>NW_006436294.1:2717124-2743533 GCF_000325575.1 Pteropus alecto
TTTTTTTTTTTTGCAGACTTGCACATTCACACTCCCAATTTCTGATTTGCTTTCCAGAAGTCAGGAACCTCTTGGAGCCTTGCAGAGCAAAGACCCCAAAGTGCAAACTCCCTCCAGCACTGGGGACCCTGTGACAGGTCTTGGGACAATGCAGACAATGGGTGGGAAGCAGTGACGAGGAAAGGCAAGGCATCAGGGCTGGGCCCCTTGCCCAGGGAGGTGGACTCTGCGAAAGCACGGGCAGGCTCGGCACGGCTGGGCAGCGCCGTTCAGGAGAGGCGCTGTCAGGAGGAGGCGAATTTACAAAGAACTCTGTGGGAAATGCGCCTCGTGAAGGGTTCTCTGGGTTAAGTGACACGTTTATGCGATCAGGCACGTTTTAAAGGAATAGAACAAATCAGTGGAATTAGGGGGTCTCTGCACTCCATAAGCAAACAGACCCTGTTGCCCAAGGCCACACAGGAAGTAAGCGGCAAGGCGG
This sequence comes from Pteropus alecto, assembly GCF_000325575.1. NCBI lineage: Eukaryota > Metazoa > Chordata > Mammalia > Chiroptera > Pteropodidae > Pteropus > Pteropus alecto. Next base: position 2,717,606 of record NW_006436294.1, read on the forward strand.
GATTCTAAGTCTGACCAGAGCCACGACGTACAGTATCGGAAAAGGAAGGGCCTGTGCTGTGAGGCGCGCGCTCGAACCACAGCCGCACGCGGCTGCTTCGCCCGCGGACACACTTCCGAGGGCCGCGCATCTCCCAGGCGCTCCCCGCCCCGCCCTGGGCACCGCCAAAGCCCTCGCAGAGCTGGCAGAGCGCCCGGCGACTCAATCCGCTTAGCTACTGGGGACAGCAGCAGTCGCTGCCGCAGTCACCCACCTTGCTCCCTCCTTCCGGGCAAAATTTCTGTGTGTCCAGTGCAGGCGGGACGGGGGGTCCACATGAGCGTGTACTGGGCACCCACTTTGTGTCAGACGCTGTCAGGATCACACGGGTGAGGCGTTCCGGCTGCCAGGTAGGAGGCGGAAAATCACATGGGACCGCTGCTCCCGAACTAACAACACGACACACGTTTTTAAATTCATCAGACTGCCAAAGACACAAATTCCAGAAAGGGACAAGCACTGCCTAGGAGAAAAGAGACTGACGGCCACTTTCATCCCTGGCATGGTGACCTACCAACCTCTTCCCTGTGAAATGAGGAGCTTCACCAAGAGCCGCAGGGCAGAGCTGAAGGCTGGGGGCCAAGGCAGGAGGGAGGAGAGAGAGCCCAGCCCAGTCCCAGGTGGCTCAGAGGGCTGGAGGGCTGGAGGGCTCGTGTGCTTTACACACCCAGGGGGAGCGGGAGGGGGGACCTGGGCTTCGCCCTCAAGCCCGAGGTCTGCACGTTCCCGCAGCATCGTCTCCGCTACTCACTGAAGGGGCGAAGCTGGGAAAACTCCTTTGGTTAACTGCCGGACCATATGGTGAGAGTACATTCAGTTTGGGGAGAAAATGCCAAACTGTCATCCGAAGTAGCTGTGCCATGTAAACTTACATCGAAGGCAGCATTCTACGACTAATAAACCAGTATGAATACATCACCATCAGCTAAAGTCCACATTTTATTCAGATTTCCTTCTCCTATTCCAGGATCTCATTAGAATACCACATCACATTTAGTCATGACATCTTTTTAGGCCCTTTCAGATGTGACAGTTCCTCAGACTTTTTCTATTTTTCGAGGAATACTGATGAGCTATTTTATAGCATAGCCCTTAGCTGGATTTGTTGACTTTTTTTTTAGGTGAGGCGACCCTTGGTTGATCTCATAGATTGCAAAGACCTTGTCAGCTTACAATTCCCCTTTTTCTTCTTTTTTGCCTACAGCACCTGGTCTTCCTAGGTGGTCTCCCATCCAAGTACTAACCAGGCCGACCCTGCTTAGCTTTCAAGATCAGACGGGATCGGGCTTGTTCAGGGTGGCGTGGCCGTAGACTGTTGACGTTTTAACTGAAATGGTGAATACACATCATTCTGCAATTAGTCAAAACTCGCAGAACGTACACCAAGAGTAAACCTCGATATGCACTATAGGCTTCGGGCGATTGTGATGTGTCAGCGTAGGTTCATTGATTATGACGAATATGCCCCTTTGGTGTGGTGTTGAGAATGGGGGTGGGGGCTGGGTATAGGGGGTTGAGAAGGCAGGTGGTGTATGGCAACTCTGTACTTTCAACTTTGCCGTGAACCTAGAACGACCTTAAAAAGCTTATTAATTAAAAAAAGAGAGAGAGGTAAGACTGGTTAAGTCCACACAAGGTCTGTCGTTTAGTTAATAGTAATATACCAAAATCGATTTCTTAGTTTTGATAACAGACTGTGAGTAAGTGAGATTTCATCATTGGGTGAAGGTGGGTGATAGGTGCACAGGAACTCTCTGTGACTTCTGAGTCTAAAATAATGTCAAAATAAAATTTTTTTTAAATAATATGAAGTCACTTTTTACTCACACACAAAGGAGACTGGGAGTGAATCAGCAGCCCTACCACTAAAAACATCTCCAGCAACAGAGTTATGGGTTCACATGAGCCTATGGGAGAAAATTCCTGAGCGGCTCCTGCCTATCGGACCACACTGCCTTACGGGACGGTGTCAGGCTTGTTATCTGCGGGACAGCAACGGGCTGGGCAGCGAGACTGGGAGAACGGGCCTCTTTCTGTCTGGAGACGCCCGGCTCGGCAGCAGCTCCTCCGGCCCGAGCATCTTTTCTGGTGCTTCTTTAAGGCTAAGAGTGTCACTTTTAGCCTAAGGAATGCATTTTAACTACAGATGCAAGAATCCCATGTAACACCTTCACTGTTTGTGAAGCTCAATGGTTTGATGGGCCTCGCCCAGTGTTTCAAAGTCCTTTAGATTTTAGGATGACACAGAAACGCTTTTGGCACGAAGACAGCCATTGTAGAGCTACTCTTCAGAACAGCAAAAACTGGGAATGAGCAAATTGTTGAATTAGAGGGAATGGTTAATTAAACTAGGACAGTCATCCTTAAGCAACCATTTAAAGTAAATTAATAAATATATTTTCACGAAATGTGGAAAGGCCTATGAAAGAATGATAAATAAAAAAGACAATATTTATAATGCCTAAAGCGTTTAGGATGTCCAGCCCTGCCTCTGACTGGGAGGTTACGCTGTCTCACTCAGAAGTGAAGTATTCTTAGCAAACCATCTGGCCACTCGTCCAAGCCAAGTCCTCCAGTAGAGCTTTATCAGTAGTAAAACTGACGTTTCCATCCCCATCAAAAAAACACTCATTTCCAGTGTGACCACAATCATGTCTTAAAAAAATTATCCCAAAATTCTACAAGGAACCAAAAAGCATTTTCCAAATCATATTTACTGAACACACGCTGACTTTATTTTTAAAATATATAAATAAAAACATGTAATTTTAAAAGGCAGTATGAAAACTTGCCCTTATTACAGTGTTTCCTGACACAAATTATAGACTACAAGTCACACATCTAGATCGAGAAAAGCAGATGGGTTTCCTCTCACAAGCCACCGGCAAAGATCAGTGGTGCCGGCGCACACGCTGCGAGGCCTCGTCTAGGGTTAGGGACCCGGAGGGCTGAGGTCTCGGCCACGGACAAGCGCGTGTGTACTATGTTTTTCTGGGTTTGACGAAAGTTTTCTACCACTGAGTAGATACAAACAGGAAGAGAAAAGAGTGCGGGAATGTGGGAGGCAGCCTAAGGACCCCCCGCCCCATGTCCACGTCCTAATCTCTGGACCTTACAGGGCAAAGGGAATTAAGCCGACAGGTGGCATTAAGGCTGTCTGCCATCTGAGCTCACGAGAGGACACGATCCGCGTGCGCTGCTGTAATCACAGGGTCCTGGCAAGTGGGAGAGGGAGACGGAGGAGAGTCAGGGAAGGGGACAGATGAGGGATCCTAGGTTGCTGGCTTTCAAGATGGAAGAAGGGGCCAGGATTAAAGGAACGTGGGTGGCCTCCAGAAGCCAGAAAAGGCAAGCGAATGGATTTTCTCCTCGAGCCTCCAGAAAGAACACGGCCTTGACTATAACTCAGCAAGAACCATGTGGAAATTCTGAACTACAGACTCTAAGACAATAAACGTGTGATGTTTTCGGCTACGTGAAACCAACTACACAGGAAACTAAGGAGGCAGAGAGGAAAGAGAAAGCGAAGTCTGAGTCGGGACGAGGCGCCGGCAGGAGCCCACTCGCTCTGCCGTGTCGGCCCGTCAGCTGAGAGACAGGACTTGGCCCGCGGGGTGCGAGAAGCCAAGGCGGACTTCGGGTTCTCACTCAGGCCCGAACCTCACTCCCAGCGGGGACACCGCTCAGGAGCGGGGGTGACGGCAGCAAAAAGCTGAGAACTACCCGTGAGGGTGACCTCTTAAAGCAAACCATCTCCAAATCCACTTCCTCTGCACATACAGCAAACAGTCCACACCGCTTAGGAAGAAAACAGTGAGGATCTCAGGGCGGGAGGACTGCTCGGCTTTGTCTGGCTAGGAGCGGAAAATGTCCCACGCTGACAACCCGGGATGAATGAGAAGTCCAGTTCCAACTCTGGGGTCACAAGGACAAAATTAACCTACTGGTCTCAGCTTCTCATTAGAGATCAGAGTTGAGGGGCGTCAAGCTCCCCACACAGTGTGGCATGTAGCAGATGCTCAGTTAACGCAACATCTGCATGTGACTGGCAGGCCCTCCGCCTTCTGCCATTCTCTGGGAGCTGGTGGGGGACACGAGTTTAACAGACATTTCCGAGCACCGCGTTTTCCGCATGCACACGCCAGCAGCAGCATCCGCTTCCTTTTTAAGGGTCAAGTTGCCACGTTCTAGGCCAAATTTTTTATAAAACAAATTCACCGAACCACAGTTGTTACCGTTGATAATGGCGCCATAAGCAGTGGCCAAGTGGACACTAACTACCACCTGCATTACAGAAAACCAACTAGAGGTACTAAGGGGACAGGAAAGTCACCATCCCCGGAGCCCTGCGACACGCCGGGCCCTGCGGGGGGCTCCCGGGAGCACCGTCTCCAGCTCTCCCGACGGCCTGCCAGGTGGCCACCTCCACACCTGCCAGATCAGAGCCTCATCCGCAGGATCCGGACCTGAAAGCACATGTCACACGCGTGTCCTCACGGCCCGCCCTCTCTCCTCAACGTCACTCCATTTTCGTGGTAGGACTGAGCCCGTCCCCGCTCGGCGCCCTCTTACACAGCGCTCTGGGACTCGACAGAGACACAAAACGCTACTTGCAGCCCGTCCACTCCCAGTGTGCTGGCAGAGGGGCCGGAGAGTGACGGGGACACCAAAGCTAAGAGGATCGGGCACTCTCCTGGCCTGCCTTCCGGAGGCCGCGCGCCCCCACCTGGAACACCGCTCCCCGCCCGAGCCCTTACCTTGAAGGAGGCGTGCTGCTCCATGTGCCGCAGCAGCTGTGGCCTCTGGGCCGCCGTGTAGTCACACACCGTGCACTTAAACTGCTTCCCTGAAAGGGGGGACAAGGACAGGGTGGTCAGGCCGACGGCTCCTACGTGCAAACGTGGCGCCAGGTGTGAGCCAGGCGCACGGAGATGCCCCTCGCCGTCTGCGTCTGGAATCCCAGGGAGCAGCGGCAAGCAGGGACGCAGACACGGGGGACGGAAGGGAGTCGGCCGTGGAGGGAGAGGACAGCCAGCTCTGCCCAGGGCGGGCCCACGACGGTGAACTTGGGCCGCCTCCTAAGGCAACAGTACAGGTGTGACCAGCCGACGACAGGGAAGAAGTGTGGAGGGAGCGGAGGGCCCCCGCGGTCAGGAATGTGTCAGTGAGCGTGAGAACGCGACGCGCCAAGACCCCGGAAAGCTAACAGACAGAAAAGGACGCGGACAAATGATCTGCTCAGGGGTGGAGTTAATGAATCAAAAGCAGTCCGCGACAGCACACGCTGACACACGCTGCATCACGGGCCGGTCAGCGCCACAAACGCTCCGTGCTCGTCAACTCACATAATCCCTCTAATCCTGACGACGCTGTCCGATGGTACGCGTCACCAAATGACTAACAGCCCTAACAACATGGTAAGATCTGATGCCCTCTAAACTAAACACTGAACACCTGAATACCACGAAGTGCTAGCCACGAAAGAGGTAAGCTGGAGCACTCGCACGCCTGCACGCTGCACACTTACAAACACCCAGACGAAAGGGCCATCCTGCTCCTGGAGACGCGCCTACGGAGTTAACTCACAAGAAGGAAGAGCTCATACGCAAGAAGGGGCTCCCGCAACATGCATCATAACAATGGCAGGAAGAAAATAATACGGTATCCAAAAACAAAGGAATGGTTATGTAACGCACGATCACCACCTTAATGGGTCATCATACAACTCTTAAATGTGTTATCCACGGCCTCAAGAGCAACAAAAAGTAATCATAACATTAATTTTAAGGCTGTAAGAACAACACTTATACTTTAATGGCAACTATGTAATCATTCCATATGAACATGAACAAAGATCAAAAAAGAATTTTAATAAGAATGACCTTTTTGTTAGGGAACAGAACTGTGTGTACGCCTGTGGGAAGGGGTTAGGTTTTTGTGAGTGTTGTTTTAATGTTTCCTGTGCAACAGAAAAGCATTTTAGATTATCCGCATCCGCCTCTGAAATGCTAGGATGTTTCATCTCATCCGCTATTGTACATAATCCAAAAGATAGGTCTTTCAAAAGAGAACCGTAAAATGATATCAAAAGTTCCTGAACTTAAAGTTCAAAAGAGTTCACGGTCTTTTAAAACATGCCCCCAGCCTTGCCTGGCTGTATGGTAATTTATTGGTGATCTTTCTAACCAAGCACCTTGGCCCCTTCAAAAACACAGCGGCCTCATTTTGTGAATAATCTCGGGGATGGTCATTCCTTGCCTTCTGAGGCAGGATTTAACTTTTGTCAACAGTCAGAAGTCATCCTGAGCCGAGTTTTGGCAAGAGGACAGAAGAAAGACGAGTCATACACGACTTTCTGGAGAAACACTCTTCCAGGAAAGTACCGCAAGCTTTCTGCAAAACATGGCCACAGTGAAAGCAGCTAGTCGTAGGAGCAAAGCCTTGCCAGTTACAAACCACAGAATTTAGAATCTGAGTTACTTACGGAGTTCGTCTTATTTGACCCAGAGGCCCGGATGTTAAAGGTGAAAATCATAAGCACTCAGATTAACCTCGCACATGTAATGGTAAAAGGAAGAAGCCAGACACGGAAGAGCACACGTGATACGAATCAATTTATACGAAGTGCAAAGACAGGCCAGACGAAGTTATCGTGTCAGAAGTCCAGGAAACAGCTACCCCGAGGAGAGAGAAGGGGACAGATGGGGAGGGAGGGGAAAGGACGGCGCCCGTGGGCCCAGCAATGCCCTGCGCTTCGTCTTGGGATGTGGCTACACGCACGCGCTTCCTTCGTGATAATTCACTGAGCCGTACACTTATCAACCACGCGATTTTCTCTACATGTGTGATACTTTAATTTTAAAAAGATAAAAGAAAAAAAATTAAAAACAGTGGGGCTGCCTTCTCCAGAAGGAGCTTTGGAACTGGCACAAAATTCGAGAAAGAAAAGATGTGTCAGGCAGTTCAAAGATGAAGCCTGAGGGTGTCATGACAGTATGTGGATGATGCTGGCTGCTGCTGCAGGTGGAAAGAAAAAAGGCACACTCAGCACTGCCTGCCCCTGACATTTCCACGTCGGCATCTTTCGAGCGCCAGGCTTGCTGGAGGGCTCCACTGCAGATACTGCGGCGTGCTCTGGAAACACCAGATTTCACCCGCCAGCTTATTCCCTTCAACATACGTGATCTGTTACAGCTAACTCTCCTTCAAAGATGGCGGGGAGGGGGAGTCATCTCCATTACCGCTCATCCCACAAAAAGAGTGCTCTACCATCTTTTCAGAATCTGTATCTGTCTTTGGAAGGCGTCTGCATCTCTGTCTAACATCAGTTCTCCAGCCAGCATTTCACAGGTAACTTGCGGATGGAACGAAGCTGACCCCCGACCTGTAGAGCAGTGGCTGGACCAGGCCACAGGATGTCTGCTGCATCCGAGTCCCACCAGACAGGAAAGGGAAGCAGAGGGCGTAGAGTCAGGTCATGCCAAGCTCTGTCCCTTCCTGGGGTCTCACCCGGGCAGAAAGTCATTACGCTTGTACTAAGAGCACAGAGGGGGCGGGATCTGAAGGCCTGTTATTCTGCCTTGGGTTACACGAAGAGAGGTGCCCCCAAACCTAGAAGGGTCAGGACGCTCTTTCTGTTGAATTCCTTCCTGCGGCAGGGGAGGGGGAGCCCTGCCTCGGGAGGCCCCTGTGCTCGGGAAGCACTGCCGAGGTGCGGGGAGCTGCCCCCACCCCTCGCTTGCTGGCGGCTGCAGGGCTCCTTCGGATGTGCGAAGCCCCCGCCTGTGGAAGAGCACCCAGAAACCGCAGGGCACCTGCTCCCCTTCGTGTCTCACTACACCCTCGGCTGCTGGGTGAGGTCCCCAGGGCCGGTCCCAGCTGCTCGGCTACTCTGAACAGAGCTCTACATGAAACTGAGGCGGCACGGGGCGGTAGGGAAATCTCAAACCAGCTCAAAAACAGACCATCCTCCTCACGTCACGTCCCGGCATCCGGACCCCCTCAGAACACGGAGAAAGAACACTGAGGGGCATTTCCTCCCGGTGTAAGGCAGCTCTCTGGAAACACCTGTCCAATTAAATCGTCCCTGCCCAATGAAACTTCAGGTGTACCTCAAATTTGAAGGTACACTAAAGTACTCAGAGAAGCAAACTTCCACAAATCTCTACTGTTACTGAGTAATGAACATGAACGTGCCTTCTCGTGACTTCACCCAGTCTTCCGGAGGAAGGCGGTGTCGACTCTGCAAAAAAAACATTAACTATTTTGCTCTGCCTTCCTGACGAGAGAACATGTGAGAAGCGTAACGTGATCCTCCCTAAACGATGGGGATGAAGCAGACTGATCACGACGCACGTCCATACTCACATGTGTCGTCATGAGCTGCTGGCACCGAGAACGCCGAGCACGGGGAACACGTACGTCCGCCCGACACCCTGCACGACCCAGGGAAGCTTCCCACGTCCCACTGCGGGAGGCTGACGACGTCCTCCCCCAAAGAGACGCAGGTGCCAATCCCCCCCGAGCCTGCAAATGTCACCATCTATGGCAAAAGGAGTTTTGCAGATGTGATCAAGTTAAAGATCTTAAGATGGGAGATGACCCCGGGTTATTCGGGTGGACCCGATGAATGAATGAAATTGTAGGAGTCTTTACAAGAGAGAAACAGGAGGATCAGAGTCAGACAGGCGATGGAATGATGGAAATAAAGGGTCAGAACGCGTTTGGAAGATGCAGAGCTGCCGGTTCTGAAGACGAAGGAAGGGGCTCCCAGCCAGGACACGGGCGGCCTCCAGAAGCTGGGCAGGTTGAAGAAACAGACTGCCTCCTAGAGCCGCCAGCAGCGAGGCTCCATTGACACCCTGCTGCTGCGAGACATATGACCTCAACAGCTGTCACACACTACAAGTGAGGCAGTTTGTTACCGCAGCCACAGGACACGAACCCGCCCACGCTCCAGCGCGGATGGCAAAGTGCTTGTTCACGGCTGGACAGGGTTCCGACCTGGGCCGGCCCTCCAGAGCCCGCGTGACCCATCCTGCCTCGCTGCCTCTCCGCGTAGCCTGGCACACGGGTTTGCCAGCCGAGGGGAGGGAAGTGCCCAGCGGGAAGCACAGCAGGCCTTCGGCGGCAGGCGTCTGCAGAGCCAGCATCCTCACGGTGCCAGCATCTGCGGTGATTTCTGCCATGGTGAATCGCAACAGAAATAGCTACAGCAATAAAAATGCAGTTCACGAAGTCTCTGCACTGTAAAGGCTGAACTTCAAGCGACTGATGACTCTCCGTCATTAGTACATCGGTTTGATACCAGAAGAACTAGATCAGCATGAGACGTGGAAAGAAACAAAAGGCAACAAACAAGAGAATTGGATAAAAGAACAGGAAACAGCCCGGCACCAGAACTAGATGAAAGTGATGGCAGAGCCCCCTCACCCTGGTGACGGTTTAGGTAACCACGCTTTACTCGGAGGTTAAATCTGTGTATTAGTCTAAGCTACCCGTTTAGTAAGCTGTATGGTTCACTTCATAATGTGGGCTCAGTTATTCCCAACGGCTCTTACCGTTCATAAAAGCTTGGTAAGACCAACCCGCTGGTGGCTCAGGTGCCATTTTGTGTGAACTTCTCGCTTCAGAAACAGAGACCATGGACTAGTGCGGCTACCTCATCCCAGAGCTGAGTCTGCTTTTCAGAGGAAAGAGGGAGGAGCGAACTCCACACTTACCCGCCTGGGATATTTCAACACATGGCTACGGGATCTCACGCTATAAACTGGAGAAGTGAGGAAAGCGGTACTTCCCCCGCTCAGACCTAATTCCCACACTCAGCTCTCTGCCTGTCTAACTATTACACGCACAAGAGCACTTGAGGCTTGGATAATTCTCTTTGTAAATTTTACCAGAAAACATCTTAACTCAAGTGTATGAGGGCAGGTTGGATCGGGGGACAGGGAACCCAAAGGAAGTGGCAATGAACTTCAAAGAGCTTTGGTTTCATGATTAGAGAATTCTTGTTTGATTACGTAACATAATGGCACGGTACCATTTAACCTCTCCCCCTCTGCTACGGGTGAGCAAAACCACAGATAAACCTCTAGACCACATACCATGTCTAGGCCCTCTTTAAATTCAAAAGAGAAAACATGATATGGCATGATTTTTGCATTAAATTCTTGCATACTGCTGGCGTACACACAAAGGATTTAATCGGGCCCTGTAGAGATCAATGTCTCTCATTGTGCATATTGACTGGCAAAACTTTTGAACAGGAACCTTGACCCAGGCTGACCTACCCCTTCTAAGGTGCAGTGATAAGCTCCTCTGGGAAACAGGAATGGATAAACAGGGATACACTCCTTTAAAAAAGAAAATAAACATGAAAAATCAGATTCACAAGCAGGTAGAGGAGAGGGTCATTACTCAATCGTTTTTACTCAATTAAAAGATGCCCAAGAAGATGCGTTTAATAGTTCCTCTCCCCTATTTTAAAATATCTAATTCACAAGCATTTGATTTAATGTAACTATCTGAGCGATGAGCTGGGGCAAATAATTGGCACCTTCTGAGAGCTGTTACATCCCAAGCTCTTCGTGCAGGGCACTTTACGTTGTTTTTCACTCATTCGATCAATAAAAACTCAATCAACAAAAACCTCCTATAAATCAGGCACTGATTTAGGTGCTGGGGGTCGAAAAGAAATAGAATAAGTCAGAAGTCCTTGCTGGTGGGGCTTACAGCCTAGTGGAAGACACAGAATCACAAACACGGAAACCACACAGCATCAGAGAAGGCGCGAAGGAGAAACAGAAGAAACACAGAAGTGGGGCTGAGGTGACGGGTGTGGCACTTCCGGCGGTAGAAACAGTAACAATAATGATAATAATAATAATAAAGACGGATAAGGAAACTAGGAAACTACAAAGCGCACCAGAGAAAGATGCGCCAGGAAGGAAAACAGAAACACAAGGCAGTTCGGCCGACTGGGCGGGTGTGAGATTTCGAAACAAAGGAGCTGGGGAAGGCCAGCTGAGGAAGGGAGCCTCGAGTTCAGACTTGAGGGCCATGAGCCCGGAGTCCGATCAGGTGCCTGGGGGGGGCGACCTTGCCAGGCAGAGGGCAGGCCACTACCCCAAGACAGGCCCATACCAGGCAGGTCGAGGAATGGGCAGGAGACCCATGCTGTGGAGAGGGGCATCCAGGCAGAGTGGAGGGGTGCATGCAGAGACAGAGTGCAGCCGACTGTGGAATAATCTATTGCGTTGTTCCTGATACAATAAATATGCTTAAAATCAGCCATTTCAGGAAAGCTTTAAAGCAACGTTTGCTTTTAAATAAAGAGCTAATTCTATGGTTACAGGCTGAGAGCCTTTTCGTGTCCTGGGGCTACCAAACCCTCAGTACAAGCACACTTCCCCAGGGACATCAAAGCATGTTTGAGGTGTTGTCACATGGTTCACAAGGCCACCGTCAAGGAAGGAAGACAAGATATTCTTCTTAACTTGACCAAATGGTTCCAAAGTTTATCCAAAGAAATAATAATTAAATGAGAAGAACTAAGAGATGCCCATAAAAAAAAATAGTGTATGATAAAATTTTAGTTATTAAAAATATTTTATAAAACAAGGTACTAGAACAAAGACCACTGAAATAGACCAAAACCTCAGAACAGACTGAACATCTTGAGAAATTCTGGCATTTTAAAATAAATTGAAAAGGATCAATTTCTCTATAAATATGCTGAATCGATTGATAACTGCTTGGAAACACAGTGAGATCTCTACTATACACCAAAATAACTTTCCAAGAATATTGAATTTCACCAATGTGATAAAACCATAAAATAAAACTTGAAGAAAACAGAATTTCCCCCTAAGATGGGGAAGGTTTCTTTTAACAAAGAAAAATCACAGAGAAACAAAACATAAAGGAAAAAAAAATTAATATGCAAAGTTATCATCTGTATGGAAAAAGAAACAGTAAACAAAATGTAGAAGCAATGACAGGTTGGAGGGAAATAGTCACAAAATATGACAAAGCACTGAGATCCCAAGAACTTTTAGAAATCAACAAGATAACATGTGCACACTACGAAAAATGAATGAGGTGCAACTAAACCGTTTTCAAAGCTTTCTTAAAATTAGAAAGAATAGCCAATGGCTTGGCTAAAGCTACACAGTAGATCATCAAAGGCGTTAGAACAAGCGTTTCTACCACCCAGGCCTCCCCTCACCACGCTGGCTTTGGGAAAACGAGAGACTATGGTAAGTGGCAAAGATGATGCATAACTGAGCCCTAGCCACCTGGGGCAGAGTGATCATCTCAGACCAGATGAAGCCACACAATTACCTGTATTCCCATCAACCCACCCGCTAGACTCACGGCGGGACAGACCTGCCCGGAACCTACCCATGCACACACAGCAGGACACACCTGTCCAGAACGTTCTTAAAACAAAGGCAGGGCCTAACGGCTTTATCATCCTCTACGAAGCCTGAAATCAAAAATCACTTTGATGTTTATCATGAACTCCAATTCTTATATCTAACTATGCTAAAATAACAATATGTTCATAAACACAGTTTTGTAATCTCATTACATAAAATACTCACAAGTCCCTCACACAACTGTTATTAAAAAAAAAAATTTTTTTAATGTTAAAGTTCTTTTAGGTTTCGCTGCCTGTCTTGCCAAAACAGCTCCACCTTCCTTCCCTCTACCCATCCCCTCTCGGGTGACCTTCCTGGCCACCATGACCACCACCCCTTGCACCCACGAGGACTCCCGCTGCCTCCCCTGGGCTCCCACACTGCCCCCATCACAGCACCGGGGACCGCAGCAGCATGCCCCTCCCCCACCCCATGGGAGAGAAGCTCCTTGAAGGCTTTCTGCCTTCCTGACCCTGTCCGCCTGGAACCCTCTTCACCACTGGCTCATAGCAGGAACTCCAGCAACAGCTCTTAATGAATGAAGGAAATGAAATCCACTTGAGGATACTTTAGCAAGGTCAAACCTGCCTCAATACTGTTCGCCTTCTGAACTGATCACGGACACCGTGACGTAGCCCGGATGGTGGCGCCCCCTGGAAACGCCAGCTTAGCTGCGGTCACGGACACCCTCCAGATCCTCAGGCTCACTTGGGTTTGGAGGGTGGAAGAGGATCAAAGCTTCTAGAACGAAAGACCAAGGCCTCCTGAGGACGCCTCAGTCCCTGAACAGTTCCCCACCCACCCCACCCTGCGCACTTGCGTGTATACACGTGCACGTACGTACATACACACACACGCGCGCACGCGGTGTTCTCCCAGCACTGGGGGCAGTCGGGCTTGGCTCCAGGACTGGGCACAGGGCAGCGAGGACACAGGCAAGGTCTCGCTGCTCCCTCAGAGCAGAAATTCTCACAGAGCTCGCCCCTCCCTGCCTCCAGGCACGTCCAGTTTCTGCTGGACCGAGAGTGAGCTCCAAACCAGACTTTTAGAGGGAAAAAAAACTCGCTTCGGAGTCACTTACTCACCATCGGCAGTGTGAAGGAGCTTGTGACTTTTCAACGTTCCTTTTGATTTGAATTTCTTGCCACACATGTCACACAGGTGGGTTTTCTCAGTGCTATGACGATTCATATGAGCCTTGAGGTTGCTCTTGCTACGAGTTGCATACTCACACAAAGAACACTTGAAGGGTTTCACACCTACCGGAGGAGAAAAAATATATACGCATATACACACGTATACATGCGCATGCACGTGTGTATCTGAAGGGGTGTGTGTGTGTGTGTGTGTGTGTGTGTTCCACATCCACTCTGAATAACGCAGTGCGCCCACTTGTCCCCAAACATGTTCCCACGTCATGCTCTTACCCAGGCTGTCCCACCCGGGCCTCCACTCTGCAGCCTCCTCGGACTGTCCCCAGTGGACGTCCCTGCTTCCCCGTCAATGTGCCCGAGGCCTGCACCCTCTCCTGGCAGCGCTGCTCACGGTGCGGTACGCTGAGCCGCTCACACCTGCCTCCCCCACAGCTGGACGACCCCCCGAGGGCACGGACCCCAAGCATTAATTCAATTGAACCGAGTTAAAGTGAACAAAGTTAAAGGAACCAAGAGCCTTGCAAAAACCGACGGGACGAGGCACACAGGGTGAGACGTGAAAGCGTATTTCACTGCATGAAATCAGCAGAGCTTTCCAACGCTAGTCGCTGGGCCGTGACAGGGACGTGGGGCTTCCTGGCATCCAGCGCCCTCCTCCACTCACGAACATCAGCAGACCCCACTTCACAGTAAACATGGAGGGCTGATTTGCAGCCGAGAAGCCCCAGCCCCGTGGACAAGCGCAAAGGCCTCTGCAACCTAGTGTGGCATGCTGTAGGGGGAGGGGACGCTGTGCCCGAACCTGAGCACGGGGGTGGGACAGACAAACTGTAGTGTGCTCAGCACCTTCACTGCTTATCTAAACGACCCACTTCTCGGTGTGCTGAATCAATGCCGACTTCAGGGGCCCCGAGGCCACGGCTTCCCCTGGCGCACTCGCACGAAGCACGCAAGCAGGGACCCGAAGATGCTCTGCTCTGCGTGAAGAGTACTCACCCTCGTGAGCCCAAATGTGGCGCTGCAGGTCGGAGCCGTTCTGCATGAAATAGAAGTCACAGTAGGGACACTTCATGGCTCTCTTTCCAATCAGCCCCTTCAGCTGAACCCTCCTCCCGAGCACTGCGGAGATGGTGCTCATGGAGACCTCTAGAAAGAAAGCAGGATGGTCATCATCACAAGCAGCCTAAGGACTCAGTTCATGCTGGATGTGAATGAGCCTCAGGACAGCACCTGGACCCACTGGTCGATCCTAGCAGCACAGAGGTGGCAAACCAAGATGTGCCTCATGGTGTCATGCGATAGGATTTCTGCCTAAAGAGTTAATCCAGAATCTCAGCAAGTCTCAGATCTAAATATCCGTTTGCATAAAATGTGAGGGATGGAGAAACAATATCACGAGGCAACTGTCAGGCAAATGCAGAATGTGAAACCGTCTACAATGGCCGTCCCCAACCTTTGTGGCACCAGGGACCGGTGCTCCTATGAGAATCCGAAGCCTGGCGATCTGAAGTGGAGCCGAGGCAGTGACGCTGGCGCTGGGGAGCGGCTGCAAACGCAGACGAGGCTTTGCTCACTCGCCTGCTGCTCACCTGCTGCTGTGTGGCCTGGTTCCCAACAGGCCATAGACGATACTGGTCTGTGGCCCGGGGACTGGGGATCCCTGGTCTCAAGGAAAAGTGACCCAGTTTTTCCAATAACTCAATGTCATAGGAAAAAAAAAAGCAGGGAGCAGGGGTGTCCTGTAAGAATACGAGGACCTTAACTGACACAACTAAAAGCTGAATGCTTGAATCGTGCTTCAAGCAAACCAACTGTAAAAAAAAAATCTAGTGTCAATTGCGGAAATTTTAAATGGACTAATACTAGGTAGTAAGAAGGGTCTGCTGTGAATTCTGCTCACTTTAATGGGGACATGGTGGTCATGTCGACAAAAAAAAAGCCTTTGTTAGAGATGCATTCTAATGTATGTTTATGGGGAAATTACATGCTGTCCGGGATCTACTTTAAAATATTCTAGAAAAAACAAGTTGGCGGCGGGGGCGGATACAGGAAACCAGCTCGGGAACATGCAGGTAACCGAGGAAGCTGAGCTGTGGATACGTGGGTGCCTGCCCCCAAGATGTCGGGGGGCAGCAAGGAGAGCACCAACCGCCCGACCAGTACACGTGACGCGTGCACCGTGACAGAAGCCTGGGGGGCCTCCCCCAGGGCGGGGCTCTGAGAGATGAGGTGAAAATTAAACGGGAATCAACCAGGGGGAATGGAGGAGACGTGTCCCAGAAGGTGAGGAAGAAATGACAAGGCGCGAACGCCCAGGTGGCTCAAGCCTCATGCGTCTGGGTGGCATGGGACTGGAAAGGTCAGAGGTGACGGTCATTCCAACCACGGAGGCTCCTCAGCCTGGGAGGGAGCCTGACCCCCGTGTGAGCCACCACGGCGGGCAGCACGAGCTCACGGGGGCGGAATCCGTGTCAGACCGTGTAAGTGACCAGGTGGAGGCACCTGGAGGTCACGTTAAAAAAAAGGAGGGGGCTCGCGAGACTGCGGAAAGACATATCTGAAGACCCCATGCATAAACGGAAATAACTACGTAACTCCCAGCTCTCAATCAAAATGATTGCTTCCCTTGAGTTTGCGCAGATCTTCGTCCCTCTGAATTTTCATTTAGTGCAGTTGATATGTAATGCTGTGTTTTAAAACAAACATAAGGATTTTAACATTGATCTCCCACTCTAAACTGCATAACCTTACCAGGATGGTTCGTCTTGATATGTGACTTTATCAGTCGATCTTCTGAAAAAGACTTTTCACACACAGGACAAGAATAACTCCTTTTGTCCTTAACAGAAAGAGAGCACAATCAATTGCCTGTCTTGTTTAAACCTGGTCTCTGTGAGGAAACCACCACCACCACCACCAGCACCGTCTCCACCACCACCACCAGCACCAAAGCTAGACACACAGTGCACCTTTCCACGGACCGTGGCATGCAGCCTGCATCTGGCCCCGCACAGCCTGGCAAGCTTATGAGTGGGAGGCAAATGGCATCGCCTCCACTTCAGATGGAGGGACGGGGCTTAGAGACAGATGATGGTCCTGAGGAGGTAGCCAGGCCAGAATAGGGCCAGGCGAGACCGTGAGTCGAACACACAGCCCGGTGCTGCTCCACAATCCCACACATATCACGTCCCCCGGCACTCAACGCATGGGGGTTCACAGAAGGCATTTTATTGAGATTCACGACCACTAAACATATTCGTACCATAAAATCCAGCAATTGCCCTCCTTGCTGTCTACCCAGATAAATAGAAAACTTACGTCCACACAAAAATCTGCACATAGATGTTCATGGCAGCTGTATTCATAACTGCCAACTTGGAAGCAAATGTCTTTCAGGAGATGAACGGATAGACTGTGGTCCATCCAGACAATGGAGTATTATTTAGTACCGAGAAGAAATGAGCTATCGAGCCATGAAAAGACGTGGAAGAAATTTAAATGCACATCGCTAAGTGAAAGAAACCGACCTGGAAAGGCTACATACTATATGATCCCAACTATATTATATCTTTAAAAAGGCAGAATGATGGGGACGATAAAACGATGGAAAGGTCCTTGGTGGCCAGGGTACACAGGGGAGAGAGGGTGACCAGGCAGAGCACAGTGGATTTTTAAGGCAGTGAAACTACTCCATGTGACCCTACAGTGATGGGTACGTGTCACTACACATTCACCCAAACAATGGATGACACCAACAACGTACGTCAAGAGCGAACCCTAATGTAAACGTACGGATTTGGGGTGATAATGACGTGTCGGTGTAGGTTCTTCGGTTGTAGGTAACGTACCCCTGTGGAGTAGATGTCAATAGTCGGGGAGGTGGGGCATGTGTGGGGACAGAAGGTATGTGGGAAATTTGCAGTGAACCTAAAACTGCTCTAAAAAATGAGTTTATCAAAAGAAATACACATAAAGTGCTCAGAACACTCAATAACCCTGGAAGACTTTGTTGCTGAGGTTTTAGCATTGTTATCATGTAACTCAGCCTCAGATAACAAAACGGCACAGAAAACAGACCTCTGTGGGCTAATGCACCCGGGAACCTCCCGACAATGAGCATTCCTTCCTCCAGACTCCTTTGTGGATTAACTGCTGCTACTGTTACAGTTCGTCCCCTGAGGGGGGTGTTCCCCAGAGCCCGCTTAGGAAAGGGTACTTTATGTCTAAAACAAAACAGCCAGTTGGCTGAATGCCAGGTTCCAAGCAGTGCCGGCCAAGCTCAGAGTCCGAGGGGTCCAGGCAGCTGCCGTGGAGCTGTCCCGAGTCTCCCACCCGGCCAATGCCACTGACGCCACTGACTTCCGCCTAGACTACGTGACGGGCGCAGGCTTCTGAGCAGACTCCTGGCACCGTCCTCCTTGCCCTTGGCCCTTCCAGGTCACCCCAGCGCTCCCGGCGAGCGCACACGGGAACGCCTGCTCACAGTGCCACTCTGAAGGACGCGTGGGCCTGGCGCGCGTCCCTGAGGGGAGGCCTGTGGCCAGCCCCGCTGTCCCCAGTGCCCTCGCCATCAGAGCTGATGCGGGCTTTCAGAAGGGCTTTGAAGGAGTCTGCGGTGATCTCCCCTGAGCCCCTGCTATTTGATTTTTTTTCTTTTAATCTCTGATAGTCTGAAAGCAATTTATCTCAGAGCTTATCAGGGTCCCTTATTTCTCGATGCCTTTGAAGATCGCAGAAGGACACAGGCAGTGGGAAAGGGTGCCGGGAGAGGAGTGTACTCTTAGGACTCATTTATTCCTTTTTCAAAACCTCGGTTCCTCACTGGAGATGAAAACCCAAACTGACGCAGCAAACTTAAAGAGAGCGGTGGTTCAAAGCGTTCCTGGCAGAGGCGGAGAGAGAGATCGGGCCGATGATGGTGAGAGCGAGCCTCGCCCTGGGACTGTGTTTGCTCCGAGGGAAATGGCCTTCAAAGCAACACAGGACTCTGAAAGGGAGGAGGTGTCAGCAAGAGGCCACCGCCTGGCTTGGGGTCCAGGTGCAGTCCCTGGGCCAGCGCTGGGAGCCGGCTCTCCTCTCTGGCAAACCTCGCCTTGGTCTACGCCCCTCTGCCACCAGGTGCATTAACTGCTGTATAAGCAAGCACACCTGTAAGATGTTCGATACTAACAAGGTGAGAGATCCCACTCTGAACAAGTTCTCAGGAACAGAAGGCCACGGTTCCAGACCTGCTGTCCTCTGAGGACTCAGTCCTTCGTTCCTCAGACCTTCCAGGGCTCCTGTTCCGTGCTGGACTTTGCACTAAGGACACAGGTATGAGACACTGGCCCTGCCCTCAAGGGCCTCACAAGCGAGGCAGGAAGGAGAGGTGCCAACACAGAGAGCCCAGGAGCCATCATGGGACCTGCAGAAAGTGTGGCGAGGACAGGAAGGTGACGCTCAGATGGTGACTGATTTGAACACTCGGAAAAGAGCCAGAAACGTGTCCGTTCGGGATTTCGATTCCAGGATCTCCCCTCCACCGGAAGCAGTTCTGTTTGGCCAGGCCGGGGCCCTTCCATGCGGGACCTCGGACATGCTAACAGGAAGCTGTTCGGGACACAGGAAGTTCTGGTGGCCCCAGGCCCCCGGCTCTGTGGATAAATGCCCAACAGGGCCACACAGAAACAAACGGGTCTGTGATCAAGTAAGAAAAGACCAGACTCTTGCAGCTCTGGGGAAGGAAAAAATCTCATGTGCAAACACTTAAGCTCAATAACATTTTCCTCTACTTTGAAGAAAAAAATAAAGACTGACTCAGTTATTCCCAGAAAGATACTGAAAGTAGCTCCCGCTACTTCCTCTGTGCTTTGTTGGCAATATAGAATTTCAGCTCACTTCTAGCAAGTACGGGTAAGATTTCCAAAATATATGCTCCTTTGCAGTCAAAACTAGACCCCGTGCTTCTCAAAGACAAGCACCAGCAGTGACGTGGAACACTCGAGAGACGAGGGCATGCGGGACGGACACCCACCACCACCAGTGTTAGCACCAGAGCTCCACCTCCTGCTCGCACGGCCACCGAGAAGGGACGGGCCTCCGGGGGCTGGCCTCTCCCCACCTGCCGGGGCCTGAGGCTGTCAGCTCACTCAATTCCCACGGCAAGCCTGGAGGCGAGGACTGTCACCCCCACCTTACAGACGAGGGGCCAGAGAGGTCAGTGGTGGAGCCACACCGCTTACGGGTGGTACATGAGGACACACCGCCACACGTGCCCACTCCCCGCTCGTGGCTGCCGCGGCATCCGCACTCGGTTACCTGTGAGGTCTGCGGAGGAGGACAAGCCAGCGACAAAGGGAACAGACTGACATACCGTGGGAATCCACCATATGCGCCGCCTCCTGATAGTTCAGAAGTCTGTGTCAGGAGAAACTTATTTAATTAACAAATTCCCAGTCCCCCCTCAAATTACGATGGAGGTATGAGCCCCGGAATGTCATCCGTAACAATTATCCCCACGTGACTGATTCCAGACGTCACGAATTGCATCACACGGGTCAGTGACTTACAAACTTGTTTAATGGGACTCGCGGGAGGTGACCCATTTGACGTCGCCACCCAGCAGCACAGGCATGCACACGCTGACATGTAGCATACCGCGACAAAAACGAAGGACGAAGGGCTCAGGAGACGGTACTTACCCTTCGTACGGATGAACGGTGTCGATCACCCCTACTTTACTCTACCGCGCTTCGTCTTTAAGCTGTACTAGCTGAGGCCTACTGAACACATGCCACGACCCTCCAACGGGGCATCACGCGGGGACTGAAAACACGCTGGACTGGGAGTCCTACCCATATTTTCTCATTTAATCCTCACGACCCTGAAAGGTACGAGGGGCAACTACCTTATCTCCATTTTACAGATGAGAAAAGTGAGGCCCCACGAGGCTAAGCGATTTGCCCCAGATCACGGAGGTGGACGTGAGGCGTGAGCGCCAGCGTGGCAGAACCCAAAGCCCCCTGCTGCTGCACGACTATCGTGCGCTCTCACATCTGCCCTTCGCAAAGCTGGCGAAGCGCTGTACAAAGTGTGTTTGCTCCAGAAACGCCGTGGACTAACCCCCTTGACTAGGTCCCCACGCTTCCCTGATTCCGGGACATCCCTGACCGTGAGTCGCGCCATCTCGTCACTAACAGGAGGAGCGGGGGAGAAACTGTATTCAGTGTCCGCACACCCTCCAATCAGCGTCCTTAGCTAACAGTTTTCGGAGCCCAGTGATCCTGGAGTCCTACCGCGACTGGAATGGGCCTGGATGCAGGTCCATCTGGCGTGGGGGTGACGGAGGGGCTTCATTTTAAATTCCCTTAGTTTTGCACCACACGGGAATCTGTTTGGAAGCCAGGTAAGTGCCGGATCCAATGGGAGAGCCCACCAGACTTTCAACACACCTGGCCCCATCTCTCTGTGTCACAGGCAGGAAACCAAGCCCCATGCTAAAGCCAGCACTCGGCCCAGGTCAGACCCCCTCCCTGACCAGAGTCCTCGGGTGGGCGACATCCGCACGGCACCGTCACACCACGAAGCTCACGCTACCTGGCCAAGCCTCCCCTGCACCCTGAGGTGCGGTGCTCCCTTCACTACTGTACGTGAAACGTCCAGAACTGGCAAATCCTAGGGAGGAGAAAGCAGACTAGTGGCTGCCAGGGCTCGGGCCGGGGAAAGGAAGCGATGACAGCTAACGGAGGACCTTCCTCCTGCGTCGACATGGCCTCGTCCCTTTGGCTCCAGTGCAGAAATAATTTACAGGCTCAAAAGACAAATGTCATCTAAACTCAAAATACCAGACCTCGCACTCCTAAATGATGCTTTCTTCCTGTGCTGGCAACACAGGCCACCTGCTGCGTGGAAACGCTTAGCTGTTCAATGTCCTGACAGAAACGCGAAAGGCTCAGCCTCCCAGCCACATCCCGGGGCTCACGGTCAACAGGGAAGCGTTGGGGACATGTTTTCCCCTACTCTACTGGGAATTTGCTCCCTGACTCTTCCCTGGGCCAGCAAACTTAGAACCCCTCCTCCAGGCAGCCCTCCTTTACTTGACTTGGCCCCCTCCCGGGTGGTCTGTGCCAGCCTCACTTACCCTCCCTCATGGCGGTACTGCCATTACTGCCCACTTATTTATCCTCCTCAAACGAAGAGCACCCCGAAGGCAGGACTGGGTCTTATTCTATCTGAAATCCCAGTGCCTGGCATGAGGAAGGGGTGCCTCTGGCCTGCGTCGGCCAGCTTCAGAAGCAGCATTTAAAAGCGTTTCATACGGAAGTATTGCAGATATCAGTGGGGGAAAAAGATTGAAATTAAACTTTAACTTCTAAGAAAATGGGAGTGTTGATGAAAATCAGGATAACCTCCTTTTCCATAAGGCGAACCCAGCCACGCTCCCTTATTCCCTGACCAAGCTCCCCTCTCGCACTGTAGCGTAAGGCATGGCACGGGAAGTATCAACACAGCCCCTGCTCTCATGGGACAAAGTCTACCTCTACCACGCTCCTTCAAATGATGTACAAGTGACCAGACGGCCTGCCAGGAACGGCATGGCTGAGGTTCATGATTCCAGCATCGCAGCACAGGCAGTACGGGGCAGTCACGGAGAAACACACGGCCGTGCGTTACGTCTCTGCCCTTTACTGACAGTGTGACTGTGGGCGACTGAGCGCAGGACCCTGCAGCAGCAGGCACTACTCTGCCCAGTGGAGGAGTGACCCCACCTCCTGGAGGTGGCATGAGAATTCAGCAAGGTCACACGAGGGCCTGGACCACAGGATAAGGACAGCAACTGCTACTTTCCTTTCTCCCAACACATGCTTCCTTGGACGCCTTCTCAAACGTCAATACTGAAGAGAGAGCCTCTTTGAAGGAAGACCCATAACCACAGAAAGTTGAAAAGGAAAAGCTCTTTCGGTGCCAGATTACCAAGAAAAATAAAAGCCTATGGAATTGGGCTGAAGATCTCAGAGCACGTCCCCCACGCTCCCGTTGACCATGAGCCCCAGGATGGGGCTGGGAGGCTGAGCATCAGCATCTGGGGCAAGAAAAGAGCTGGGCTGGACCACGAGTCCCTCTGAGACACGCCGTGGGCAAGGAAAATGGGTGTGGAAAACACGGGCGGGCCCAGATCAT
Source organism: Pteropus alecto (assembly GCF_000325575.1). Taxonomy (NCBI): domain Eukaryota; kingdom Metazoa; phylum Chordata; class Mammalia; order Chiroptera; family Pteropodidae; genus Pteropus; species Pteropus alecto. Next base: position 2,740,380 of record NW_006436294.1, read on the forward strand.
AAAGCTCTGTTACAGCTGCCTCGTTCCTGCCAGTCTTGAGCCTGTGTATCAAAATCTCTAAATCCAGAACGTCAAGTTCGAAAATGATAAGTGGAATAGAATAAATAATAGCAGTAATAACAGTCACTGGCATAAAATGCTTACTCCATGCCAGGCACTGTTCTCAGAAATTTGTGTACATTTCTTCATTCTTACCTGAGAACAGGTAAACTGAGGCACAGAGCAGTTGTATGACTCATCTGAGGCAAAGGGTATGGCAAACGGGGCGCAGTCTGGACCCTGGTTTGAACGGCCGCCCTCCCGGGCTGCCCCGAGCACCCTGCTCCTGCGTTGGCCTCACTCCCTCTTGACTTCGTATGAGTCCCTGGCAAAGTAACAGCAATGCCTGCTGCCACCCCACTGTTCCCTGCCCTAAGAGGACACAGAAGCAATGCCGACCTTACGGCAACTCTGTAAGGAAACAGGAACATGTAACTAAGTGGCGCCAGGTGACATGCGATAGTCGGCACTCAGCCAACCAAACCAGCCCTGCGCTGAGAGCTTTATCTAGAGCAGGGCCTCTTCACCTTCCAGTAACTCCAGGAGAGCTACATACATGTAGAAATATGCATGTGTGTGCATGTGTGTACTGTTTTTACAGCTGTGCATAATGTGTGTGTGTGTGTGTGTGTGTATGTGCATGTGAACTAGACTTGCGGGAGGCAATCTCTAAATTATATAAATGTCTAATCACTATGCTGTATGTATACCTGAAACTAATATTGAATGTCAACTATAATTGAAAAAAGTCAATTAAAAGAGAAATATGCATGTGTGTGCATGTGTGTACTGGGTTTACAGCTGTGCATAATGTATGTGTGTGTGTGTGTGTGTATGTGCATGTGTACTAGACTTACTGGAGGGAATCACTTTGTAAATTATATAAATGTCTAATCACTATGCTGTATACCTGAAACTAATATTGAATGTCAACTATAATTGAAAAAAGTCAATTAAAATACATGCGTACACATGTGTACATATGTCTGTGCACATGTACGCATATGTGTGTGCATAAAATGGATGCTTTTTAGTACATATTTCATACAGAAGGCAACCAAGTCTCAGAAAGGACAAGTGACTTGCCCACCGTCACACAGCCTATGCAAGTGCTCCAGATGCTGTTTGAATGCAGGCATCCAACCCCAAAGTACATGTTCTTACCTACCCACAAAGCCCAGAACACCCCGACTCCACCTTTAGCAGGAAAAGAGCTACAGTGTCAGTGACTTTTATGCCAGGGAATCGTGGCATAAACATCAAATGTCTGAAGGCTCGTCTTGTGCTGCCTGAGGCAGAAAGAGAAATGCACTTAAAACGGAGCCACAGGTGGGGCCAGCTGTGCCTCCTGGATAACTTTACGAAGTGTCAAGTCACTCTCAGGTGTGCCAGCCTCTTCAGTCAGATTAGGGTTTGCAAAAATAAACATTCATTGTCTTACATGGTCTCCCACCCAAGAGTTAAACCAAGTTTACCACTGTGAATACCAACAGCACCTTGAATGAGCACACCACTTTTAGATACAAGTGCTTCGCAGATATTTGATAATGACAGTCGTCTGCATTCGCTGTGCTCTTGCTATGAACCGGTTTACAGGCATTATCTAACTTAATCTCTCAACAACTTCTGCTGCCAGCTGTTATTATTATCAGCCCTGCTATTAAAAATTCTTTAAAATGATGTTGAAGAGACCCTTGGTTTACTTCTATCCTGTAGCTCTCTCTTCTGCAGACTGTCTCCGAAGCTGAAAATTGCGTAGAAATCAACTTTGTTCAATCTAATCTTTTTTCTCAACATATCTGAGGCCCTCCCTGCAAAAGGAGCCCTGGGGTAAAAAGTCTGGTTCAGGAGGGGGAGCCCCTGGTTTCGGGGCTGGACGCGCACACACTGGGTCAAAGGAAGCAGGGACACCGCCGTCTGCGTAAAAGTGAGAAAGCCATGAGCACCCAGGGGACACGGGCTGTCGTCCAGGCTTCTACTTACCAGCTCTGTGTGAACTTTAAGATGGGCCTGCAGCTTATATTTATCTGGAGTCGAGTAGTCACAGCCGTCAGTGGGACACTTCAGCAAGATGTTACTGTGTTTCTGAATTACATGGCGTTTAAGGCAGTTTTTGGTGATGGAAGAATAATGACACTGGGAGCAATAATACAGATGTTCCCGGGTGTGGGTGCGGACATGCATGTCAAAATGCACTTGGTACCAAAAAAGTTTGCCTAAAAAAATATTTTCACGTGAGAACAAGGAAGTTTCTTTTATACTGAATTTGAATTTTTTAATTATCACCACTTCGTAACAACTATATTTATCTCCCTCTCTGCTTGTCCAGGTCACCCTTCACCCTTTCCACCACATTTCTACCTGGAAATTACTTCTCAAAGGTGGGAGGTTGCAAATATTAAGGGCGATGCTATTTTTGCTGATGTCAGAGCTAGGAGAGGAGGAAACAAACGTTAACGGAGGACCAGTTATGGGGTCGACTACTGTTACGCATCGATCAAGAGTCCCTGAGCTCTACTGACACCGGGGACACCCAGTCCAGAGCCGGACCTCCTGCTTCCTGTGCTGCCAGCTCTCCAGGAGACCCAGAGGCCGGACATGCACTGTGACTGGAAGGTTCTATTCGGGGCCTCTCTACAAAGAGCTGCAGCCACTTTCATAACCTCTCTCCACTCATCCAGAACACGGCCACAACCTGAGGCTCTACTTTAAACGTGTCCTGCGCCAGAAGACTCTTCCCGGTTAAGCTCTGGCAGAGGCCGAGGCTACTCTTCTGCACGCACGCCTGGCCGCGGCCCCACGGTCAGCTGTCCCGACGCCCCGCGCGCGGCCTTGGCAAAGACCTCAAGAGCTAAAGTACCACACGGGCGGCCACCCACTGCCCTTACGAGTGAAGGGCAGCTCGTTTAGAAGCTGTCCTTCGCAGAGACACACACGAGCTGCCCGAGGCGAGGCGGGGACGCACGGGCCGCGGGAGTGACCGGCCCACGGGCTGCGCCCGCTGCGCGCTCTTACCACAGTACTCGCACTCCAGGTCCCCGTACACCTTCCGGATCCTCGCGCACAAGCCGGTGTCCATGCGCCTCTTCTGTAGACTGTCCAGGACCCTCATGAA
>NW_006436294.1:2744149-2766603 GCF_000325575.1 Pteropus alecto
GCCGCCTCCTGGGCGTTCACCCCCTGGAACACAAACTCCTCCTCCGCCAGCTGCAGCTGGCCCCCCAGGGCCTCCTGCTGGATGTCGCCCCCGGGCTCCAGGAGGCAGAAGCTCTGGTTGATGGAGCTGGCGAACACCGCGGCCTCGGGCGCGGCGCTGTGCGCCTCCCCGATGTGTGCGCGCAGCCGGATGGTGCTGACGAACGTCCTCAGGCAGACGGCGCACACGTACACGAACGGGTGCTTCCTCACGTGCAGCTCCAGCGCCTGGTACTTGGTGGCCCCGTGGCCGCACAGCTCGCAGGCGAAAGGCCACTTGTCACCGTGGACCAGCATGTGGCGGTCCCGGTCCAGCTCGTTCTTGAACTTGCGCTCACAGATGTGGCAGTCGTAGAGCAGCTGCCGCTTGCCCTCGCGCGTCATCAGGCAGAGCTCGTCCAAGGCCTCCTGGACCTTCTTGTCCTGAGGGTCGTGCACGTCGCGGATGTGCTTGATGAGGTTCTTGACGTCGGAGTACTTCTTCTTGCAGAAGCGGCAGTGCTGCTTGATCTTCTTGTGCACCCGCTCGATGTGCACCTTGAGGTGGCCCTTGCTCAGGCAGGTGAACGCGCAGTAGTCGCAGGAGAACTTCTCACCGGTGTGCTTGCGCAGGTGCACGTTCAGGTTGGCCTTGATGGCGCTGGCGTAGCTGCACTGCGGGCACTTGTACGGCTTCTCGTTGGTGTGGATCCGCAGGTGGGCCTGCAGCGAGTGCTTGAACTTGAAGACCTTGTTGCAGTACTCACAGGTGAAGATCTTGAGCTGGGTGGGCCCTAGCCTGGAAACAGATGACAGCACCGTTACAGCTGGAGACTGCACAGTTTTAATGACCTCGAATTCCTCCCTGTGCACCAAACACGAAAGGCTCAAAAGTGAACCAAAAGGGACTGAGGGAGGATGGAGGCAGTCACTCATCCACACACGGGACCGGAGGACCTGGTCCGGACCCGGCACACACAAATACCTGGGGGAGAAAATGCAGGTTGGCACGTGGCAGCATGGCCGTGCGGCAAGAGGTGACAGGGATACGTGCAGAGTAAAGAGACGGAGGGACATCTAGCCTGGATTAAGGGGGTTGGGAAACTCACTGAAGAAGCGATGTCTGAGTCGACGTGCAGGACGAGGCAGGTGAGCAGAGGAAGAGGGAAGAGGGACGTGTGTCCACACGTACACAGTAACCGGCCATGTTCCCAAGCTGACTGGTATGTGTTCCGGGGTATTTTAACGGAACCGGACTTCATGGACTGAACTCAGTCTGCTCCGTGAGACTACACTCAATCTGTGTGGCTTTGCACAATAGCTTCAGTGACCCAGACCTGACTATTCACTCAACCAGCCGTCAGGGGTGACAGCCTTTCTCTTGGGTTCAAGTTCCCATGTGAGGGCCACCCGTTAGTGAAAGACCCCTGGCCTTTCTCCATGGCCTCACTTCTTTCCAGGAAAAGTGAAGTGATATATCTGATAAGTCTTCACGAGCTGAGCTCACTTTTCCCTACCTGGTGAGGATGTGTCTGCCCGTGGACAGCACAGGATGTGGTCAGCTCTTAGCTACGTGGGCATCCATGAGCCTGGCCAGCAGAGGTCAAGGACTGCAGGTGGGGGTGGTCGGCTGTCTGGTTCTGCAGTGCAGTCACGGGTCACAGGTGGCACACAGGAAACAGTGCGCCACACTATTTCCTCCTCGGCTCTATCAGTGACAGAGCCGATGTCTGAATCTCTGTCTTCCTCTTCCTCTGGCACGAGTGGTTTTGAACTCAGGGTAAATTAGATTGTTGTTCAGTTGTCAAATACTAACGTCAAACATATGACATTTATTAATAAATGATTCATTTATTAACACCTGCCAATGTGTTTCAGGCACTGTGTTAGATTTCACGTATGTGCTGGAGAATAAAAGCATGATTTGCTCGTGATCCTTTCTCTTTCAATATGGCAGTGGGTACGCTGAAGGAGATGGTAGTAATAATAGCTAACAACTATTCAGTACTTAGCGCACCATAAACTCTATGCTAAGCATTGAATCCTAACCCTAGTACTATACCAATTTTACAGATGAGAAAACTGAGCATTTGCCCAAGGTCACACGATTAGTAAGTGGCGGAGCCAGAATTTGAACCCGCATGGCCTGCCTGCCTCCAGAGCCTGCACACTTCTAAGCTGCCTGAAAACACCGTGCACACCAACCCGCTCCCCAGTGAGACCGTTCACATGGGGCTTCCAATGCTGTGGGAACAGTCACCCCTTGTTTCTGAAATCAACAAACGAGTCACTGGGGACAGGAATTGGCAGGTGAGCCCAAGAGGCGAGCGAGGCACCCTCTCTTCTGTAACTGCTCCTGCCGGACATGTGTCCGGGTTCTCCGAGGGAGCCCTCACAAACACCAACAGCCACGTGGTGCTGCGGATCGGATGCCACGAGACACGCCCACTCTACTGCACGGTCACACTTATGGAACTGTCCACAGAACTGCGCTGGATCAACACAGGGTGCCTTGTCCTTCGATTAAAATATTTTAATGAAATGCAGTCCATAAACACCAGAGGGTATAATTCACATGATGTAATTAAAATATTCAAATGTGAAAAGTTACTGGTATGCCTGCGTGTTAAACCCAAGGTGAATTTAAGAAAACTAATTTGGATCTTTCTCAAACAATGAAGATATCCAGTAGGCAATACATTTTATTGGTATAAAGAACACCAAAGAAAGAAAACCTGGATTCATAACGTTAGCTAAATAAACACATTGCGATAGTTCCTTCTCCAGTGCAAGATCTAAATGGTCTTAGGAAAAACTCTGTTGCTCTTTTTTTTGTGTATTATTAGATAAATACCTAACAAAGTCCTCAGCGCCCTGCCTCCCACCCAGGGGGATGAATCTGATGAAAAGGCCAAGCAGCCAACACCTGACTCAAGTGCCAGTCACTAAGACTGAACTGATGCACAGAGACACAAGGTCCAAATAATTCCTATTGGATTACTTTACTCAAATGCTTTTTAAGACTGAACTGATGCACAGAGACGCAAGGTCCAAATAATTCCTATTGGATTACTTTACTCAAATGCTTTTTATTCAGTGTGAGAGGACCCTCATCTATTGCATTATAGAAAGCAATCAGGCAATCAGCTTAAAAGGCCAGACTCCTTGATTCAGTTATTCCAATTCTGGGAATCTATCCAAAAGAATGAATACAAAATTTGAGTGAAGGTGCTCATCGCACTATTTCTCACAATAGATAAGAGCAGGGAGCTGTTTGAAGGTTACAATAGCGGGAACTACTGTGCACCTTTTTTCACTCACTCATTCATTCAAAGAAATCCAGGCACTGGAGATACAATAGGGATAAAAACACAACTCACGCTCTCTAAACTCACCTCCCAGAGAAAAGACAGGCCAGCCTAACAGCCATAAAAAGAAGCAGATAAAGACCAACAGGGAGATGCTCTAAGAGCCCGGGTCTGGGAGGACCAATTTGTCTAGGGGGCAGGGCAAGCCGCCCTGCAAACTGGACATTTGGCAGAGAGCTGAAGGATGACCGGGGAAGGGGCGGCACCCAGGAAGAGGAAGAGGCACCTACAAGGAGAGATCAGGAAAAAGGGGCCCAGATGGCTGAAGCAGAAGCTGGAGCCCAGACAACCAGAGAGAGCACAGGAGGGCGACCGGGACCAGGCTGGAGAGGTGGCAGCCCTGGAAGGTCCTGGAGGCCAAGTTCTCCTAGCAACAACGTGAGGCTCTAAGGGGTGCCATCAAATGGGCATTTTACAAAGTTCTCATTGGCTGCAACGTCCAGAGTTGAGTGGATTATAGCATATCCTCATGATGTTACAGCATGCAGCTATAAAACGGTGTTTGTGAATAATTTGAGTAATAAAGGAAAGTAAGTATAATGTGATTAATATTAAAAGCAAGACACAAATTGTACATAAAATATAAACTCAATTTTATGAAACACAGGACTGACAAAAGGCTGGAAGGAAACATATTAACAATATTGACAGTGGTTCTCTCAGGGTACTGAGATTACAAATGAGCTTTTGGACTTCAAAACTTTTCTCTATAACATATCTGTACCATATTTTTATGAGAGCCTAACTGATATAACCTACCTGACATACTGCCATAACCTAAAAGTTTGTATCTATATTTTACAATGCGAAATTGGCATGCAAAAAAGTCTCTTGCATAACTAGTTTATAACTAATACTATAAAATATTAACAGAATGCATGACAATAGAAATACAGCCTCAATCTGTTAATTAAATATTGGGCATATTTACCTGTAACTGGATTAGCATTTAGTTGAACCCCTCCCCAACAGACTTTTAAATATTATAAAGATAATTAGTTGAGTTCTACAAATCAACTTGAACTGAGACCAGAATGACCTTCAAACTTAATTCCATTATAGTTTTGCCAAAGGAATGAGCATTTTTACAACTTCATCAATAAATTCAGTTGCTCACATTTGCAAGAATAGTGGACTGAGGCTACAAATTAATGAAGCAACCCACACGATATTATGTCATAGTCTAATGAGAGCACAGCATGTGTCAGACACTTCCCATACATTTTGTCACTCATTCTCACCACCAAACAAAGTCAGATTCCAATGGACAGTCTTACGGCTGGTGTAAAGGAGGCCTGTGTCAAGTCACAGTAGAGTTAAAACTTCATCCAGGCAGCGGCCGTGTCTGTCCAGGTCTCTCTCTCGCATCCCCAGTGCCTGGCACATAACAGCTGTTTAATCTGCTGAGCTGAACTCTAGAAGAGTCTACAGCCAACCCAGGTCTATGTGGCACTAAAACTTTTTCCTTTCCTCAAGAACACCTCATTTCTCCTCTTTCAGAAACAGAAGGAACCCAATGGCAACTGGCATAAATTCCTTTGTTTTCCCTCTTAGCTGGGGAGATGTTTGCAGCTGTGTGCTAATCTACCTGAGCAGGTGCACATCACGGCTGAGACAGAGACCCCGGGGAGCGTGCGAGAACGCACACGCTCCTTCACTGCGGGCTGTCCAATGGCCATGAGGGAGGGCTGATTCTCAGGTTAAATCAACAAACCAATGCCCTTTACAAAGCAAGAGTCCTGATAAAGGAACATGCTGGCCCTCTTGCCCTCTGTGGTGGTCACTGGAGTCCAGCCTCTGACTGGGGTCACATAGAACAGACACTTTACCTGCTTGACTTCATGGGTTGCTCATACGGTGTCTGCTGAATGGCATACTCCTGGTACCCTCTCCGAGTTGCCATGTCGGCCGAGGTGGCCTCGGGGTTTGTGGCTCCAATCTCTGGGGGCCCGGCCTCCACTGGAACAATCTTGGTAGCACCTGAGATGGAGGCACAACGCATGCATATTAAAGAGGTACCACAGGTGGCCCTGACTCCACCCCAGCACAGGGAGCAGAGCCTGGGAAGTACACTTCTCTGCTGTACGACAGCCAGGCGCACTATTAGCCTGCTTTCAGCTCACACATTTAACTTGTGCATGTGAGAGTGTTGTGTGTGTGTGCACGCGCGCACGCACACACTTGGGGGCAAGTTTTCTAATAATCTATCAAAACACCCTGAGGTGTATTTTCACTTGATGTATTAACAAAACAAAACCATATAAATACATGCATACATATGTTTACCTGCAAGGTATTACGTGAGACCACATGTGTCAAACTTTACATAAATGTAAAATGGTATCAAGACACTATGGAGCAGTGGGACCAACTAACCAATGGTGACCAGGCACCTAAGCCTGGGTCCCATCCCAGACAAGACACCACCTCCCCACCTCTGGGAGTGAGGCACTCAAAGATCGTGTTCACCTGTGCAGTTCTATGATGTAAGACGATCGACGACCGTTTACGGCAGCAGACACTTCATGCGCGTGTAACACTGTGCACACACGTGCACATGTATACGTCAAATGCATTAATGAAAAGGCTCCAACCTACCTCGTTCCTGAAATAGCATGGGACACTACCTACACTGTTTACCCCTACTCACAGAAATCTCAAAATACTACCATCAATTCTTAAGAAACTATTGTACAAATTCTTTCTAAAGATAGCTGAGACCAGGAACCTCTCCACTGGGATGTTCATTTGCTAGAATACTACTACTCTGAAGAAGGGCAGGGCCAAGTGACCTTCTAGAAAGTTCTCCTTGTCACATAATTTTATGTGTATTAGTCTCTACTTATCACCTTACTCAACAATGAAGCATAAAGAGGTATTTACTCAGCGTTTTCATTCTAAATAATGAGTTACTATTAGCATTGGAAATAGATGTTTAAAAGGTTGTAGCTGTTTTTAAAATTCTAAACTCGATTTTTTAACTTTATTTGACACCTATCACCCCAAATGGATAGGAAAACATTATTATACTTTGGAAAAGATTATCATAAACTGCTTTGAGTCTAAGGTATCCCCTCCTAGAACAGATTTTTCTTAGAAAAAGTAGTATAATATACCCACTTGCTATTTTATGTGAACAGAAAGGAAGACAGAAATTCCCAGTATTATAAACTATTTGATGAAACCACTAAAAATGCAAAGAAGTCAGGCAGAAGGAACTTAATGAGCAGCATGGGTTTTGGAGAAGCGGCTGCCTCGGGCTGGTCTGTGTGGTCCTTTCCCGCTCAGGACGGCCGCTGCTCCTGGGTGGCTACTGGACCGATGAGGGCGGGTCATGGGTGCACAGGTGGCAAGGGCAGCGGCAGGAGTGGCCCTCACTGCCCTTCCTCCATCTCCCACACGCCCTGGGCAGTCACAGGTCCCCGCTGACCCAGTCTGATGGGCGACGAGAGTCCATCAGTGAGCGAGCTGCCCAGGGTGACGGGGTCAGGCTGCCCCCGGCACAGCCTCGCACAAAGAGGCTCGTTTCATCACTTCCCGCCCGACGTGGTCACCTGGAATAGCTTCATGTGCGGTCAGGACCACACTTATGATGGGTTTCTTTGTCCCAGCGGCCTGCCTGGCCTCCTTCCCCGAGGAGGAGGTCCTCTGCGCCTTCTCGGTTCTCTGTGTCCGCGGTCTCCTCGGGGCCTTTTCTCGATCTTCCTCCTTAAACTTCTTTTCCAGTTCAAGGTCAGATTCGTTACCTAAAGAGCAAATACCAAGATGTATAAAACATCCTTTTACAGCAGTGACAGAGTGGGGGAGTGCACATAACCCTTTTATGGGGCAGTAAAGGAGATATGTAGGTGTGACATACACATTGATCCGCAGAGCGACACAGCCACTATATTACTTCGGGCGTCATCTCTGGTTCTTCAGTCTTTCATTCGATTCAATAAATATTCATTTATTGAATGAATATTTCAATAACATGTCACTGGCCACCATCTAGGCACTGGGGACACACTGTCGATAAAGCAGACGTAGCCCCTCTCTTGTCGTGAACCCCACCAGACTTCATTGTCATTAATAAGCAACACTGAGGAGAAGATACGGTCGCCAAGATTTACAGCCTAAGAAGAAACCATTCACGTACTCAGCTCGCAACCAGTAGGTACCTTCTTGCCGGTACGGAGGACATAACAACCGATAAGGCACAGACTCGGTCCCTGCCCCTAAAGGCCCGGAAGTCTGTGGGGAGAGACAGACATGCAAACAGGTGCGGTCAAGCATAGTCCACTGTTCGCCAACTGGAACGAGAAGGGGTTGGGACAATTTGGGAAGGGCTGGAAGGTTCTACTTGGGAGGTCAGAAAAGACTTACTGGGGAGCCAACCCTTCCATAAAACACAGAAAACAAGCGTCTGTGATGCTGTGGCTGGGGGCGTGGGTAGCAGGGACGAGTGCCAAAGACGCGGGGGGCAGAGGAAGATGCGTGGGGAAAACGGAGCTCCGCCAGAGGGAAGGGGGGCGGGGACAGGCGTGCACGCGGGCCGAGCCCCCTGCCTGGCCAACTCCATGAAGAAGCAGGGAGGCAGAAACAAAACCAGTGGAGTGAGTAAAAGCCAGTCCTAGACGGCCTGCAATGCCACGAGAAGTCTGGAATCTTCCGTCGGTGAGCGCCAAGGCTGACGCTCTAATGCTCGCAGTGACCGGTCGAGTAGCACAAGTGAATGGTGCTGGTCACGTGGGGCTCAGGTGACAGTGCACAGGTCCCGGCTCCAGCCAGGGCTGCCTTGCAGGTCATGAAACAGTTGCCAAATATTTTCACTGTTCAAAGGGAAACTGGAAATCCAGACTTTTACATGAACTCTGATTTTTTTCAGGGTTGACTCTGACCTAAAATTTCTTAAAACGACGGGGAAGCCCAGCAAAACATGCCAAGGCCGCCTGTGACCCGCCTCGCCCCTGCCGCTGCGGAGGGCGACGGTGAGCCGCTGAAGCACCTCCAGCGGGGGCAAGGCTGGGCTGAACCTGTGCTTTAAACACCTGTCACCGCTCGGGAGGATGAACTGATTGGGTTCAGAAGACATTCAAACACACCACAGTCCAACAGCTAATTCACATAGCTAAACCTGGTTTAGCCCGAGGAGGAAGAAACGCTTTGATACCAGAGTGAAGACTAAAGACGCCGGCAAGGTCGTGAATGCATGTGACTCCAGATTCCTAAGCCAGAAGGAAACGGGGGAGGAAGGAAGAGGACTCTTCTCTCTCTTAGAATCACAGCCACGAACCTGAAATAACCTGCCGAAGGTCTCTTCCTCAGAACCTTACGACAAGTAGAAAGAACAGGTGATTCCACGTGAGCCTTTGTCAGAGATGAGTGGGGAGTGGGTGCATGGCTGCAGGACACGCACACGACAGGTGGGCCATGGGGGCTTGGGAAGCGCTAGAATTAGCAGGGAGGCGAAGCCAGAAGCATGCAGTGATAAGGCAGAAGCCGGAGAAATGGGAGAAACCAAAGGGAGACAGCCTGAGGCAACCGTGATTGAAGCCCACCCTCAGGGAGACCCGCACATCAACTACCGACCAACGCCTGAAGGGAAGAGGAAATGGAGAAGCACCAGGTCCTGGGAAGACTGGTTCAAGGAAAAGTCTCTCAGGACGAGGCAGGGGAAGGACCTGGCTAAAGCAGGCTGACCAAAGCGAATGCTCTACTTTTCTATGCTCTACAAATCAAGGGCTTTGGGTGCTTGTTCTCATAACGCAGGTGCTGGGAACATTCTCAGACCTGGTGGAAACTTATGGAGTTCTACGAATCGACTGGAAAAGGTCCTTAGCCATATAATCAGTGTCAACAGCAAACATGTCAACCCTGAACTGGAAAGAAACATTAGCAGATGAGCCCATCAGTCAGACAGAACTGAGGTCACTGTGCAGCCAACGAGGAAAAGCCAAGGACCGTCACGGATGTCCATCCTGTGAAGAACGTGACGGCCCCAAAATGCTAAAGAATGGGCAAAACAAGTGACCCCCAAAGTTGCGGCTGGTGCCACTTTCTGTGATGTCTGATTTGCATAAAACTTCCTGGTGGCGGTTTCTGTTTCATTTTATTTTGCTGTTTAATGGCTATAATAAAAACATTTCAAAAGGTCTACAAATTGTCAGAGTCACAGGAGTTCTTTTTATGGCCTACATACTGGGTGACACACACGCATAAATAACTTTAACAGAACATAACAGATGCTATAAAGAGGTAGAAACGACATATTATGGGATTTTTTTTTTTTTTTTTTGCTTTTTAAATGATGCTTCATTTTATAAAAGAATTTGCCACGGGATATAATTCAATATGTGGGTGACACGGCAGGAATGGTTATGTTCACACAGAGGGAAGGCCTGAGAATTACAGCTCAACATAACAGCATGAATCACCACGAAGCCACGTGAGCCTGAAGAGTGAGCAGCAGCTGCGGTGGTCGCGGCCCACCCCTCCCACACCCGGCGCTGGACAGGCCGCACCTGGACCAGCCCCAGGCAGCACATGACAAGAACGCACGCAGAACGGGGTGCGCATGGACGGTGAGCCAGAGTGGATGAAAGTCTGGAAGATTAAAAGCCAACAGAGACCTGGGTTGGCCCAGGTGGAGAGAGGGCTGGATAAGAACTCATCCGTCATCCTAACGTCACCATAGTTCCTATTAGTGTCTTTGCTTCCCCCCCCCCCACCAGCACCCCAATCCCAGCGCGAGTGCTGCTCCAGCTGACCCAGCAGCTGGGGCAACAGGATGTCAGCGTGGCCAACGGGGTTTGGGCAGAGGTCTGCCTGGGGGCTTCTGGGAATAGTCTCCTTCAGCTGGGCATCGCTACGTCCACTGCCTGAGACTCAGGCAGCCACCGGCGATGACAAGAGGTCGAGCCAAACACCAGGTCAACGAGGGTCACGAAGGGGAAGATGGCTCCTGGGGCTGTGAAGACAAAGCTGCGCCACAGATCCAGCCCTGGAGCCGTCCGGCCCCACACGTCTCGTTACACACAGAACGGACGTTCTCATTTGCACACTGGTTCTTTACTGGACTAACACTCTCCAAACCACTCTCCATCCTGACTCCAGACTGAATTGTTTTAAAATCCGAATGTGACCTGGTCACGCCCCTGCTTAAAACCCTTGGATGGCTTCTCCCCGACGTCCACGAGGGGAGAGAGCTAGACCCTCCCAGGATCTGCAGTTTTCATCTCTCCCACGGTCCCTGCACCTCAAGGCCACGATGCCCAAGAGCACGCCCACCTCTGCTCATGCGCTCACCCCCGCTGGACCCCAAGGATGCTGAATACAAGGTGACCAACCACCCCAGGTTGTTTACGGCCCCTGGACCTCACGCACAGGTCTATGTAGTGTGCAACAGCCCAGTCACCTGCCCCTGCTTGTCCGAAAGGGAGTTCTGATTCACACACACACAGGTGCACACATGCACACAGGTGGGCCTGGCTGGTGGGCGGAGAAGTGACATCCACAGCCATCACTCTTTCTCCATGGGGAAAGGTGCCAGGCACCAGCACACAGCCTCCAAACAAGCCTGCCTCCCAGCCCACCCCTCCCCAGCGTGGCCCTGGTCCATCTGTGCTGGGCACCTGAGTGGTGAACAGAGGCTGCATGTGCTCGGGGCGCCCTCAGCCGAGTCCCTGGGAACATCAGGGGGCCACTGGCTCTGAATCGCTTTCTGCAGATGAAGAGCCCACTTGAGCGCCCTCCTGCCCACCCTCCCCCAGGAAGGGACCGTCACGTGCACAGCCCGCCGCCCTGATGAAGCAGACTGCTGCTCCAGCCCCTGCGGCGCATCCGGGGCAAGGCATCTGAAATCCCGTGACGGCTGTGATGACGCACCCAGTCCTTCGGGCTCTGCAGCCGTGCTCCTTGCTGTAAAAAGGCAATTCCTGGAAAGTGAGGGAAAGTAGTTTCAGTCCTATTTAAACAGGTAAATGTCTGTCTGTCCTGAGATATTCTAGGCCCTCTGGCGATAAACGAGGCTAGCTAAAAGTAGCTCTTCTGAGATGCAGGAGGTAGACAGAGAACCCCAGAGGAGACCAGGCTCCCAGGCTGATGCCAGTGGGTGATTTGGGATGATTTACTCGCCCTTGTCTCAGAGAATGCCTAGATGACACCCCGGGCCGACGCAGAGTGCCTGACGAGAAACAGCCAGCAAATGACGTTTCCTAGTAAACACACCCAGTGTGGAAAAAGATGCTGATGAGAGCTGGGGGAAGGGAGTATGTGGGTCATGCTTCACATCTTCTAGATGATGTTTTCAAGAGAAACCGTCTCCCAAACATCCTGCTTCGTGTACATGCGTTAATTACACAATTAATTTTAAGGTGGTATTTTGTCTTCTAATTGTAATAAATGTCTAAAATACCTTCACTGAGGTCGAGACAAGGTCCTTTATCTGAGAGAAAACAGGATGTAATTTTCGTGAGATCAATAGCTGGACCTGTCTGAGATGCTTAAAAGGCCTAAGAATAGACTGGATGTCATCAAAACCCAACAAAGTCATCAGTCACGGCCCTACCCTGCGTAGGCCAGCCAGGTCACAGGAAGGGAAGCAGGTCGCAACCCCACCAGCAACAGGGGGCTTCGAATGCCACGTCTGACAGCAGTCTCAGCCTGTCTGGTATTTTTCCTTTAGTCGATAATCATGAGAGGGAGATAAACAATACAAATGTGGTAACACTTTATCCTCTGAGAGGAACATTACAGTTTGCAAAGCCCGTTCGTGAGCATTAACCAGGCCTGCAACACGACTATCGTATGCACAGTGTGCCTTTTAACCAATCTTTTCACGTCTCACTTTTCGTCTCCAAGGCTCTTACGTACTCTTCCAGAATACAAGGCCCGTCCTCCTCCACACCCAGGGTGAACAAACACCCTGTTGTTCCCGGCTTTCCCCAGGACCTGAAACTGCCCTTTACAAATAATCCCTTTATTAAAGCCTTAAGTGCCCAACTCTCAAGATGCTGAGTGTGCCACCTGCTTCCTGCCGGCTTCTTGTAGGCTCCACGTGGCCGTCCTTGCAGTCATCTCTAGATGACATCTCTTTCTGTCCCCAATCCCATCATCATTCCCTCCATGCCAAGCCTCTCCCACTGACATGGCTCCTGCTCAGGTCGGCACAAGGCACAGTACCAAGACCAAGGACGCAATCTCTCAGCCTTGCCTCATTTAAGCTCCCCACGGCCCTTCCATCGCTCACCTGTCCCCCAAACCCGACCCCATCCCTATGGATGCTGCTCTGTAGGCTGCCCACTGTTTTGTCCTTCTTCCATCCAGTCCCCAGATGACCAGCACTGAGGTCCCCAAGACTAGGGCTCCACACCCAGGTGGGTGACATCCCCTTGGACACCCACGGTCCACCAAACTCTACGTGTAACCAAAACTCACTCACCCTCTTTGCCCTGACCTGCTTCTCCCTTGAGTTCTCGAGACTGACAGGGCCACCTCCGCCCCAGCGCCCAAGCCAAAACCCAGACCGCGCCTTACTCGTTCCTCCTTGCTTCCCGCCCAGGTCCTGGAGTTACACTTCCTCATCGGCTCTGGAATAGGTCCCCTTCTTTCCCAGCCCACTGCCACTGCTGGATTCAGATGCTGCAGGCTGTCATCGGGCCACTGCGCCAGCCTCTGACCATCTTCCACCGACCACGGTGGCTTTGACGAATGCTGTCCCCTCTGCCAGTGCTGGCATTCCCTACGTTCCTCCTCCCCACCCTGCCCTCGCCCCCGCTTCCTCCCCACTCTTCAGAACAGGAGGCCCAAGCCCCGCCCCCAGCCGCCACCCTGCCCTCCTAGGCTGCTCTGGCAGCACCTTCCCTGACCCCGTGCAACCTCTGCAGATGCTCATCACGCTTACCCCAAAGCATCCATCAGTGCCACTGTCGGGCTGGCTCACTAAAATCCGGGCAGCTTTACTGCAGACACCTCTGGCCACCGGATATCGCACAGCCAGCAACCACTGCCGGCCCGGTGTACAAACGGCAGGTGCTCCAGCAACACTGTGGTCATTTAACAGGTGCCCCACAGCGAGGGTTCAAACACACGCCCATCTACTCCCCTCAGCCCCTCAGCAGGCGTGCGCATGCACCCCTAACTCGGATGAGCTTCTTTGACCTTGCAAAGGAAAATGAAGCCTATCGGATGCAAAATCTCTCAAGTAAGATCCTTTCAGCTTAAAATCTCCCTGCTCTTTTCTCATCCTCCCCTTGTCCTGGGAGTTTTACCCTCGAATTCCCCACATCGCTGCAGAGTCCTCGCATATGCCATAACATCCAAACAGGGCAGGCTGATGGCCACAGGCAGAGGAAGAGCTGACCGTACATGCAATCGTACGTGTGTAGAAATCAGTGCGCAGGTGTGCATTTATAATTAATACTGCACTAATATTGTAAAGTATTCTGAATTGCCCAAGAACTAATTAAATCTCAGAACACCCCAGGAAATCAAGTGTTATCAGCCACATTAACATAAGGCCCAGAACAGCAGTCAGAACAGCAGACTGACGAGGGATTATATTCTGGGACTCGCCATCGATTCGTCCCACACTGATAATATAGCAGTTTCAGAAACGTATTAGCCCGCGGTAATTCTGACCTGCGGAGCACACGCCCTTCTCGGCCCTCCCTCTTCCCTCAGGCTTCCTCACATATTCCTGTCTCCCTTGCTCTGAGGAAAGGCCACGTGAGCACCTGCTTCCGGCACAGTGTCCCCACAGACCGCCACCCATGACAATAAGCACAGGAAGGGTATGAGGCCTCTGCCTTCCACACACCTGACCCCCATTCTGGCTGCACACCAGCTGCCGCAAACTACCCATCGTCCCTCGGAGGCACCCGCATTCCAGGGCCAGGCCTGCCCCCTCCCCGCCTCCTATGGGGCCAAGGCAGCCTTAGAGAGAGTCCCTGGCCCCCTCTGAGGAAGCCCTCCAGGACGCATCCCACAGACATGTGGTCCTGCCCTGCCCCTCTGCATTCAGGAGCCCCCTACCATCTACTGGGGTCTGTTCGCCTCTCCCTTCTCTGCAGACACTCAGCTGCTCATCTCATTCAGCTTTGATCCCCCAAGTCTGGCTTGGCGCCCAGGTACTGCACAAGCCCAGAGGGCAGGAGGAAAGAGGGAGCGAGACTCTGAGGCCGCAGGGGTCTCTCTCAGCCCCCTGCCTGCCGGGCCTCCGGGCGGCCTGGGAACAGCAGGTGCAGCAGTACATGGTGTGGTCTTCAGGAGTGTGCTCGATCACCGGCCCTCCCGGTACGTCCCAGCAGTCAGGGTGGTCACGGTGAGAGAACGTCCTCCTTACCAAAATGGGTCATCACACACAGCACTTACTGGTCTCGGGAAGAAACGCTACTTAAACGTCCACTGTGTCACAGGCTCCAACCTGTGTCATCAAGTCCCTCCATGAAGGACACAGCAGGCAGCCCCCCTGACTTCAGATAGCTCCCTCTGCCTCCGGGGACCTGCAGCTCGGGCCTGTACCACGTGGTCGCTGATAGCAGCATGGTCCCAGGCTGGCCTCCAAGATGCTGAACAAGAAAATCTTCTTTCGAAAGTCCTGGCAAAAGTCCTGCTTTGAGGGAGAGGTTTCTGGCTGAGATGTCTGCACAGGGGGGCCATCCAAGATGGAACACGGGGAGCCTTTCATAAGAAGCTAGGGAATGTGTTCAGCACCTGGCAGGCCACAGCTTAAACTGCCCACGGAGCACTTGAACAGCAAGACGAGGCTCGAGCTCAAGAGAAGCCTGGGCCAGGAGGACATCTGTAGGTCACCGGAACACAGCTGGCGGGTGAATCCATGGAAATGAAGAGGAAACATGCACTAGTCACTAGGGACAGTCCTCCAACATTTCCAGTTCTCCCCCACCCTAGGCACATGGCCTATGAGATCAGCTCTGATCCATGAACTTCATGGGCACAAACGACAGATGTCACCCCGGGCAAAGGCGAAACCATTCGGGGCTCTCCCTCCCTCTTGCAGGGTGACCAGGTATGTTCAGGATGGTGGCTGTTCGTGACACCTGGGTCCCTAAGTGAGCAGAGCAGTGGACGTGCAACACAAACAAGGCAGCAGGCTTGGATGTGCTGGGCCTCTGTGAGCCGCAGCTTCGTTACAAGGGCGGAACCTCACCTGCGCTGACCCCGAATCAGCTACAGTTCCGTGAGAAGCAGAAGGGCAGGGGCAGGGGCAGGAGAAAGTCGGGGGAGAGAGGGGTCGCAGACGGGGAATATTGACTGCGCCAGGGCGAAGCCCCCCATTTCAGGCAAGATGAAGACACGGCAGCCCGCTGACTTGAGACAGCAAGATGCCAGATCACCCCCAGGTTCCCAGTCACCTCATCGGTGCAGAGGTAAAGGAGGGCTGACAAGGCAGCAAAGAGAAACAGACATTACCGTGATACGTCCTTCCACGGAGGAAAGCATTAGATCCAGAGACTGGCCCTGCACTCAGTACCTTTCCACCTGCAAATTTCCAACACGACTCACTCAAAACAGCTTTTAATCATAGCAGCTATTATCAAGTCAGCTGTTTTGCTAACATAAATACAGTAGGAGACACCTGAAATACTGTTGTAAAGAATTTTCGTGAAGATTCTAAGTACATCTTAGGTAACGTCTTAAAATAAATGCCTTGTCTTCTTCAGGAAGGATTTAACAAGAGCAAGAGCACCTTTTTGCAACTCTTCTTGCATAAAAAGACCCCAGAAATAACAAGCTTAGAAAAGTTCGGAAGGCACTTTTATAAACTTGACAAAATGTTTTTCAGAAACACAAGCTGTTGCACGTAATGGCATAAAAAATTTGTTTTCCTGGTTTCTTTTACTATTCAAATGCAGAATTAAATAAATAAATGTTGAACACATATCAAAAGTGTTATTTTAACCTGCCATGGTTCAGTGCGGGGAAGAAGTTTATTTTGTTTTCCTCTAATTGTTTTAACAAGCCAAAAAGTCAAGGTCGATTGTTTGAAATGTCTCTGAGCTGTTCTTCACAGAGCACGTATTAAAACAATTATGCGAGAATTTTCCAAAGTGTAATATTGTGCTTGGCAAACTAAGAAACGTGGCGCAATCGCCTGAATGTCAGCCATGAGGCAGCTGGGCATAGGTCATTTCTGCATATTTTAGAGGCTTCGGCAGTGGCCAGAAAGGGAAAAACACCCAGAGCTTCTACCTTTCCATTTGGTATTTGTTAGAGGCCATTTAGTCACTCAAATCAATGGAACACGAGACCATTTTCTACGCAGCTTATTACTGGAGAAGCTGATAATCTTATTAGAAAGGGCTGTGCCTGTCCGCCATTGCTGAAGACCTCGCCTAATTAATTCCAGAGCAGAAAATAAACACTGGAACCCCACAGAGTGGAGCTTTCATTTCTTTCCAGGTTAGAGGAAAAGCTGAGAGTCACAACACTAAGCTGAGTACAGTCCCCGTCCACGAAGGAGAAAGGAGACTGGTCTGCAGGCCCCTCTGGGCAGGAGTACGGACAGGTGGGGTGGGACCTCGGCCCTACTTCAAATGAGTGTGACGCTGGATAATCGTCACTCTGGACCTCGACCTCCTCAATAAGGAAATTATAAAATTGGGTCAGAAAAGGTTTTTTTTTCTTTTTAAGCCAGTCTTAAAAGGTCACGCACTGTGGGATTCAGTTGATATAACGTTCTTAAAAGGGCAAAATCACAGAACTGGGGAACTGATCAGGGTCATGGGCTGGGGTGGAGTGACTGCAGAGGGGGCACAGGGAGACCTGCGACGATGGGACACGTCTGTCCCCCGACCGCACAAAACCACACCCATCAATGACAGGACTGCGCATGCGCTCTCCCATGGATGGCCTGATTTTCACATTGTGCTTCATTAAGATGTGACCATCGGGGAAACGGGGTGAAGTGTACCTGAGACCTGTCCACACAATCTCTGCAACTTCCTGTGAATCCATAATTATTTGCAAAACACAGAGTTTTTACTTTTTAAAAAGAGTTTCTGAGACTTTGAACTAGACTCATTATTTTCCTTGTGGACCCTATGATTTGAAATACTTTATCTATCAAATTGCATCTATTAAGATAATTCCATTGCCCACATTTATTGATCAAATATACACATATAAACTGTCTTACTTCGTGAAGGGTAAAGATGTTTTACTCTCTGCGACCCCGTGACCTGGACTCTCTGGGCATCAACGACCAGATGACATTCAGTTAAAGATTACTCACAGCAATGGTCCAGAGGGGTGAGACCTGTATAAACACGTGCTATTTCCGGGTAATGACGGACCCCGTAAACACTGGTGTGCGTCGTCAGCTCTCTCTACGAGAACCGACGCGCTGGGCCCTAGAGCAGCATTTACCTGCTTCCCCTTCGTCCTCGCCCAGGTTCAGCACGATGATGCAGACGTGCTTTCTCAGCTGGCGTGCGTTGGAGAACTTCCGACAGCATTTGGCACACTCCAAGCTGCTTGCGGCCAGGCCGCCCCCATCCGCTAGGGCCAGCAAGCTGTCCTCACCCGGGCGGACGAGGTTTTCCGCCAGCTCCTCCTCGGCGCTGGGCTTCTTCGTGGACCCCTTAGGCCTCCCTCTCTTCCTCTTCATGACCGACAGCTCTACACAGGAAACAAGAGGACACGTACAGTCACAGCAGGTGACAGAGCAGGGCAGGGACACAACCCCAAGTGTGGGAAGAAGTTCAGTGTCATGTTTTATTAGGAATGAAGCATGCGAGGCAGTTCCAGGAATTAACAGCTGCAAACGAGATCTTTAGAGCGAACATCTTTGTATCTGTATGCTAATATATAATCAATCTTGCGATGCTGTGACTTAGGGAATCATTTTATCAAACCCTCTGCATAGGCTGCTTCTGAAAAGTGGGGGCAAATCAGGATCCTTGAGGACCACCACCTGCACTGAAGCCCAGTTCTCAGAAACCACTTAAGGACTTCTCTGCAAAGCATTCTCGAAGGCTGCTCAGTTGTCATGCTCTTCATGAGTTACACAACTACTCAGATTATCTCAAGGCATCATAATTATTACAGCCAAACTGTTCCGAGAGAAAAGAGAAAAAATAATTACAACCTAACACCACAGATTCGGGACTGAAGACAACAACAGTATTTTCCAAGTTTCCTAGTGGCCCAGTGATTGAAATGTCAGGATCATAGCTGCTTTAGAGCAAGTTTCAAATCATTTTACAACTTCTATTTCTTAATTAGCATCCGTTTTAACGCCTTCATCTCCGGAATGAAGGTGGGAATTCAGAGGGGTGAGTGGGCTCAGGGAGCCTCGTGCTGCTGTGTGCAGGTGCCACAGTGTGGTCTTGGGTGACGTGACTTGAGGTGTGTGCCAAGACAGGCCAAGATAGGCCAAGACAGGAAGCCACCACCATCCGACTGACATCCCACTGTCAGAGAGCCATCTGGCTGAGGCATGGCATTTCAGCAGTCCTCGGTGAACGCAACATTAGGGTAGGGGAAGAGTCTTAGGTTCCAGCAGCATCTTGGGAGAACGGTCATGTGCAGAATGACGATGTCACCAGGGGAGCCAGCTCTCTCTAAGGCCACCGCTCTGCCCGGGACAGCACTGGCTGCACCACCCCGCACTCCCACTGCAAGGAACCATAACGCAGGTCACTTCTGCTCCTAAGTCACACGGGGAGGCCACAGGGGCAGAGGACGGCAGGATGGTTCTGGAGCAGAGGCCACAGGTAAAGAGCAATGTGACAAAGGAGCATGCTTGGCACAGGGGCCCTAAGCCCTCAGGGAGACTGCACACAAGAATGGGGGAGCTGCTGAAAGGGGAGGCCCTGGTGGGAGCAGACCTTCTGCTAAGCCGCTGTGCCAAGGGTTAGGTCGACCTTGACCGAGAGATCCACACCAGGGTCTCGCTCAGCCAGGGCGGCCGGCGGCAGATACTGCCCTCCCTGCATCCCACTGGGCGTGCTGGAGTCTGGGGAGGGGCCTGGGGAGGAGAGGCAGACGCAGGGACCAGATCGAAGGAGCAAAGGCACGAGACCCTCTGGGCCGTCTGCCCGCATGGATTTCACCAGAACAGAGCTGTGCTGACAGGAGGCCCGGCCGGCGTGTGGGGGCTGGACGGGGAGGGAGAGAAAGGAGCAGACAGAGTAAGGACGAGCGTTTACCTCCAAGTCACTACAACTCTCTCCTGCTGTTGTTCACCACAGCGTGTGCTTGTGCGGCCTACTGAAGCAGCAAGTCAGAGAAGCAGCACGAGAGGCTGTGAAACACCCGCCTCATGTCACGTCAGCTGAGCTGCAGACACAGGCTGCAGAGAGCTTAAGGGAGCCTGTGGCCCGGGCCAGCCCATGACAGGCTGCACCGTGCCCGCGTGGCCACGAGCTACTCTGCCAAAATGCTCTCTGAGGAGAAACTTTACCGGTGAGCGGTCGGCCCCTGCCCTTGGCTGCTGAGGTTGGCCTCTGGGACCCTGGAACGTCCTGACAGGGAGTGACTGTTTGCCTGGGGGCTTTGCCCATCAGCTAGTGACTGGAACCCGTCACATCAGTTCTGGACGCTGGAGGAAGCGGGGAACAAAGGGATCAGTCTGAACGTCCATGAAGGATGGAGGCTGAAGGCCAGCTACAGAGGCAGGATGCCACTGAGCCCCATAAAAACCCTGGACACCAAAGGCTCAGCGAGCTTCTAGGTTGGAGCTGCTCTTGAACCGTGTCGTACCACAAAGTGGCGGAGGTCACGGCGTCTGGGACTCCCGCCTCGGGGCAGACGACCAGCAGCCCCGTCTGCAGCCCTCCCAGTCCCAGCCTGTGCCCACGCCCCTCCCTTTGGCCGGTTCTAATTTGTGCCCTTTGGGTAAAATAAAACTGCAGTCCTAAGCATAGCACTTTCCTGAGTTCTACAGGTCATTCTAGCAAATTATGGAACCTGAAGGACTCTGTGGGACCCCTGAATTTGTATCTAGCTAGTCAGAAGTGAGGGTGGCCTTGGGGACCCCAAGTTGCAGCTCAGGCAGCCATAGTAGTCTTGTGGAGAACTGTGCACTTGGCCTTAGATTGGCAAAGTCACCACAGCAGGACATCCAGGGTTTTCTCCAGAGACGTGCCAGAGCATGGCACAGCAACCGCAGTCCCCACCGTGTGCTCTCAAGATCTGTGCTTAGCACACAGTAGGACCACAGCACAGTCCGCCCAACACGAGAGTGATCTGCGTGTCCCTCGTCACACAGACTGAGGACCCCCTGAAGGCAGTCTGGTCCTGACTGGATTGCGGCCACACCTGACCTGACGTCCTGCTCGGTTGGCACTTGATAAATCCTGGAGGATGAAACGGATGCAGTGTGCAACTTGGCTGTCAGGAAGAAACAGCAAGTCGGCCCTGAAAGCTCTGGAAAGCCTCGAACGCAGCACGCAACGGTGACGAAACTAATCTTACATCTTGCTACATCCATCATTCAAATCCCCAAGACCAATTAGCTAAAAATGAAATATTCATAAATGAACTTGGAATAATGTAAGCACTGAAAACAAGTTGCTGCTGTCAACTACCCATATTTGACAGAAAAGCTGAGAATCTTAGAAATGAGCAAGGACACTTTCGTAATCTCTACATCGAAACAATTTTAACGGCGTTACCTGCAATTCCTCCTCCCGCTCCCTGAATTCCTTCATTCACTCCGTCCGGTAAACGCCCCCTCCGCCGTATGGCAACTGTCACCTAGATCCCTGTGCACGGTCTCTGGATCCAGCCTCTGCTCTAGTCCTTCTTTCCTCTATCCCGCGTCTCACTGCCAGTCTCTCGTTCTAGAACCTTCCATTCCTCTAGATGGCTTAGACCCCTAATTTTCAGGCGTGGCTTTCTAGGCCCTTTACCATGTGGTTCAACACCACACGCACACACGCACGCACACACCCCACACACACACCCCGCACACACACACTACACACACACACAGCGCCTGCCTCTCTCTCCTGCTGCACTGCTCAGTGCAACATTCTAGACCTCCCTAACCACGCACAGATGATCCTGTCTCTCGTTACTTATCTGTACTATTCCCCCTGCCTGTGACTACCTCCTATGCCCCAATCAGACCCCAAACCCAACTCAGATCCTAATGCTGCAGGCCCAGTTCCAATCTCGGTACCTCCACCATGAGGCCATCCCTGCTAGTGAGCAGCTCAGCCTTTTCCCAGCTTCTCGCAGCATGAGGCACGCACGTTCCCCGCCAACACTGTTCCCTGCGTGTTCTCTTCTTCTCCACTTTGGATTACGCATCTCAAGGTTGGAGCTGGCCTTTTAATTCCTGGGTCCCCCAGAGTCTCAAACAGAGCTAGATATGTAGCAGACAATGAATAAGTTTATAAAGAGATAAATAATAAGCACATTGATCAGTTGCTTAATGAGAGTGTTAAAATAAATTTCTAGGCCCAAAATGGAGCTGTTCCGGCCCGCGGCGCCATGTCTGCAGACCAAGCTTAGATAACTTCCGTGTCTGCTTCACCAGGAACACGGCACATCCGGTCAGCCAGCCCCAGACGCCGGGCCGGCCCTGGCTCTGCGCTTCCTCCCTCGTTCTTACTCTCCCCCTGTAAAAGCCTCCTGCCTTCAGGACTTCCCTGATGGAGACTGTCTACTTCACGAAGCACTAAATAAAGTTTGTGTTTATCACCTGAATTACCTTTTATAATCATTTTTTTAACCACAGGAAAAGAAGCAGTTGGAAAATAAGTCATTTCCTGTGTCCTAAGTTTCCAAGCGGAGGAAAGGGGTGGAGCTAAGTGCATCTCGTCTCTGTCCCAAGTCCACAGTTTGGTGACAACCTCCCCAGGGTCAGAGAATCATCCTTCAGATCCAGGGTAAGCAAGAGACACAATCGGCAGCCAAAGATTTTTTAATTCAATCAAAAGACACTGTGAGCATTATGGAAAAAACAGCCCAACATTTTCAAAAATCTAATAACATTAAGCCCTTTATTTGTATATCACTCAAGTTGCGAGGCGCTTTCCCAGTCATCATCTCATTTTATCTCCATAAAAACTTTAAGGGACGGATGTAGCGAATGTCGTTTTCACAACAGGAAAAG
>NW_006436294.1:2766733-2783862 GCF_000325575.1 Pteropus alecto
GACCTGGGTCCCTTCCCCACACACACTCAGGGCTGTGACCTGGGTCCCTTCCCCACACACACTCAGGGCTGTCCCAGGTCCCTCCCCCACACACACTCAGGGCTGCGACCTGGGTCCCTTCCCCACACACACTCAGGGCTGTGGCCCAGGTCCCTCCCCCACACACACTCAGGGCTGCGACCTGGGTCCCTTCCCCACACACACTCAGGGCTGTGACCTGAGTCCCTTCCCCACGCCCTTGAGGCTGCGACCTGGGTCCCTTCACCCAGCCCCATCCTCTGCTGAGCCCTGTGCCCTCGGGCCATTTCTAGACACACACATGGAGCAACACAGGGTGCTGAGAACACTGGCCGGGGTCGGACCAGCCTGGGTTCGAGTTCCCCCTGGGCCTCCATTTCTAACATGGAAAAGAGACACAAACCGAGTATTTTACAGAGCCGCTATGAGAAAACGCCAGCCACCAAAATGCCGGCACCACGTTTAGGGGGTCAATAGACGGCGCCCGCTTGTCACGACGCCCACGGTCATCCGTGTTCTGACGGGGACACGCTCTGGGAAACCGGACGTGCCCGCCGCCCACTGCTAGAGCACGCGGTTCCCCACGCACACCGTTCTGGTTCGTTATGGCGCGTTTTCCTTCATTCTTCATTTCAGAGTTTCTCACGCACCGAGAAAGCCAGTGCAGGATTAGAGGCATAAGAACCTCGTTATGCCCAAGACCCCGGGTACAGCCACCTCTCGTCTCTCACTCTGCAGCTCGGTCTGCAGATAAACGTAGAGAGAACGTAGAGAGATCCTGAACATTGACATTGTCAGGCCCTCAGAGTCAATATCCCTGACGACTACTTCCAGCAGGCCCAGGAAGCAACAGGGAGACGACGAATGACTGATCAGAAACGAGGGGGCGGGAGCCTTCCAGGTGCTCGGGGGTGCAGCACCGCCTTTGTGGGATGGACTGCAGCGGCCCTGTAAGGCTAGGCACTGGGGAAGCCGAAGGCTCAAGAAGATGAATCAACTTGTCCCAAGACACAGGACTAATATGCGACAGAGCTAGGATTAGAACCCAGATCTGTTTGCCTCAGAGTGAGTGAACTTCGCATCTATGTCAGCTCAGTTAACATCAGAGCACAGAAATGAAACACACTTGACCTCGAAGTATTGCCAAAAAAATGATGATAGTGTCACGCAGCTGCCGGCCTCAGTGATCTAACTCCTGAAGCCAGCAACAGACGGACGGAAAAGAGAGCGGGCGGGCCACGAGAGCATCACGCACCTGCCAGGTGCTAAAGTGTCGTGTGTACATGTCTCAGCACCTGCTTCTGAAAAGAGCCAGCACCGTATCTCCCTCTGACAGATGACGAAAGCCACTGGCCTACACCCCAGCAGGGCCTCCAGGGCCGTGGGGCAGGCTGGGCCCCATGTGGGTGCACAGAGGGCGGGTGGCGGCCGGCACCCCACTAGCCACGCTGGGCTCCCTGGTGCGGGCTGCCCCGGCCGCAAGCACATGTCGTTCACTCGGAAAGCAAGCCTGTTACTAACTAATCGGTCTGGAACGCGGACCCTTTCTGTGGCGCACACAAAGGCACCATCCACACCAGCCACAGCCCTGACGGTCCCAGGAAAGCTCCGGGACCAAACCCCGAGTCTGAGCCACAGCCGCCCACCAGGGCCGATCGGGGGCTCAGGTGTCTGTGGTCACCGCGACAGATGTACAGCACGCCTACACACACTCACAGGACTCTGTTTTGTGGTTAAGTGCCCAGAAGAGACGATAGAGATTTAAATTCAGATGCCGACCTCCCCTGGGAAGCCTCCTGGTACCCTCAAACTAGCCTAACTGTCCCTCCTGCTCATCAGCTCACACTTAACCCTAGAAGAGCCAGCACTTTCCCCACAGCGCTGAAGCTGCCTCTTAGCTCCACCGCCACCCACCACCCACCTGCCGGGGACTGCGTCTGGTCCATCCTGTCTTCTCGGCACCTGGCACAGCCATCGGGCACACTGCAGGTGCAGCTACTGAGTAAAGAAATGGAAGGAAGGGATGGGAAGGAAAGGTGGGAAGGTGGGAAGGAGAACAGCTCCTTCTGAAAACGTGAACGGAGGAGGAGGAAGGGCCAAACAAGGCTCCCAGGAGACTCTCGAGGCGCCTCCTTGGCCGGCCCGAGCCCCAGCCTCCATCGGGATGAACGCGCACACGCGCACACACACAGCATGCACACGCAGCCTAGTACACAGCCACGCACGCTCATGGGCACAATAACACTCATGTACACACACACGGCACGCACATGCAGCCCAGTACACAGCCACGCACGCTCATGGGCACAATAACACTCACACACACACAGCACACACACGCAGCCATGTACATAGCCATGCACGCTCATGGGCACAATAACACTCACACACACATGGCACACATGCAGCCATGTACACAGCCACACACGCTCACGGGCACAATAACTCTCACACACACACAGCACACACACGCAGCCATGTACACAGCCACACATGCTCACGGGCACAATAACACACACACATGGCACACACATGCAACCATGTACACAGCCACACATGCTCACGGGCACAATAACAGTCACGCACACACAGCACACACATGCAACCATGCACACAGCCACGCATGCGCATGCTCACGGGCACAATAATACACACACACACACAGCACACACATGCAACCATGCACACAGCCACGCATGCTCACGGGCACAATAATACACACACACACACAGCACACACATGCAACCATGCACACAGCCACGCACGCTCACGGGCACAATAACACTCACGTACACACACACGGCACACACGTGCAGCCAAGTACACAGGCACACATGCTCACAGGCACAATAATACTCACACACACGTGGCACACACATGCAACCATGTACACAGCCACACATGCTCACGGGCACAATAACACACACACACACACACGCAGCCATATACACAGCCACGCACGCTCACAGGCACAATAACACTCACAAACACACACACGGTACACACATGCAGCCATGTACACAGACACACACGCTCACGGGCAAAATAACACACACAAACACACACACAAGAGGGAGAATGAGCTCGTCCATTAGGCAATTTTCTCTTGGACAATACCCAGAAATCTGAATAGGAAGAGGGTAGGAAAATGGAAGGTTCTTCTACAGACTACTTCCTACCTGAGCAAAAAAGTTTAAAAGGCTATAAAATAAACCAGAGGATTTAGGACTCTTCATGTTATAAAGAAAGACCAAAATAATAAATCAAATACTACTCAGGTAAAGGTTTAATGAAACCATTTCAAGTATCTCTCAACCTAAAATGAACTGTGAAGGTTAAAACTGAATTGAAATCATTAGAGAGAAACTAAGCCTCTACAAGCCGCAAATTTTATGGACTTGCACAAAAAAAGGACTTAAAGTTCTTAATAAAAGATTTTTGAAGAAATGATCTCATATCAAGAGTCTGAATTATTAGTCTTAAGAAATACCTTTTTTAAATTAAACAACACAGGCAACTAATCTCCCAGTGTACACAAGTAAACAAGAGAAAATGTATTCAAGAATTTAAGTCAAAAGTAAATTAGTTAATAAAGGAAAATAATTTATAAAAGCAGCAAAATGGTAAGGATTTGATTACACTCGGAGTACCAAAAGAACACGCAAACCCCGTCGGACTGGCTGGACTCAAATGCTGTTCTCCCACTTGCTAGTAACCAGGTAACCCTGAGAGCAGGCGTGTGTCATGTTATTGTGCTTCACTTCACTGTGCTTTGCAGACGTCGCATTTTTTACAAACTGAAGGTAAGACTTGCTTTGATGTGAAAAAAATTCCGACTCGCTTTACTGCAACAGTCACTTTATTGTGGTGATCCAGAACCAAGTCTGCAGTGTCTCCCAGGTACACCTGTTTAATCCCTCTGGTCTCTGCACCACGTATTCCTCAATTACAAAATCTGGGCATCGGAAAACAACAGAAGACTTGAATGACAGTATTAACCACGGAGACCTAACACATATACAGAGAACATGCCACCTGACAGCAGAATACAAATTCTTCTCAAGTGCACATGGAACATCCTCCAGGACAGACCATATATATATATTAGGCCATAAGTCAAGTCCAAATTTAAAAGGACTGAGATCAAACAAAGTATGTGGACAAAAACTGGGAAACAATGGAAAGAAATTAGGAAAATTCAAAAATAAACAAAAATTAAATGGCACTCCTAAATAACAAATGGGTCAAAGAAGACAGAACGGAGATTAGAAAATACATTGTGATGAACAAGACAAATGCACCTCATGCCAAAACTTATAGGATGCAGTAAAAGCAGTGCTTAGAGGACAATTTACAGCAGTCGATGCCTACGTTAAATGAAGAAAGATCTCAAGTCAATAGCCTACCCTTCTAACTTAAGAAACTAGGAAAAACAGAAGTAAACTAAACACGAGGCAAACAAAAGGACAGAAATAATAAAGTTTACAATGGAAATAGATTAAATAGAATATGGAAAAACAACAGAGAATAACAAAATTGACAACTGTGAGCTAAACTCGGCAAGAAAAAAAACATTAAGACTCAATTGCTAAAATCAAGAATGAATGAAGGGACATTACTACTGACCTTACGAAAATCAAAAGAATTCTAAGGAAATACTGTGAACAACCGTGTGCCAACAAATTAGATAAATCTGATGAAACAGAAAATTTCCTGGAAAGACACAAAGTACTAGAGCTAAGTCAAGAAGAAATAGAAAAATATGAATACACCTATATAACATGCAAAGTAATCAAAAAACTTCCCACAAAAATTAAAAGGTCCAGGACTAAATGGTTTCACCAGCGAATTCTACCAAACATTTAAGAAGAATTAACGCCAACGCTTTACAAATCTTCCATAAAATAGAAAAGGAGGGGACACTCCCCAGCTCATTCTATGAGGCCACAATTGCCTTGATTCCAAAACCAAAGACATGAGAGAAAAGACCCTACATCAGTCTCTCTGAATATAAATATAAATGTCTTCACCAAAATGCTAGCACCCAAATTCAGCAGCATATTAAAGATTATGCATTATGACCAAATAGGTTTTATTCTAGGAATGCAAGGGTGATTAAACATAGGACAATCCATCCATGTAATACATTATATTAATAGAACGGAGAAAAAAAGTCACGATCACCTCAACAGAAAAAACATCTGACGAAGTCCAACACGCTTCTGTGATAAAAACAGCCAACAAACTTAGAACGAGGGCACTTAAGCTGATAAAGGGCAGCTCCAAAGCCCACAGCTAACGTCACTGAACAGGGAAAGGCGGGAGGCTTTCTCCCCAGATCAGGAGCAAGACAAGGACGTCCGTTCAACTCTGTACTGGAGTTTCTCGCCAGGGCAATTAGACAAGAAAATAAAATAAAAGGCATCCACACTGGAAAGAAGAAGTAAAACTATCTCTGTTTGCAGATGACAAGATCTTATATAGACTCCTAAAGAATCCACTAAAAAACTATTAGAGCTAATAACCAAGTTCATCAAGGCTGCAGGATACAAAGTCAATATACAAATAATAGTTGTATTTATAAACTAGCAATGAACAATGTGAAAACGAATTAAGAAAAGTACTTCCATTCACAGCAGCATCAAAAAGAATAAAATACTTAGAAATAAAAATAACCAAGGAGGTATAAGGCTGAAAAGTATAAAACATTGCCAAATGAAATTAAAGAACTACATAAATAAAAAGGCATCCCACATTCATGGATTAGAAGGCTTAATATTGTTAAGATGGATTAGAAGGCTTAATATTGTCTCCAAAGTGATGTACAGATTCAGCACAGTCTTTACCAAATTCCAACTACCATTTTTGAAGAAACAGACATACTGAACCTAAAAATCACATAGAATTGCAAGAGACCCTGAATAGCCAAAACAATCTTGATAAAGAAGAACAAAATTAAAGGACTTGCACTTCCCCGCTTCAAAACACACTACAAAGCTACCATCATCTAAAGACTTTTCTATTGGTATGAAGACACACAGATTAACGGAACAGAACTGAGAATCCGGAACTATATCCATACATATACGGTCAACTGATTTTTGACAAAGGTGTAAAGACCATCCAAAGAGGAACTTGGGGGGACGGTTAGGGATATTTGCCTTCCTCATTTTATATTGTTTTAACCTTTTCAGCAAGGTGTTACTACTTTTGTAATTGAGAAAAAAATAAAAATAAAAAAGGTATATAAAGGAATTATGTAATTGCTTTGATGGGTTTACCTACACAGTGCCTGGCCCAAGAGAAGCACCTGAGTGTGCCCAAGGAGTGAAGGAGAGCTTTACAGGTGTGGGTCCACCTGCAGCAGCAAGGAAGAGAAAGGCCTGGGGTCTGGAGGTCCTGTTCGGCTATTAACGGGGCCTGCAGCACCAGAGGAAAGAACGGGCCCCACCGTGAAGTCACGCTGCCGAGGCACCGCAGAGAAAGGAATGGCGCCGAGGCCAGTCAGAAGGGTTCCCAGGTCTACCAGTTTGGGGAGCTCTGGTGTGGATGAGAGGGCGCCACTGGAGCTTTCTGAGTGAGGGGTGACAGGTGGATGGAGCACATCCTCCAAAGACAGAGGGGCAGCAGAGCCAGAGGCAAGAAAACAAACAACAACTAAAGGTGACTGGTTCAACCATGACACATGGAAGGGGATGCACCCTGTGCCAGGCCCTGTGCCAGGCCCTGGGACCAAAGAGCCAAACAGCCCAAACCCCGTCCTCGGGTGTTCTCCGACAAGCAAAACAAGGGGACAGAGATGACGACAGCGCACCGAGGAAGGACAGGACCGAGACGTGTTTACAGGGTGGTCGGGGCCCAGAGAAGGGCCTCCTACCCCGCAGGCCAGGGATGGGCTCCTCGAGGCATCTTCACGCCAGGTAGGCCTGAGGAGCACGCAGGCTGAGCCAGGCGGAGACACCTGCATGGGGCTCCCCAGGCAGCATGAAGGGCCAGAGGCCAGAGACGGGGAGAAGAAGAAGGACGGGGCATGGCGGGCTGGCTGGGGGAGAGACAGGGACGGGGTTCCCTGGGAGGAGGGGGCAGCTCAGGACGAGCTCCAGCTGGCCGGTGACATCTCTCAGGAACTGGACAGAAGGGGAGGGCGGAAGTCAGCACACGTGCACCTTACGAACCAGTGACGCACACCAGCCACTGCGAAATTCCACCTGCTTTATTATCGTTTCCTCATTTATTATTTATAAATGAAACGAAAAATTCAGATTTTTCCATCTCTTATTCACATTTCGTTTTAGTAGGAAGAAAATCCTAATAAGCAAAGCTGAATAAAAATAGAATTAAAAGCTCTGTACCAGCCTTTTGCAAAGTTCTTTACATGTTAATCCTTAGGACTTCTATCTGCCATATAAATTTTACAAGAGATTATCCATTTTTCTAAGTTTGTGGCTGTTTAACCCCAGAGGCAGGTATACAGACATTTACAGTTCTTGACTAAAGCTTTGGTCCCATCTCTCTGGTAAGCCACACTCATTGGAAAGCCAAGGCACCTCAACCACTTAGCAGGAAGGTGGCCATAGGGTCACCAAGGTCCCTCCCGGAAGGTCATGACAGATGAGCCTTACTCCCAGACTGAGCAGCAGAGGGAGGGGTGGCCGAGCTTTGAGGTCCCTGGTACTAGACAGATTTTTTTCCCTAGGTTTATTAAGGCTCATTGACAAATAAAAATTGTGTATGTTTAGGTTCTACTATGTGATGTTTAAAGTAGACGACAAGATGATCGAACATAAGCACGCACGTAGAAACGCCTGCCACAGTCAAGTTAACCGACACGTCCTCCGCCTCACGCAGTAACCAGTTTCGTGTGTGGGGAGAACGCTTTGGGTCGACTATCTTAGCAAGTTCCGAGCAAGTTCTTAGCAAGATCCTGGAGCAGAATCGCCATGTCGCACGCATTCCAAACGTGTGGCTGTCTTGCAGTCCACATGTAAGGGAGCTCACGTGCTGCTCGTCTTCCTGCATCTGGTTCATTTCACTTAGCCCAACGTCTTCCAGGGTCGGGCCTGCTGGAAATGGCAGGATTTCCTTATTTTTTTTATGGCTGAATAATTTTTCTCTCTTTGCGTGACATTTTCCGTATCCATTCATCCGTCCACTGATGCTTAGCGTTGTTTCCACGGCTTGTCTTCTGTGAACAAGGCTGCAGTGAACATGAGATGCAGATTATCTCTCTGAGAGACGCGTGCCCAGAAGAGAGGTTGCTGGATCACATCATAGTTCCGTTCTTAATTCCTGAAGAAACTCCATACTGTTTTTTGCCTGTGGCTGCACCACTTTACATCCCCCCAGCAGTGCACAGATGCTCCCTGTTCTCCACGTCCTCACCAACACTTATTATTTCTGCCCTTCTGACGACAGCATTCTAACGGGTGTGACGCGACACCTCACGGCAGTTCCGATTTCTATTTCCCTAATTATTAGTGACGTTGAACACTTTTTTATGTGCTTGTTGACCATCTGGACATCTTCTTTGGAAAAACGTCTATTCAGGTCTTTTGGCCGTGTTTTTCATCAGGTTATTGGGTAGATTCCCAGGGCCCGGCACAGACCGTCACCCACCTCCCCTTCCCCAGAGCAAAGAGAATCACACATGAACTATCGGTTGAGATGTGATTACGTACAACTTCCCACCTCACCCCTGCTTTCTCTGAGTGGGGAGAGGACAGATCTGCTCACAGGCTGGGGACGGGCTGAGGAACACCATGGACACACCCCCAGCATTAGCCGATGGTGACCATGACATATACTGCACAGTCCTCCTCATTCGCCACTGCCAGTTACAGGTGCTGGATTCTCAGTTTGCACTTGAAGCAACCACCACACTAGGAGGACGTGTGACGTCCTGACAGGCGTGCTTCCCCAGCGCCCTGGGGGGCCAGCGGCCCCGTTCACCAGAGCATCTTCTGTCTGCAGCCGTCCTGGGGTAATGGCGTCCCACAGATGACCGACAAGCCAGCCTGGTTAGAAAAGCGTCTGAATACTCCCAGGAAAGGAGCACTTAAATTATTAGAGTGTCTAATGAATCCAGCGATGGGACGTTCACTGCCAAGCCTGAGCTTCTGCACAGGAGACTGGCGCTGCCTCACCAAACGGCTTTGTGGGGCTTCCTTCTAGCTCTCGTTGGTAGCCGCTCCTCCTGGCCATGTATTTCTTCGTCTGTGGGTACCTAATTACAGTGCCTGGATGGCTTCTCCTTTCCATCCACCTGCTGCAACTGACACCATTCAGTGGGGGACGTCTGGACACCGCAGACAGGATGCATCCCACTTCACACACCGGCAGGACGTGAGGGAGGGGTCCTGGGCGAATCGAAGCTTTCTGCAATTTGAATCCTTGTTCCAAGTGTACGCGGTCAGTTCAGAAATGCTGTTTTTAACATCAGGTATACTTACTTTACCACGTGTGCTGGAGTAACGGCCTCCCTCACTGTCCTCTCCGTGCCAGGCACCATCCCAGCTGCTCTAGTTACTGCTCTTTGGCTTAATCCTCACAGCCCTCCGGTGACAAGAATATCTGTCTTCATTTTTTGGAAAAGCAAGTGAGGCTTATAGAAATAACATCATGTGCTTCAAGTAATGCAGTTAGTAGGTCCTAGAGCTGGATTAAAACCCACAAGTATTTGATAGCAAGGTCATGCTTTTTATACTGTTGGATGGTGCCCCCTCCATCCAACCCTCCATCCCTCCCTCCCTCCATCCCTCCCTCCCTCACTCTCCCTTCATCCATCCACCCACCCACCGACCGACCAGGCACTGGAGAAGCACCTACAGGGACCAAGTAAAGGGCATTCAAAGACACAATCTCATTTGAACAGATCTACAATTAGACAACTTATTCTGAATTCTGGGTTAGAAATTTAAATTTTCTAGGCTTCTATGCCCACCAGACAAAAACAGAAACGCAGAATGCAAGTAAATGAGAGCAAATTGGCATCACCATCACAGACACGCACGTCGTGGGCATGGTGTCCCCACCCGGCGCCCAGCCCCCTTACCATCTCCCGTTTTGCTTGGGTTGGTGGGTTCTGGAGTGCTCAGAGGCCTCAGGGGGATAATGATGTCATCGACATTGACCCCTTCTTCTGTGTGCTTCTCAGAAACGTGGGAGAGCAGTTCCGACTGACTTGGTGAGAAAAGGTTACAACATTTACACATGAAGATGGCCGTGTGTTCTGTAACAAAAAAAAAAAAAAGTTGTTTCATCTTCGCAGAAACTATGACTTCCAACTAAGAAAACATTGAAGGCTGCCCTACCGAGCAATCGCCAGCCTCTACCAGCTTATGCCACTCTGGTGGACACCTGCACTGCCAGGCAGCTCATTTCTAACTTCCGGTGCCCCCAGTCACCAGTAGCAAACTTTCTCTGGTATTTCAAAACCTCAGTCCTTCTGGCTAGGATCTAATATGGAGCTCCCCGTTCCCCAAACCCACTCCGCAACCGAGACTCCAGTATCCGCGCGGCAAAGTAGCCAACCTTCCACTGAAGAAACTGCACCAACAGCAGTTAAGTATCCTCGTTAGACTCTCTTAAATTAGGTGCAAGAAAAAATGGATCAAAATAGCACTTCTCAAGTGCCAAGACAGCTTTCATCGGCTGGCACGGGAACGAAGAACAAGAAGGATGGGAATCTGCTGGGTTTTTAAGCCACTTAACTCCGATTTAAAGCATTATCACTGCTCACAAATATTCGCTGATATCTATTATGTTCACCCCATTGTACTAGGCAGGGAGACTTAATGAGAAAAACTGACTTTTGAGACTGATAATTATAGGCACATATAGGAATATTAAATTTAGGAGCCAATAACAATTAAAAGCTAGATTTTTATTATTATTATTTATTTACACTGAAAGGCAGAATTGGAGTGATGGAAAGGACAATGGCTTTGAAGCCAGACAGACCCAGGTTAAATTACCAAGCCCCATCTCTAAACGCCGTGATGCCGGGTGACCTTGGAGAAGCAGGAACTTGCAGATTTAATAGGAAATGCAGCTAGCATGCCTACTCTGCAGTGGGAACATAGCAGGCACTCGGTAAACCACACCCGATGTCTGCCCACTGCGTGTCCTCACCCACGCTGCCTGGGTCCCTTAGGCCCTCACCATCCCTAGCGTCCTGGAGACTCTTAAAGCCACAGAGCGGTCACACAGGCCTCTAGGCCACTGACTCTGTACATCACACCTGCCCCTCTCTGCTCACTCCCAGCCTCACTTTCCCTGCTGACCTCGCTTCCTTTTTCACTTGAAGCGCCCGGCCAGAAGGCGGCCTCCACAAGCTGCGACCATCACACCTGCCAACCGCCTGCACCTCCACCCAGCACCCAGCCTCGCTCCTGTGGGCGTGAGGGCTGGCACCAGCAGTAGCATAGAAGGTGTGTGTATGGGAGGTGCGGGATCAGTGGGAGAGGCCCAGCCTGGTGCAGGCAGTATTTTCATCGATGTTTCTGACGTTGTTTAGAACTGGTGGCTCGTGGAGATAAAAAGCAGAACATTTAACCGATGTTATTGCTTTTAATCTCTCCGAAGACATGCACTCTTGTGCCTGCACCTGGGAGGGCCACTGGATAGAGGACACAATGGCCTGTGTGCACTGAGCCCCAACCCCTACCACCCACTCAACGACACCCTTCCAGAAACTTCTTTCTCCAGATCATCGATTCTTCCCTCTCTATGCTCCCTATGTGCTGTTCTCTCTCCATCTCAAAGCAAAACAAAACAAAAATCTCTGGATCTCGCCTCCCCTGCTGTCCCCTCCCTCATTTTTGTCCTCTTTACAGTAAAACTCCCCTACGAGAAAGAGGAGACTATAGAAAAAGGCAGGAGACCTCCACGACGAGGACAGAACCCCACCAGGCCCTGGAGTCCCAGCAGAGAGACCTCTCTGGACTCAAAGACAGGGCTCCTCCCCGAACGTGCAGGCAGAGTGATGGCCTCAGAGGGGGCTCGCCTACCAGACACCACACGATCCAGAAATTTAACAAAGCAGAACACTGCTTCATCGATGGAAGTCTCTCGTGAATACTGTTGATTGATTTTATTTTTTTCCAAGAAATGCTTTATTCCTAAGGAACCCAAAATGCTTCCCAAATAAAAGGAGACTACAATCATACTTGCTTTCTTTATACGGGGCCATGTTGTGTTCCACGTGCATCCTGCTGATCCTACTGTGATCCTATCATTTAGGCAAAAGTAGGTTTGTAATCGCCACTCTACAGATGAGGACACTGAGGCTAGGGATGATAAAGGCCTGCCCAAGTCACAGCTGGCAGGAAGCAGAGACCAGACTCTGCCACCTGCTCTTGGCTGAAGAGCATGAGCTGAGCCCCTTTGAGTTAAAGCTAAGATACTTTTGAAACAATATCTGAAATGAAAATCATTACAGAGACGAGCACAAGACCAAGTCACATATCAATGACTTTTTTGTTCATTTCAGCATCTATCAAGCAGTGGCCATGGGGTGGGCCCGACGCAGGCACCAGAAACATGAGGCGAGTCCAGCCCGAGGCCCGGCCACAGAGGAGGCCACCAGCTCGCCAGGAGCCAGACATGTCGCAGAGCGACTGCATCTTCCGGTTTTCACTGCAGCTACTTCCCCACGGACCTGTGGGTCTTCTTGATTCTTTCCATGTTTCCGGGGAAAAGGGAGTTCTTTGACATTTAACAGAGCAGAGCTTCTGGGGACCACGGAGTTATTGCAAGGAGTCTCTTGGTTCGTACGCACACCAAACGCTGTCTGGAGGCTGAATGAACACAACGGCTTCTGCATCTATGCAGACGAAGTGAGGAGATTGTCAACGACTCCCCACTATTGCATGCAACCTGCAGGGTGTGCAGCCGGGTGACTGCTTGTTAGCACACATTTCTCAAGTGTCCACTGTGTCTGGCCCTGTTGCCATTAGGTGCAGGGACTGGACGTGCAGTTGCCCAGGTACAGGTGGAGACAAGCACATGTGACCTAGGACGACTGTCACATGACTCGGCTCAGCCTGCAGTGCAGGCTCTGAGACGGGGCCAGCATCTGCACTAAAGTCACAAAAACTGAGGGCCCAGTCTGCGGGGACGCACATGCTGCAGGAGGGAGTAAACGGTCTC
Organism: Pteropus alecto; assembly: GCF_000325575.1. Lineage (NCBI taxonomy): Eukaryota > Metazoa > Chordata > Mammalia > Chiroptera > Pteropodidae > Pteropus > Pteropus alecto. The sequence continues at coordinate 2,779,901 of NW_006436294.1, forward strand.
CGAGGACACGGACACGTGTCCCCGAGCCTTCACAGCTGCGGGCCTCCAGGCGGTCTCCCTGGTGAAATGCCCCCAGAGGCCGCCTCAGGATTCCAGAGAGCCTGGCCAACCCCAAGCCCGGCTCCACTCACCTCTGCAACGCGGCAGGCACGAGGCAGGCAGGGTCCGGCTGCCACCAGCAATGGGGACGAGAGCCTCACAGTCGCTCACTCGAAACTCCCGACCAGCGACTCCCCACTACTGCATGCAACCCGCAGGGTGAGCAGCCGGGTGACTGCTCGTTGGCACACATTTCTCAAGTGTCCACTGTGTCTGGCTCCGTTGCCATTAGGTGCAGGGACTGGACCTGCAGTTGCCCAGGTACAGGTGGAGACAAGCACACGTGACCTAGGACGACTGTCACATGACTCAGCTCAGCCTGCAGTGCAGGCTCTGAGACGGGGCCAGCATCTGCACTAAAGTCACAAAAACTGAGGGCCCAGTCTGCGGGGACGCACATGCTGCAGGAGGGAGTAAACGGTCTCCGAGGACACGGACACGTGTCCCCGAGCCTTCACAGCTGCGGGCCTCCAGGCGGTATCCCTGGTGAAATGTCCCCAGAGCCGGCTCAGGATTCCAGAGAGCCTGGCCAACCCCGAGCCCGGCTCCACTCACCTCTGCAACGCAGCAGGCACGAGGCGGGCGGGGCGGGGCGGGGGACGAGAGCCTCACAGTCGCTCACTCGAAACTCCCGACCAGTGGTGCTACTTCTCACGACCTCACCTCCCTAATCACCCACATGTGAGCGGGGAGTGTGCACAGAGATCCCCGGCGGGGAGGCACTTACAGCGAGCCCCAGAAGCACCTCCGAGCTCGGCAGTGGGCAATCGAGACCCATCTGCACAAAGAAACGCGACACGGCCACGGAAAGTCGTGTTGTCAGAGCATCGTGAATGACGTGGGGAAATGCTCATAGCGACTGTTAAGTGCTCAAGAGTGGGACACGCGACATTTCAGTGGGGACATCATTTTGTTACTAATGGACAGACACCACTTATGAACGGATGATGGAAGAACAGCCAGCCAGGCTGAAAGGAAATACACCAAAACCCTGACTGTGAGACTTTTATCACCTACGTAGCATCTACAATGCGCCTATGTAAGTTTTAAGAATTAAAAAGATGACTAGAGCTCCTAAGCGGCAGGGTGATCCATAAATACAGCAGCTAGGACGTGGCTCTGAAGGATAAGCTGGGACGGCGTCCTGTCCAAGGCCACAGCCCCCAGCCTGGCACCTGACTGCGCAACTGCGTGAGCCGGAAAGCACGCTGCAGTCACGAGCGCTGAGCACGCGGAGCGCGGGAATCCCTGGCCCAAGTGCCCGAAAGGCTTCTGGGCAGAGGCACTTGACCGTTCAAGCGAAAGGCAGCCAGGAGCTGGACAAGCGGCCCTGGGAAGGGCACACGGGGTCTGAGGTGCCCCAGACGCGGGCCCAAGGCCACCTCCACATCGTCAGCGCATGCAGTCGCCTGCTCCCGGCCGGCCCGGGCTCCTGATCCCGTTCCGCAGGTGCAGGACTGCCGTTCCCAGAGGCTGCCCTCCCGCCGCACACGGCCAGCCAAGTGCAGGCTCGAGGTGGAGGCCAGGTTTCCCTGAGCCAGGCCCAGGGTGCCCCAGTGCCACGTGGCCAGTCCAGGGCCAGTACTGGTAGGGAGCACGGCCACACGAGAGCCGACGGGACCACAAAACTGCCCCTGAGCCAGGCCGTGGGTGGGCTGTCTTGCTTCCAAGGATGTGACCTGTACGTAACAGCAGCCGGTTCCAGCAGCCGTGGCAGAGCTCAGCGGGCCCTCCGGAACTGACTCTGTGCATGGCCCCACCCTGGTCAGGAGGGGGCCTGTGCGCTCTTCAGAGACGGCCGTAAAGCAGTGGAGAAACAGCCGAACGCCACCGCACGCAAAGTGTCGGAGCAGGCTGCATCCCCCAAGCATTAAGCATTGTTAATCTGCCAAAACAACAACAAAGGAGCTATTTTCATTTTTTACAGCAGACTAATATGAAAAAATGTTATCTCATACCCTGAAATATAATCATAATTATGTTGTCAGCTAATCGTGATGAAGATGCTATAATTTGGATGCATTTTTAGGTCCAATTACTATGCACTCATCCTTAACAAAAGGGAAAATGACATATTCAGCACAAGGAAAGTCACAGAAGTCTGAGGTTTGAGCAGTCAATCTTTACGAATTATTTGCCAGCTTTTATGCAGCTATTCTATACTATTAAAAATGAAAATCTTAAAATAACTACATGTAAACAAGTCCTCAAAATGAGTCTTCATTTCTGAACTCTGATTTGCAAACACTCCCGGCCAGGAACAACCAGGTCCTGACCTATGGCCTCCGACCTGCCATCACCCTGCCTAGGGACCCAGGGACAAATGAAGGCCCCACTCCTTCCCCAAGAAGGTCATGAACCAGAATGGGCTCGGAGGATCCAGGAGGCTGGCTGGGCCCCTGGGACTCCAGGAAGGGTCCCTGGGAGCTGAAAAGTGCTCTCCCCCTCTTTGGGTATGGGCGGCAAGCATCAGCTGGAGCTGGCCTACTCCCGAGGGACCCCCTCCCAAAATCTCAGGATGCAAGGGCGACGTGGACTCTGAAAGACTGTGTACCCCGCACCTTTAGTGAGGACCTCCCACACCACCTACACCCACTACCTGAAGCCAGACCCCCACCCAGCCCAACGCCATCTTCCCCTCAAGTGGTGCTGCTAGGGACACAGCAGGCGTTCGATAAATGTTAGGGACCTGACGACTACAGATACGGCTACAGATACGCTAAACATTTATCAATAACCACAAGAAGACAAAACGGCGCATTCGCGCGACGATTAAATTACTTAATTTAAAAGCTATAGCTTTAAAGAACTCCCTCCCTCTCCTGATTGTATTAATCATCCCTTCCGCTCTGTCTTCTGCTTGGACTGATTCACTTTAAGGAGAGCTCAACAGCCAAAGCTGAGATCCTATTAAATCACCTTATGAGAAGAGTCGGGTGGTGAATTCTTTGAGTTGTGTTTTTGTTTTTGTGTTTCTCGCTTGCCCTGAATTTATTAAATTCATGAGCTGGCAGCTTCCCAACAGAAGTGGAAATATTTTAACAACACAGAGCCCGGTTGTTGTCACATCCAACATAATGAATAAAGTCTTACATTGTGCAGCTTAGCACAATTTAAAACATCCCTTTCCTTTGTCTTCGGGAAAAGGGGCTTGGGTTGGGACGAAACATTTTTCTTCCATTTAGTTTATTTTATAGAACTTTTAGACTCTGTGGACACGCCACGTATAATAATGCTGCCGCCGCCACCCCCATTATCATCACACTTAGAGAACTTGCTGGAACCGAACAAAAGGCTCAAAGAGGAGGGAACAAGAGAAGGAAGCGTAAGTCGGTTGAGCACTCCGTGAGCTGGCACTCCGTGCACTCACGCGAAGACCCCTGAACCTTCACCACAATCCCACGAAACGGGTTTTATTATGGTATTTCCTCCGATCTAAGACGACATCTATCTTAAGAGGCACTGAGATCCATTCCATATGCACTGATTTACACACCGCTAAAAAGATAAACACACTGCCAGATAGACTGAGGCACACTGCTTTATGACACCGACTGAAGACGCCTCCTGAGATCAGAGACGTTACAATGTTGCCTCCGAAACAATAAAATGCAGTAACAGTAGCGTTTCCGGACCCCGAAGGGGGTGCCGCATGGTCTAAGTGCCAGGAGGCTGGTCGTAAACTCGGACGGCCCGACACCCACTCGCTCTTGCCCTGCAGGGCCCCACTTCCCCACTGGGCACCCCAGCACACAGTGGGGCTGGGAGCCCTGCCTCTGGGTTCACCTCCCTTCGCACCTGGACCGCAAGCGAGGGACGACAACGAGCCCCGAGGACCCGGCCGGCTCACGGCCCTCGCACTC
>NW_006436294.1:2783988-2796471 GCF_000325575.1 Pteropus alecto
CACACACCTGTGATGCGAAATGAGTCCCTTCCGATGTGCTGCCCTGTGCAGGACGCAGCCCGCACCGCTGTGCAGGGCCCTCTACTAAGTCAGCCGTGACAATGTCCTTATCCCACGTGCTGAATGAGGAAGGTACAACTTGCCCAAAGAGATCAGACTCAAGCCTGCCTGGTCCCAAAGCTACTTGGTCAGCTCGCAAGGAGCTTAAGTTAGGCAGGAAAGCAGGTTGTGCGTGCGCGTGTGCGTGTGCGTGTGTGCGCACGCGTGTCTATGAGAGGACAAACCAACCACACGCCACAGGAGAGCAGGTGGAGGAGCAGAAAGCCCTGTGCCTGAGGCACCTGGGGCGGCTTCCCCGGGAAGGGAGGCTGAGACGGTCCAGGATCCCCAAGGCAGCCCAAGACCATGCAGACAAGGAGAAGGTCAGCCCTGGAGGCAGGACACAGGGGGACCTTGATCCCGAAGAGCCCTGGGTATGGAGACATGCAGACAGGGAACGCAAATTCAAGGCAGGGCAGGCAACCCGGGGTGCCTGTGGGAGCAGGCAGCAGCCAAGGAGAGTCGCAGCAGCTCCTGGCCTCGGAGAACCAACTGGGGACGGCAGGGGACACCCGGCCTCCCCAGCAGGAGGCCTGTCCTGGAGAGGCCAGGGCGAGGCACACAGGAAGCCTGCCCCAGCCAGGACCAGCGGCCTCCCACGTCCAGTCAATGCGGCTGAAAAGCTGACTCTGTATTTGGAATCTGCTGATTTTTAAACACTGGCAACGAAATTTTCTCAGGGCTGATGAGTTTCTGGCACCTCTCTTTGAGGCTGGTTGGACAGTGATGGGGGACATACTAAGCCTTATGCCCCTGCATCACTCTCTCACAACGACGCATTAGGTCGATAAATAAAAGTGCAGAGTATACAGATGAGGGAAAAAGGAAAGAAAGGAAGGGAGGAAAAGAGGGAATGAGAGAAAGGAGAGAAGGAAGGAAGCAAGGGGAAAGGAGAGAGAGAGAGAGAGAGCGAGCGCGGGAAGGGAGGGAGAGGAATTGGTTTAACCAGCAGCAAGACAGGTTTAGATTTAGAAGAGATGGAGAAAAGGCTTCTCCACACAGAGATACGCCCTGCAGCGAGGTGCCTGGTGGGTGTGGATCCCAGATCCCAGCGCTGTGACGCGAATGCGTGGGGTGCAGGGCGTGGGCCAGGTGCGCACAGCGTGCAGGTGCGCAGAGGGCCCGGGATCGGGGGGCCGGGCAGGATGTTCTGGGAGCGTTCCCACGTGCCAGCGGGGGAAGGCGAGGCATCAAGTCTTCACAGTCAGAGGGGCGGCCGCCCACCCAGCTGCCCAGTAATGGTCACGGCACCTTTGCTCACACAGGCCTTCACATCTGGATGGCCCTGGAGCCTCCCTGCTGTCCTGTGAGGTAGCTGAGCAGACGGCACCACCACCGCCACCACCATCACCATCACAAAGTCAAAACCTGCCCAAGACATCTCAAGCCGCCCACCCTAGCCGCCCACCGAGCCGGCAGCCAGCACTGTGCTGGGAGATAATGCGTTATTTCCTATAACACGACAGTGGGTCACTGTGAGGGATGTGAGCCGTGGTCCCCAACCCACAGCTAGCATCATGGTTAGAGACGTTTCAAATGATCAATTACAACCAAGAAGAGTAGCTATACCAAAAGGGGGGCTCTGTTATCATTTCAAGGGAGGAGTAAGCTGGAAAACGGGAGTGCCAGATGTGGGAGCCACCGACTCACCTAGACCACACTTAAATACGTCATAAGCAGGCCCACCGCACGGCCTGACAACAAGTCCAGAACCGGGGAACAGAGGACCACCACGAGAGCAGAGAGCTTTTTCTTTTTTTCTTTTTAAATCTAAAACCAAAAACACTTGTTACCAACACCACAGAAAACACAGGGCCTTCATTCACGCAATAGCAGGCCCCATGCACATGCTAGCAGCACCCTCTGGTGGCCGAGCACAGCACTACACCCTCCATTCACAGGACGAGCCACTACCAAGCTTGAGCATGACACAGGGAAAGGATGTTAACATTGACCGATCCTAACTCTGCCAGAAACCACGATTTGCCTGCCCACTTAACCTTCACATTAGTCCCGTGAGAAAGACCGGTCTCCCCATTCGAAGATGAGTAAATTGGGCCCAGAGAGGGGACCACAGGCACACAGCAGGTAGCACTCAGGAACACAGCCCAGGCCCAGCGCCCCTTCTGAATGTGGTGTCACCACGCGACGCTGCTGCTTCCCAAGCAGGGGCTGCATCTGTCCTGACAGCCCAACCCGGGCCAACCCAGCAGGTGGGTCAGACCCGCCTCCAACCTTGGATTCTCGGTCCTCATCACAACCAGACACTGCCTGGCCAGTTCTGAATCTACATGCGAGTTATGTTCAGATCTTACGGTGCTTTCCCGTTCACATCCACGGTTCTGTGCAGCAGAAATGATAAGAGCGAAAGAAGCCCGGCTCAGAGGCCAGGGCACGCCTCCGCGCCTCAGGTAAACAAAGGCGCGACTTCTCTGCCTGCTGAGTCGGGACGGGGTGACCCCTGGGTAGGCGGCTGGGGCCCAGGGCTTCGGCAGTGGTAGAGTTTTGGCGAAGTCAGTGTGTGAACATGCACGGAGCTGTTCGTCTATTCTATACACTTTTCTACGTGTATGTTGTACATCAATTTTTAAAAATTTAAACTGCGAATTTAAAGTAAAAGATATTGTGAGAAAAAGCAAATTCTGATTCGCAGTGAATCTCTTATTTAAAATGGCAGTGGGGCGAGAGAGCAGGGCCGCCCTGAAGCCCAGGCCTGAACATGCCTTTGCCCCAGTAGCTGTGTGACTCTGGCACGTGTACGTGGCCTCTTGAGCTTTCGTGTCCTTGTCTGTGCAGAGCTGTGGGAGGGCTGAAGCACACCATGAATGCCCTGTACCCAGATCGGTGACCGACACCCCCGAAGCACCGTCCCTTCATGAAGCAGTGGGAACGGTCTCCCAGCCCGACTGGCTTCACACTTCCGATATGGCAGACAGAGGAAGTCTGAACCTCTTCAGGCCTCAGTTTTCTCATACAAAAGGTGAGGGGCCCAAATTAGAAGTGGCCTTCGAAGGTTTAAAGTAGAACCTGGTCTTCAAGGCTCTTGCAGAGGCTAATGTGTGGAGAAGCAGACAGAGCCACCTGGACCAACGCAAGAAAGTGGGGACAGCCCCACCTAGTGCCCGCCTCTTCTATGGCCTGAAGTGGCCCACACACACCTGCCTGCCTGCCTCCCACCTCCCCCACACATACAGATAATCTCCAAGGTGCCCTCCCAGCTCTGAGTTCCCTGGGAAGAAGTTCCAATAAATGCTCAGCCTAATTTGTGGTATTATCATGCATCTCATAAAATGTAAACGAACGCGTCAACTTCTGTGGCTCACAAAGTTAACGTTTTTATTAAATGCAAGGGAGAAATCCCATGGGTGTTCCTTTGCTGAAACTGGATTAGCAAAATAAAATGAGAAATGCTCGGCGTCAGCTATAATTAAGGCTGGGCCAACAGTTGCACTATAATTTTATGCATACACATTTCTTCCGTGTTGAAACTTTGCATAATTTTTTAAAGTTATTTTAAGCACTCTCAAAGAGTGAGTCCCGGGCGAGGAGCAGACTCACACTTAACACAATCACAGCTGAGGAACGCGGGCCCCTTCCCTAGGAAAGCACCACAAATAGTGTCCTGTACACAGGAACAGCCCCGTGTCACCCAGTTCCCTAATGGGGCAGCACCACCCCCAGCAGACGTGCAGGAAGCTCTGAGGGTGTGGGTGCCCCTGTGCAGACCTCTGACATCACGGCTCCCCTCCTGCAAGTCACCGAGGTGGTCCCGGGACTCTCACACAATGCCTCCGAAGTGACCAGGTCTCTGGAGTCACGTCCACGTTAAAAACAAAACCTGCAGAATCCTCTCCCATTTCACAGCCACCAGGCCTCTGAGTTCCCAGTTTCGTTGCTTTGGGTTACTCAGGTTCCTCTGTGTGGCTGACGCATCTTTCTTCTTACTTCTGAGGGTAAAGAATTAGAAAACATAGAACTTGCCAACCACAGCCCTGTCCACGCTGTACCTGCAGAGGCAGGAGACAGAGGCACGTTTTCGTTTATTATTGTCACAGGCTTAGAAGCTGGCTGCCTGCTCTGGGCCCCTGAGGTCATGATCCAAGGAGATCAAATAAAATAACAGCCTGGGCAGAAATGAAGGCAGATGTGGGAAACATGCACATTTAACTTCAAATTTTAAATGCCCACTTTTTTATGAGAGGCTGAGACTGGTCTCAGTTATAAAGTATTCTGAACTTGAAAATTAATTCTAGAAGAAAGAACTGCCCTTTAATATTCAAACATGTCTACGGTCCCTTCACATTCCAGAAGAGATCTTTAAATTTAAGCAAGAAGAGCCACTGGGAAAAGAAGAATTGTCCAAACCCCACTGACTACCCATCCCAAGGTACCAGAATGATCTGGTCCATTCTTCTTGGTAACTAAGATATGAAACAAGCAGTAGGTACATTCTCCAAATACTTGGGCTATTCTGTTTTTATTCGGGGAAAAAAGTAATTTTTAACTTGTTTATTAATCTCATAATTCAACATTTAATGAACGCCAAATTATGTGTCACACTATGCTAGGCACGTTTAGAAATAAGTAAGGCAATGCCCTCCCTCCAGGAACATAAACAAATATTCCATTTTGTTCGTGAGAACCATATGAAGTTCACACTGGTTTTATCTGTGGCCTAATTTTGGAGGCTCTTGCCTGAGGAAGGACAGAGAGGTACGAGGTCCCGCGACCCGGCCAGTGTCTGGGGTGGGGGTGGCGGGGCAGACAGCCCTACCTGACCCTCTCTCTCACTGTGTTTGGGTGGCTACCACTATGTTTACAAGGCTGGGAACTTTGAAAGGTCAGGCTACCCGCCCTTCTCCAGGAACTGGCTCCCGCTGGTACAGCTTCAGGGTGACCCTGGCAAGCCCAGTGCCTGCCACAGCTCAGGGCTGCAGCATCGAAACAGGCTGTCCTCCATGGGTCTCCTCCCGCCAGGATGCAGCACAGCATCCCTGTCCTCGGCCACGCTGGATGGGTCCCCAGGCCTGGGCAGTGCCCGCAGTCCCCGCTCAGCTCATAGCCCCGCCTCCGCAGACATGGGTGTCTCCCAAGTGAGCTGCATGTAGCCCGTCCACTCGCATGCACGTCCCCTAGTGGGCAACAAAGGGCAAAGGAGAACTGAACTGGCCTCGGGGGGCTAGTTCTGAGCCGCAAGCTTGAAATTCGGGAAAGTGGAGAGATCTGGCAGGTGTCTGCTCTCTAGTGATCGAACTTGTATTTTTGGTTTGATTTTTGTTTTTTATATTTTTTTAATCTAGGAACCCGATTCTTCAAATGATCAGCTCCAACCTCACCTTCCCAGAGAGACTCTTCTCAGACCGCCCTCCGTGTCAGTCAGGTCTCACTTGCTGTTGTCCCCGTCCTCATAGTCACCTCAGCAGCAACTACTACATTTGTCATCAGGTGTGTTCGGTTAACCTCTGTCTAAAATATCATAAGCTCCAAAAATATCAATATAACTTAATTCAAAACACAGCTAAAAGCTTAAAAAGATCAACAGTAAAGGTTAATAAAGACATTTACTTATAAACTGCATTTCCTGTGTCATGAGATCATATCCAGTGTGTTCACAGAAGAAGCCTCGAGAAAGACGTTAACCAGGTCACCCTTAACTCACGCTTCTGGGCAAAACGAATGAGACCGTGAGCAGGAGAAGAAAGGTCAGCTCAGGGTGGCCTGGCTGCCAGCCAACGCCCAGCAGGGAGAAAGCGCCTGACGTCTCCGGTCCCATGACTCCCGTCCAGAAAATGGGGATAAACGGCATCCGGGGTGGGGGTCATAAGGAAGAGAAAGCAGACCCGGCCATGGGCATGAAGAGAAGTGCTCAGGGAAGGTCACCAGAGCCCAGACGTCAGCGGGGCCCCAGGCGGGGAAAGGGGGATGTTGGGGGGGAGTCCCACTCCAGTCCCGGCCCCTGCCCCTGCCCGAACTCTCCGCCCCCTTCTGGGACTCGCGCCCCTGGGCCATCCCTGCCACTTCCTGTGTCCATGCCCCCACACAAAAAAAAGAAGCAAAACTTATTCCTTTCATGACAACACAAGAAATACACTCACTCCAAAAGTTGACGTACCTACAGAAAGTGAAACACTAAACACATCAACGGAACCACATCTGCCACGAGCAGCCACAGCTGCACTGAAGCGGGAGGAGAGGGGAGGGCCAACCCAACGACCCTGCAGCACGGCGTCTGCCCCACGGGCCCAGGCTACCGAGCGGGAGAGGTGGCGGCTGCCCCCCTATCCACGGGTGACGCGGTCTGAAGCCCTCGGCAGATGCTCAGAACCGCGGACGGTACAAGCCCCGTGTAGAGTTTGATCTTATACGCGCACGGTAAAGTCTAACAGGTTAACAAGAATAATTAAACAGAACTACAGCCGTGGACTGCAATGGAAGTTACACGAACGAGTCTGTCAGAGCACCCCACCCGCTGCCCTCACCCTTCTTTCTCTTGTGATGGCCTGCGATGATCAAACGCCACCCCCACGCCTGAGTCTGTGACCGCCCCTTACTCGGAGTAAATGGTTTGGTGTCACTCGTTCCGGGGGACCCCCTGCTGACATCACTGTACGGGCTCAATGCTTTCTGGCACGACGGGCCACTGTTCCCGGCCCCCCCCCCAAATTTAACGCCATTTTCACCTTCACGAAGCACCTGTCACGCACTGCGGCCGTCGCTTCTGCAGTGTGAGGTGCGACAACAGAACTAGCACAAACTTTTCTCTTCTTCGCCATTTCACGGATTCGCTCTGCCCGCGAATCTCAGCGACCCCAGCACTTTTTTCTTCGTTGTCGAGAACACGCACTTTTCACTTATGGCGTCTCTGGCGTATCCGAATTGCCATCATCACTACTCTTGCACGTCAGGCTCCTTAAGCAGTAAAATAAGGGTGACCTGAACACAAGCACGGCGACAAGACAGCTGATCTGACCACCAAGACGGGTACTAAGTGACAAACCGCATGCATCAGCGTCTATAGCACGGAGACACTGGACAAAGGGATAAGTCACGTCCCAAATGGGACAAAGCGGGACAGCGGGAGACTTTATCACGTGACTCAAAACGGTGTGTAATGTAAAATTTATGAATTGTTCATTTCTGAGATTTCCCACTTAATTCGTTTGGGCCGCAGCAGACCGTAAGTGACTCGAACGGCAGAAAGGACAATCACGGCGGGCGGAGGAGGCAACACCGAGTTAAATGCTCAACTCCGGGTAGCAGGCGTCTTTTTTCGGAGCCGTGGGGTAGCAATTCTGAAACTATTTTTAGTATGTCCTAGGACTGAGCAAACGAGTAACTACACCGTGGGTACAGAGAGGCAGTTCTCTCTGCCTCGGAAAAGGGAGTTATAAATACAGAGAGAGAGTCAGGGTAGAACTAACCCTGAGATGCTGGATCGGAACTGGAAAGATGCATTAGAACTCACTGGCTTTTAGGATAAAAATAGGGACAGATATATAGATGCGTGTGGGTAGGTATAACGTCTATGCGTGTCCGTGCGGTGCACGCACGCACCTGCATCTGTTTCCCAGCTGTGTTTACTGGCGAGGGCCGAGAAGCAAGGGCGCCCTGGTAACAATGAGCTCACCTCGTTCCCAGATCTCGGTTTCTAAACACTGTTCTCCACTAAAGAAACCAGGTCCCCCTGTGGCAACAGCTCATTCCAGAGCTGGACAAGGAACGTGCTCTGTGCAGAAAGGAAGAAAGTGCTCAAGGACAGACAGGGCTGAAGGGGTTCAACGGGCCAAACCTGGGGTGACCCGAGGACCACGATAAGGGGTTATAAACCACGGATGAAAACAGGAATTCATGCGTTCAGAGAACTATAAAGACACATGAAGGAACTTTTTGCTCACAGAGACGGACAACTAGTAAATGCAGAAGAAGTGACAGATTTAGAAACTCATCATCTAGCAACCACGATGATGGTAACTGATTCTGGAAGGAATCAATAGATGAAACTCATCATCTAGCAACCACGATGATGGTAACTGATTCTGGAAGGAATCATCAATAGATGAAACTCATCGTCTAGCAACCACGATGATGGTAACTGATTCTGGAAGGAATCATCAATAGATGCTAAGACTAATGGGCGAAGAAAATCTGAGGACTGATGACTAGCAGGATGAGGACACAGTATCAGAATATCGCATCATGAGACACCGAATTACAAAGGAGGGAATTTGAACTTCACTATGAACCTGACCTCCTCGAACGTAGCATCACCCCCAAGGGGACTAGTCGAAGTCATGTGCCTCCTGACATGATGGCTGTGAATTCAGTGTCACTTCTGTGTGTTCCCGCCAACACAGCAGAATCTGAATGTAACCATGAGGAGACATCACGCAAAGCTCAAAGGACGGACATTCTACAGAACTGGCTGTGTTCTTCAAAATCATTCATGTCACAGAACACCACGACAGGCTCAAAGAGTAAAGGCACATGACAACTGAATGCCGTACGTGACCCAGGGTTTCCTTCTGCTTTACATAAAATTAGAACAAGACTGAGACGACCGGTGAAACTGTGGGTCCCAGCTGGCGAAACCCGAATAGCGCCGCGCCAATGTTACCGTCCCATTTCGATAACTGTCATGTGGCTACGTAAGAGAAAGTCCTTGTTTTTAGAAAACAAACACTGGCAACACTTGAGAGTGGGTAAAAGGGTATCATGTCTGCAACTTAATCTTAGATAAACACTCGAGAGAGGGAGGAAAGGGCAGAGGGCATGTCAGAGATTCTGGGGCTCCCTCAGTCAAAAAACTCGCCAACGACACGCAACATGTCCAGTCTAGCCACACGATCCTTGTTTCCACCGTCCCTCTTAGCCGCTCAGACCACACATACAGAGCACGATGTGGGAACCGCAGAGACAATCAGTCACCAGAGCTGGTGAGAAACGCGCACAGAGAGCTGCAGAGCAGCCATGGGGGGCTGACTCGCAAGGCCCTCCAGGATGCGAGGGCACCCAAACCCGCACTTTCCAGCACGCCGCCCCAAAGCCTCCTGCTCCTTGGCTCCAGGTGCTATGGCTGAGCTGGTCCCCTCATACCCCCGGGCCCCTGTTAGGTCAGAGGCTGCCTCTGAAGCCAGGTCCCCACCCTGCCCATCCAGCCTTGGCCCAGACCCAGTTTGGGGCACAAATGTGCCAGCTTCCAGGGGACAACAGTGTGCAGATCCACTTGGCATAGGATTTAAAAGAACAAAGAAAAGTCTGTTAATTACCTGATTTTAAATCCGTTATTATACTAATACACCAAGTATAACCTTTTTATCAGCAAACTCAATTATCTATGTATTTTATGTTCCTCGGAAAAAAAAGGGAGGCAACTTCAATTCTGCAATAAATATTTAATGTCTATTTGCTTCATTCCCAGATTTTTTCTTTTAAAAATTTAATCAAAATCTATCCCACCTTTCCATCCACAAATGTTTTCAAGAAGTGAGTAGAGACAATGTACTGAGCTACGCGATGGAGAGGCTGGATCCAGGTAGGGAAGGGGTGGGTAACAGTGTCACAGTGTGCCCTGCCCCCACCAGAGCAGGGGACAGGCTGCTGTTACGTGACTCGGAGCAGGTCCGGAATCTGGTGAAGAGCAGATCTCGTACCCAGAGCAGGCTCCTTCCACCCGCCCACCTGTTCCAGCTCTTGAAGCTGACGCTTGCCCTTGAGAAATTTCAAAGACAGTGAAAGTTTAACATGGTAAACAGCTGAGAACAAAGAGAAAACTTAACCCTAGGCTAAATTCCTTCCACATAATTAAATCAGCCCATCTTGATGGGGAAGTTTGCAGAGGCAGCGGGCATGAAATTATCTATAAAAGGAGATACTGCTAAGGAGAATCTTTTTAATATACCTAATTCTTGACTGCCCTTGCCCTAGGCAGAAACTCAATTCTACCTAAGGATAGCTATCTTGGAAAAGTTACGTAAGTTGTAAGGGGAGATAAGAAACTGGAACTTTCACAAGGTAAATGAGAAACTGCTGAGAAAGGAACGATGCAGGAAAAACCTCCAACTTACAGAGATGACCATCTCAGCTAGTTTACCATCCAAAAGCTGGACCTCATCGACCATACGCGACTCCATCCTGTGAGTTACTGCACCGCCTCTCCAATTTAACCTGACAGTCACGCAAAAGAGGAAGCGCTTCAGAAATTAGCTGACCACAGTTTGACGGCAACATCTTTAAAAATATGATCATTTCTCATTTAGTACAGCTGGAAAGTGAAGGAAACTACCACGAATGCCCGGGTTTCTTACTGAAAACTGTTAGGTCAACGCCAGGAGAGGAGAGGTGGGCAGTCAGTTCTGTGACTCACCAGTGGCTCAGTGAGTTGAGAGAGGGGAGGCACCAAATCAAGAAGTCGCTTTTTCAAATGTGGACCAACAGGAGTTCTATGGAAAGGAATCTCACAGGATGATCTGACCATAAATTCCCTCCTAGGCAGGTCCTGGCATAGTCTGCGCCCCAGGCCTGAAACTTCTTTGGTGAAAGGCTTATCTGTGCCGTAAGCCCTGTTCCTTGTTTCTGTGCATCTAGGCTAACACACCTTGGAAATGCCCCCTTTCAGACCCCTGCCTTTAAAGTGTCACCACCCCTTCAAGAGAACACATAATCTTGTTACTACCCTGTAACTACCCTGGAATCCAGCAGTTCCCAGCCAGTTTGGCACCAAAGACTTGTGCTCCTATGAGAATTTGATGCCTGAGGATCTGAGGTGGAGCTGAGGAGGTGATGCTGGCACTGGGGAGTGGCTGCAAATACAGAGCCCACCGCTCACCTCCTGCTGTGCGGCCCGGTTCCTAACAGGCCACAGACCATCCTGGTCCACAGCCCCGGGGTGGGGTGGGGTGGGGAGGAACCCCTGCTGTAATCCAAACCCAGCCTTGGTTTCTCCCACAGTCATGTAATCTTCCTTATGTTCCCTCTTCAATTTCAAATCTATAAAAGAAGCTGAAAACTATCATTTGTTGAAACCATTTTTCTCAGCCTGTTGAGATCTTGCTTCTAGGCATCTCCTGTTTGGTTCAAATAAATTATAAAAATTGTCTACAGCTTTGGACGCTCTTATGTCAACACTGAGAAAGCATGTGGACTTGGGGGCCCAACCCTCCACTCCGCTCTGTCACTCCGTGCCACACAAAGCCTGCATCTGTCACAACACCAGGATGAGGGCAGGACCAAAACGTGAATGGCTCTTTATCCCTGCCTGCCATGTAGGGGGCACCATGCAAAGCTGCTGGCTTGAACTGAAGAAGCCAAGAAAAGTGGCTCTGGGTGGCGGGGAAGTGGCACCTAACGGCCAGCAAACGTAAGCTCCAATTGTCTTCTCCTGGTGACACTACAGCTGCTTTCAGTATGAATCGGGAGGCTCAGATGAAGCTGGAGGACAGTTGTGAAAGGTAAGCCCACGTGCCATGAAGCTTGCATTTCACGAAGGGCCTTGGGTTCTGCAAGAAAACCAGGCTGGGAGGGGCGAGAGGCGATCAGTTAGCTCCCTCATTCAACAAACACACGCCGAGCACTTCTTATGGTCAAGAGTTTGGATAACACACCAAGCTGGAGGAAGCTGACTTTGAAAGCCTCAGCTCTGCCATTTGAAAACTGGATGAAACTGACCTTTCTGAACTTTTGTTCCTCCTCAGTAAATGACACAGGAATTTGAGTTGTCGGGAGAACCGAGCGGCAAAAAGCGTGAGGTCAGTGCCGTGGAGTGTGGAAGCTACTGTTAATTACAAACGAGGACCTCAAGCTCAAGGTCAAGGGACTGGCTCTGGTGTTAAGTAAAAGGCCAATCATGGGGCCGAGAGGCTGCCTAATTAGGCCAGGAAGCCAGACTCAGCTGCCTGGAGGAGGTGAAATCTGAACTTAAGTTTAAAAGGGTGGAGAACAAGGCCCCGCAGAGCCGGGCGGCAGGCAGAAAGCAGGCTATAATTTATCACGGGGCGCGCTATACTATTACCACCAGTAGCAACGCTACCCCCTCGCATTTACTGCGTCCTCTATAGGACCCAAGGAAACTTTCCATCAGGAGCTCGGTTGAACCTGGACCCTTCCAAGCATCCCGGCCAAGTGCGTGGGTCTAAAGGCGCTCCCCATTTCACAGAGGAGGAAGCCGAGGCGCGACAAGAAGGAGGCGCAACCACGCGGCCAGCGTGGGCAGCGCCGGGATTCGAACCTCCCGCCCGTGTGGACGCCGGCGATCCGTCGCTGGCGCGCGCCCCAAACCTCCCTGTTGCCCTAGAAACGGCCGCGCACGCGCGCGCACGGCCTCCCCTCTTCCGCGAGCACCCGTGTTACTTTTTCTGTTTGGTTAAACCCGGGGCGGCGGGATACGGC
>NW_006436294.1:2796988-2824485 GCF_000325575.1 Pteropus alecto
CCGGAGGCCGCGCTCGGCGTCCGCTCCGCGTGTTCCGCAGCTGCGCTGGTTCCGCCGACCCGCGTTTTGAACTGCTCCTGGGAAGGGCTTGGAATACGGATCGCGGGCTTGGGAGTTTTCCCAGTTCTGCTGGAGCTAATCTATCTACCTGCCAGCCCATCTTGGACCCACTTGGTACTGAGCAACCGGGCTGGACTTGAAAGATTTTAGGGTTCGTGTCCCAGTTCTGCCCTTTACTAACTAATCTGGGACAGCGACTTAACTTTTCTTGATCTCAGTTTACCAATGTGTCAGTCGGGGTGGTTACAGCCTGCCTTCCTCTCAGATTGCAGTTTCCCAAGGTGGGATGCTCTCCTCAGGAGGTACCAGACTTCATGTAGTCGGTGCAGGCAGAATTAAACCACCTCGAACCAGCCCTAGACAGTGACTGCCGTGTCTCCGTCCTGACTGTCTTGCAGAAAGCTGAGATGTGATGACTTTGTCTTCGTACCGATATTAGAGTGGTTAGCTCCTCCACCTCCTTCCTATCTCTGCTCTGACGACGCCTTCAAGGAGCCCTCCCGGATCACCCCACTTAAAATAACCCCCCGTCACTTATGTTCTGCACAGTATCTATTACTGTCTGACATTAGTTTATCCCAGTAGCTTGCTTCTGTCCCCTCGCTCACTCCTTTAGCCCCAGAAACCAGAACTGAGCCTGACAGCTATTTTATTGAAGAAATTAATGAGTTTTGTGTTGCTTTTATCTTTAAGGTTATCTTCTGTTCATAACAAATGTTAGTGGTTTTTTTCATTTATGGTAGTAATAGAAAGTTTTTTAAATACAACTTAAGTGCATTTTTAAAAATTCGTCAACTTAAAATGGTACACGTGGTACAGAGACAGGGCAAAAAATAATGTAAAAGTGAACCTCAAGTGAGAAGTTTGGGAAAGACTGATTTATTTTTATGGTTCCCCTGGAGTGCTCACCTTTGCCTGTTATGTCTTTTCCTGGAATAACCTCCCCTCTGTTGCTGCTCAAGTTAAACTCCCCTTCAGACAGCCCTGAAGTCCATCTGTTCCCACAGCTCTGCTCCCACTTACCTCGCATTCCCTACTCCCTCCTACCCCATTCATCTGTTTGTACGGCCCTTTCCCCATGAGCTCCTGAGCACAGAAGCATCACATACGGGGCTTTTTCATCCTTGTTTTCCCAGTGCCCAGTGAACAGTAGTTACTGAGTGGGCACATGCATTCCCTTTGTCACTTTTTTTTCCAGTAGTAAAACTCCATAGACAGTGAGCTTCAGGTTGACGCATCTGATTTCTCAGCAGCCTTTCTGCCTTGTTCCTTAATCCTGTTCTTGGGAGATAAGGAGACATTGTAAGACCCCGAATTTGCCCAGTCCGTTAAACACGTGCAGCGGTATCTCCACCCTCTGCTGCTCATTTTATCCACACGATAACTGAGGGGTTACATCAGACAGGCAGGATTACCGTTCTTTTGTAGACTAAAAAAGGCATGTTCAGAGAGGTTACGTGGCTTTCCAAGGTCACACAGCAAGGCAGTGAAGACCCAGATGTGGAACGGGTCTCTCCAGGCCCAGCGTTCTTCCCACTTTGCCACCATCCCAGATGTGCCCAAGACTACCCACCACACCCCCAAAGTGCCATTGCAAGGCAATGGTAGGCTTGCTGTGACACACCCACCACATCCTCTTCACAGGATAGGTTGTGAGCAGTCTTTCATTTGGAAATGAGCTGCTCAAAAGCTGCATTGATGAGCTTTCCTTTTAGAACTATAAATATTTATGATAATCGCTATTTTGCTGTGAATTGATTTCTGTCAGGAAACTAGAGTTGTTCTGGGTTGCTGACAATATTGGTTTTGTGCTGGTTGCCTTTCTTGCAGCAGTATTTAAATGTTATTTATTGATTAGCTGATGGATTGCTCCTGGATGTTGTGACCAAAATGAATTTTGGAAATGAAGCAATTTAAAATTTGTCTCAAAACCCAATTACCTGAGAATATTATCAAAGTCAAATTTTAAAAGAGCAGTTGTGGATTCGGGCGACAGTCCTGGGTGGTTCTCAGAGCTATGATTTCCTCCATTTTTCCCACAGCATTTTCTTCCTCTTCTATGTAAGGAGTCGCTGAGCATCTGTTATTACTGAAAACTGCCCTGGACACAAGCACACAGAAGTGACCTAGTCCTTTTCTAAGGGACCAGATTTACAGATGGAGAGGTCAGCCCACCCCGGCTCGTCCGTCACTTTGCTGGGTGATTCGCACATTTTCAATCAACAAATATCTTTATTCTCTTTTCATTTGCCAGTAATATCTCAAAATGCCTTCAATTAAGGAAGAGGCATTAGTGGAATTAAATATAAATCGCTCAAAATTATATAATTAATGGCATCCTGCTTAAATGATGGGTCCTGGAGGAAATCAGCTTCCCAGCTGGCCCACTGGTAGCAGTCAGACTCAAAGCCCGCACCTGAGTGAATTTGTGGCGATACATTCATCAGCGTGAAATGGCATTTAGTTAGATAATCAATGATTAATTTACATAATTGAATATAGTTGAGCCAATAATTTTATAATTATATCTAACAGCTATATGACAAATATTCATTTACATGAAAACAATAATTGAGATATGTATTTTTATAAGAATCTTTCTTGAACGCAGATTTTGATAAAGGATATGGATGGGTGACCTCGAAGTAATGACCCTTAAGGCACAGAGCAAAGATAAAATCAGAGGTGGGGACAGTTACAGTCCGAAGTGTTAAAAATCTAAATAGGCATGTTGCAGAGAAAAGTCCATTTAAAATTGTGTTTAAAAAAACGGCTCAGCGATGTTAGAGCAATGGGAGCCAACCCACTGTTCACAGTGGGCCCGAGGAAGCACCGTCTTCCCTAGCTCTGCCTTTTCAGAGGCCATGGAGTGCCTGCCACCTTATCACCCGTCCCCTTGTTCCCTCTGCACCCCAGTATCGATCTCAAGCGTATATTTCATTAGCAGTAACCAGGGCGCCTTCGGATATTGCAGTTCTGGAAAAGTACAAAAGTAAGTTTTGTAGAGATAAAAACAATAATGATTTTTACAAGTAGGTTCAAGTATGGGCACAGTAAAAACTTGTGTTTTTAAGGTGTTTGAAGCATTCAGGAGACGTTATATTAGACTCATATTGAAAAAGGATAATTTGACTAAGTGTAAATATTTAAGGCAATTGTAAGGTTTTAAGTTTCGATTTATCAGTTGTCAGTGTTTAAATAGTTTAGAGAAAAAGTTAATAGATTTATAAGTAATAAATTGACTTTAAATCAACTACGAGGAGTAGTAGTAACTGGTCCATGAAAAGAAATTGAGGCGGGGGTGAACTTAGATCCCAGCTCCAAGAAGGGAAAAAACCAGGAGAGCCACCAGATCCTAGCAGAGTGCCAGGCCCATCGCGGGGACTCAGTAAACGGTGTCTAAGGAAGGGCGAGGGGATGGAAGGGAGGCTGAACACAGGGCGAACCCAGTTGTGAGGAAGAGGAAGCGTGCGTAATTAAACATTTATTCTGTGGCTGTTGTGTTAACAGCACTGTTTCAGAGAAAAAACGGCTTTTGAAAGAGCATGGGCATCTGGGTGTCCACGACCAGAGCACCGGTTAAGCGGGCGGTTCGCCCACACGTGGAGGCGCCGGGCGGCTGCTTCGGAGTGAGGCCGGTAGAAACGCGGTGGTGAGGGTGTGCTCTGAGGGACGTCGCCGAGGGAAGAGGCAGGGAGCACACTGCTGTTTGCGAACGGATTCTGTGGACGTACATGAGTCGTGCAGGAAGCTCCGGAGGGGGCAGGCCGCAGGCATTTTCCCGAAGAGTCCCGAAGTCAGTCGTTCTGTTCAGCTCTCGGTCCCATGCAGACCACATACGCTCTTTGGGACCCAGACAATCTGATCAGCAGGGATGGCTGCTGTGGGAGTGACTCTTCTTGCTGCTGCCAAAATGGGCAGAAAGGAAACCAAATAAACAATCGTAACTACACCGGCCCTGCCTTCTAGAGTTTTCCAAGCTCTTTCATGCTGGCTAACCCTCTGACGCAGCCTTCACCACTGTCCTGTGGGGTAGGGAGGGCGTGAAGAAGAAGCCGAGAGAACAGCAAATGAAAGCAGTTAAATGACTTTCCCAGTGTCAGACAACAGTAACCCCAGAACTGGAAATGGCCTCGTGACAATTAGCCCAGGCCTTTCTGCGTGACCCCGCCATCATCCACGTCAGGTTGGAACTGTCCAGGGAGTGATGAGGAGTTCATGGAGGGGGGCAGCCATTTCCATCGACGTCCTGTGGAGGGTACAGAAAGGCAGGCCGGCCGGGGAGCAGCAGCCTGCGTCCTGTGCTCAGCCAGGGTGTGGCTGTGAGCCTCAATGCGACAGAAAACCTCACGAATAAAAGGCTCCGCCCTGAGCTGCCCGGCCCAGAACTTTGCTGTGGGATGCCACATTCCACGCGTTCTGCTGGCCTTTGTTCAGCCCCAGGGCATGCCACGTGTCCCTGCAGTTTCTGCTGAGTGTCCGGAGAGCAGGCAATGGCGTCACGACTCGGTTGGAAACAGTCGGCCACTCTTCTCCCAACTGCGAACTCAAGTTCAGGTGCTAAGGGCTCTGCCCGCCTGCCTGCGGCCTTGCCTCCATCGCCGATGCCGGAGCGAGAGGATGCAAGAGACTTCCCGTCTCAATAAAGCTCTCACGCATCCCTTCTCCGCTGGTGGGGGAGGACACAGAATCAGGACAGGCGTCCACTCTGTTAACTGCTTCCCATCAAACTAGATAAGCTGCACCTCGCCTACCAGCTGACCTTTCCATAAAGATGTCACGCCCTTTTATAGCTCTGAGCCTTCATGGGTGTCCAGAATATTTTTCCTGCATTGCTCTACCTGTTGGACTCCTTTACATCCTTCAAAACCCCAACCAAATGCCCCTTCTTCTGTGAAGCAGAGTGAGTGACTCCCAGAGACCTTCACAATTCTTACATATGCGCCATACCTGTTAACACACCGGTCTTTCCTGTTGTACAGGGCGCTCCTATAGGCCAGCAGCAGGGACTGACTCTCCTCTGAACATCTCTCCTCCTGGAATACATGGCTGAAGAAGTTGGTCGGGAACTGACCACGTAGTGCAGGGAAATAACAGAATGTGAGCATGTCAGCCGAGTAGCGCTTGGGAGGAAATCATTATGAAAAAGGGGTCATGCCATTCATTTACTCCTAAAGTTTACAGAGTGCCCACTAAGTGCCCAAACTGTTCTCTACAGATGCGTGGATGTGGCCATAGGCTCTGTCCTCCAGGATTTCCTAGCTTGAGGAGTGATGTGGAAGGCGAGTGTAATAAATGTGCCGTACACAGGAGAGAAAAGCTTGGGAGCAATTATGGGGCGGGGTGGGGGGCACGACCCAGCCTGAAGGCTCAGGGAAGATCACTGGGAGGCAGGCCCCAAGGGCAGCTGGGCCACTGTGACAAAGGACGCTGCCCCTGACGTCGAGGGGGTTGTAGCCCTTACTACAACCCGGGGCTGAACCGTGTCCCTTCGAATTTCACGCGTTGAAGCCCTAACCCCTAGTACTGGAGAATGTGACTGTCTTTGAAAAGAAGCCTTATAAGAGATAATTAAGGTCAAAGAGGTCACGTAGGTGGGCCTTAATCCAGTATGACTGGTGTCCTTTTAGAGAGGAGATTAGGACACAGACGTGCACAGAGGGACGACTGTGTGAAGATACGGGAGAAGATGTACAAGCCAAGGAGAGAGGCCTCAGGATGACACCACACGTGCTAACACCTCGATCTTGGACTTCCAGCCTCCAGAACTGGGAGGAGATGGATTTCTGTTTAAGCAGCCCAGTCTGTGGCATTTGTTTTGTCAGTCCTGGTGAACTGGTCTACGACCCTGCCTGCACAGGGGAGGGACTGCATACGGGGACCCGGAACCAGGAGAGTGCACCGGTCTGGGAAAGGCCACTTCCCAAGACTTGTGGCCACAGGTAAGGGCATCCCACCAATCCCCTAACTTAAGGGAGACTGGAACAAATGCTCAAACCTTACTCTCCTTCTGCCCTCTTGACCTCCTGCCAGAGTGTCCACTTGGCTGAACCCAAATAAAGATGCCCCAACTGCCCCTTCGCCATGCCTAGAGGGTCCTGGGCCAAGGGAGCCTTTGGAAAGGTCCCCTCCCTAACGTCACACACAAGGAGCAGTTCGACAAATGCATAGTTCAATCCGTAGCAGGACGGACACCCGAAATTCCCATCATAGGCGCATTTATAAAGTCCCTGCAGTGATGCCGTATCCGCTGAGCACAAACTGGAAGCCTTGAAAGAAAGTGGCCACCAGAATCTCAGACACTGCCAATTGTAAAAAAACAAAGTCTGACATAAAAACGGTGGCCAGTGAGGTTTGTCACCATGCTGCCTCGAGCCGTTCAAGTAGATGAACCACAGGGCCGGTTGCAAACCCCTTTATAACCTGACTGTTCACTTCCGTTCTTGGGAGTCAGGGGTAGCATTCGGCGAACATGGCTTCGTGCAGAATCTCATGCTGGTTCCCACAAACGGGCTCAGGCTGCCACCTGCCGAAGTGCTCCATGATGAATGGAGCTGGCACAGGTGCTCCTGCCTCCTGGCACTGAGCAGACATGCTCTGCCAGGTGCAGAAACGGATAATGAACAGGGAGCACCTCTCTATATGCTACTAGTGGTATGGTCTACTAAATTTTTTGAGATTTTCTGAGATTCCAGTATTAATTTCTTTTCAATTATAAAATATTTTTCCTGAGGCCAAGGCTAAGCCAGTTTCTTTAGACATTGCCTGGTTCTCCTTGTATATGGGCAGCCTCCCACAAGGAGGAATTCACAGGGAGGCAGGGGAAGGTCTGTAAGGTTCCCCTGGCAATCGCTGCCAGGTGGCATGGACAGTGACTGCCAGCCTCTGAGGGAATCGTGCAAAATATTTATTAGCAAGCAGACACACAAGCATATAAACTCTTCCTTAAAAAAAAGTCTGTGAGATCCCCTTAGACTCCGACAAATCACCAAAGGGTCATGTGGAGCAGATGCACCAATAATGGAGCAGCAGGGCTGAACTGGCATTGTCTGTGGACTGCAAATGAAACCCCCGCTCTAAGGCAGCACAGATTCCAGCCAGGGCAGCGCTCTGGAGCGGCCGAGGCTGCCGGGCACACGGGGCAGCTACACCCCAGCCGCGCCAGGCGAGCAGGCCTGAGAAAGATGCCCGACCAAGCCAAGATCTCACCGGTGCAAAATGAGCCAGTGATCTAATTAAAGGTTTCCGTAGTAGCTTACAGTAGCACTCCTGAAGTTCGCATTCCTGAGCAAGGCTTTCAAATGTTAAAATTTTGGAGTTACGTTAAAATGCACCTGGCACACACACATCACAATGTCTATGCCGACATACCTTAAATTATACATGATTCACATACTTCTCTTGAATTTTTTAGAAATTCCATTTTTTCTAGTTACTTGTTTTGGAATCTTTTTTAAATAGAAGGGAAAATAAAATATATGACTTTTATTTTCAATTTTGACATCGTGGCAATCCATGAATCTCTATTAACTAATTGTCATAGTCAAAAGTTTCAAACAATCCTTAAGTCTTCTTAAGAGAATTGTATTATAAGAAAACACATCTAGTCTAATAGTTCCATCTCACCTAGTACCTTTATAAAGAATGATGACCTGTAATTTACAGACAGATATAAACACAAACGCAGGAGATAAGCTGACCTCCCCCAATCTTTCTGTCACAGCAAATTCAGGACAGGGGCTAAACCAGAAGGTAGGGCTTATGAACAATGAGAAAAAGAGAAGAAAAAGTTTGTCATGTTTTAAAGCTCGTTTGCGTGGAAATGCAACGCACATTGAACAGTTGGGGGGAAGGATTTGTGTGGCTCAGCTCACAAACCGGTGGGCGGACCATTTATTTTGACTAAATGGAACGGTCTAGGCAATGACGTTAATTTATTGAACGGGACTTGTGTTTACAGCACTCTGAAACAGAGTCACCAAAGAACAAATGATCCAATTAGCCTTTGCCGCATAGAGACAGCTCAGCATTTGGTGGCTTAAAGCAACGACCATTTATTATTATAGTCTCATGCCTGGGGGACAGCTGGGGGGCTGGGCTCAGGTGGCATGCTGTACACGTGCAGGATGGACGGGGTTTCTGCTCCAGCCTGGGACACCTGAGCTGGGGCAGCTCTGCTTCATGTGGGGCACTGAGTTAGCCTAGGTACGTCCTTCTCATGCAGATGGCAGAAGCAAAAAAGACAAGTGGAAATGTCAAATGTCCTTTCAAGTCTCTCCTACAATCCCATTGACCAAAGGAAGTTACATGGCCAAACCCAGAATAATGGGCAGGGAAATACACTCTGCTTTTGGGTGAGAGGAGTCAGTGACATGACAAAGGCCGTGCCATAGGGTAGCGTGCAGAATTAGGACCATTAATGCCATCTACCTCGCAAACATCACGTACCCACAGAAAAACGCTTGTTAAGTGTGTCCCCAGAATCTACTTTCTAAACAGATGACTGACTACATGCTTGGCTGAACGAAACAGAGAGAAGGCTCTCTCAGCCAAGGTCTGGTATAAAAAGGTGATGTACCAGTATGTATGTGAGTTCTGGTTTGGCCCTGCCGTTCGTTAGCGAGTTATACTCCCTCCGTGGTGAATGTCCACTCTGCTGGCCTGCCTCCTCCTGGTGACGTCCTCCTGCTTCTCAGTGAACCCCCTTTTCCTAACGAAAAGATCTTTTACCTAACTACTATTGACACTATAATTGCCATCGGTGAGCTCTGGGACGCTGAGGATCTTATTCCCGGGCCCTTCAATAAATGTCGGGGAGGGTTGGATTAGCTAGCTTCCCTTGGGATCCCATCCCACTCACCGTTCCAATGCCGGAGTCAGCCAAGCTGCCAGGTCTCCGATTCTGACCTGCAACTAACTGAAGCTTTCCTTCCAAACATGAAAAACCCACTATTGGACTGCTGGTAGCATCGGGATTCTGAGCAATGCCTTTAAAGAGAGTGTGCCTGGGTTTGTAATCCTGGCTCCGCCCTTACAAGCTGGTGCCCTGGGCTGATTCTAAAGCTTTGTGTCTCAGTGTCCCCATTTATAAAACAAGGATGATAGTATCTACTGCATGGGCTTGTTGTGAGGCTTAAATGAATTATCGCGCGATAGGTTTTCTCTTAAAATATACAAAAGCCATGTTCCCATTAGACTCTGTGGGGCTTGACATCTCACAAACCTAATTAGTATTTCCATCTTCTCCCCGCCACCTTGAGTTTTGACAGTGTTTGGGTCAGTTAATTGAGGATGGTTTCTGCAAAATTCAAATATTAGAGAGTCCTGCCATCCCGATTTGCTGCCATGTCCTTTGTTCCTTACAATACACAGAGCGACACTTAGGTCAGGGAGAAAGCGGAAAGGAAAGTCTGGGCTGGGAATTATTTGCTGCAAACAGAGTAAATCCTGAGTGTGCTGTGGCTGAAACCTGCACTCCCCCATCTCCAGAGGGGGCAGAGCCCCCGGCCACACTGCCCCAGTGGCCAGGCACAGACAAGTCTCAGCTCGTCCCTTACCCTGTCACCGCCAGCCTCTGCTAATGTCCGTCACTATGGACGTTTCCCATGACGCTTGCCTTTTGAGAATGCATTTGGCACAGTTCCAACCTTGTACAGATGCCATAGGGTGGGTGCCCTAGGCGCCCGATCCACAGGAGACACCCAGGTCAGGCTGTCGTCCTGAACACCCGGAACATCCTTGGTGCACAGAAACTATTTGTTGGAAGAAGGAGAAATTGAAGGAATATCTCCGTTCTCTGCTGTCAGCAGACAAACCTTCACAGGAATATCTGGGAGACGGAGATCCCCCATCTAGTCATATGTGTCTAGAGTTTCCGAGATAATGTTTAACACAAAGTGTTGGAGTTAAGATGACTTTAAAGGTCTTTAATCAAATCCCTTCATTTAACTGATAGGAGAACTGATGCTCAGAGAAGCTATGTAACTTCACCAGGCAACAGGCTGATGAGGACACGCAAATCCATGTTTTCCAGGCGACTTTAGAGACACTGGAATTTCTTTTTCTTTTCCTGAGAAAGGCAGCATGAACCAAAAACAGGAGCACTGAATTTTAAATATTTGAGGGGCTACTATTTGAAGAAGAGCTTCTCAAGACACTAGAAGTGTCTGAAGATGAAACTGTTGCCCTTGGATGCAGCGATTGCTCCATGGCTGAAGGTGTCTGAGCACGAATGGAGTGACAACTTCTGGAGAGAAGATTAGCATCAGAATGGGGCAGGGAAAGTGGCTCAAATGATAAAAACCAACAATACCAAGTGTCGAGGGAATATGGAGCAACTGGAAGGCTCAGATACTGCCTGCGGGAGCCGTGTTGGTGCAGCCATTCTGGAAAGCTGGGGGGGAGGGCGGTTTTAATAAGGTTAAGCTTCCATCTACCCCACGATCCAACAAACTCATTCCTGGAAATACACTCAACAGAAATGCATATGCCTGTTTCGCCAAAAGACACACATGAGATGTTCAAAGCAGATTACTCATCATAGCCCTAAATTGGAAACTGGGCAACTGCTCATTGACAGTAGAGTGAATAAATGGACTTCAGTATATTCACGCAATGAACTACTCTGCAGAAGGAGTAAAGGGCCAGGCAGTATTTTCAGCTTTGTTGCCTTTTGTCACTGCAGTGCAAAAGCAGCCACAGACGCAGAAACAAATAGGCACGACTGTGCTTAAGAACAAAGAATTTGCAAAAACGGGATAGAAGGCTGAATTTGGCTTGCGGGCCCTGGAAGGCCAATCCCTGCAAGACGGTAATGAGAATAAACAACCTACAGTCACAGCCAACGATACGGATGAAGCTCACGATGCTGGGCAAAGGAAGCCAGACCTGTGAGGGCACAGTGCCCGATTCTGTTTATTTACATTAAGTACAGGAACTGGCAGCGCTGGGGTCCAGGGCGCTGGAAGTCAGGGCGGAAGTTACATCTTTGCGGGTCAGACTGAAGGTCGGAAGGAACAGGCTTCTACGTCGCTTCTTTTCTGGGCCCCGAGTGACCAGTGTATTCAGTTTTTGAAAATTCATCGAGGTGCACAGTTATGGTATGTGCACCTTCTGGGTGTATATAAAGTTTTGCAACAAAGAAGGTTTTCAAGTAAAAAGTTTAGAAATAAACAAGGAACAGGGCAGCTGTTGGCCTGCGAGTCCCTGTCTCTGATTCTATGACGAGTCCCTGGTAACGAAGTTAGATAACAACAAAACTAGGGCCGAAACCCTGGTCTCCAGCTCCCCATAAGGAAAAGGAATTGATACTCAGTGAAGCATTTCCTGTGTGAAAGTCGCATACGGCATTCGGTTCTCATAAATAGCTCTCAGAGAAGGAATTGTCAGGCTCGTTTTTGCAAATGAGGAAACTGGGGCCCAGAGAGAGGAAAACTTAGCTGGGACCATCCAACCAGAGAACGGCAGCAGAATGTCACCAGAACCCAGGCCTGGCTGATTCTGACTCCACGTTCTGTTCTTCAGCTTTAAAGGCAAAACGTGGAGCTTCTTCTATGAGCGTTGCATGAGTGTAAAAATAAACGATGAGCCCCACACTCAGAAATATTATCCAGTTGCGGGTGGCTTCCACCGCCCGCAGCCAGGGCTGCTAAATTTTACTGCGGGTGGCTGTGCTGGCTGCTTCTGGGCAAGCACTGGCCTGGGCACAGCTGGTCCAGACCCGGCCTCCCAGGGAGTTTTTTTTTCTGAGGTTTCTCTCTCTCTGAAGCAAGTGGAGCGGGCTGGGACTGGAAGGAGGGCGGAGGCGAGATGCTGGGTGATGCAGAGCCCCGGCTGGGGCACGCGAGATGGCAGGGCAGGCACACTGCAGGTGAAGGGGCCTGTCACAAGCCAAGGGAGCCCAGAAACCGGGAACCATGCCCACCTCAGCTGCCGCTGACCCCTCCCACTTGACTGTACTTCTGAAGTGTTTCTCCCCGTTGCCCCGCTCCCCGGCCTCCAGAACTGCTCGTAATAAGGAAGAGACGGCTTCCTCCTCCTCAACCAACTCAAAGAACCATGTAGGGTGAAGGTCCGCCCTTTGGTGTTTTGTGACAATTTCAGCGAATTCTCCGTAGTTAAAAACTAGGAGTGACATGAAGAAACCTTCAATGCTAAGTGAAAGGAGCCAGTCTGACGAGGCTGCATACTGCATGATTCCAACGACGTGGGGTTCTGGAAGAGAACAGAGATGGGGGGAGGGGCGGGGGAGGGTGTCGGAGAACAGGTGGCGCGCGGAGGGTCTGTAGGGCAGTGAAACTATTTTATATGATGCTGCGTCGGTAGAGACAGGTCATTATACTCGTGTCAAAGTCAAAACCCGTATAGTGAACGACACAAGCGCAAAACCCTAATATAAATTGTGAACTTTAGTTAGTCGTGATACGTCAATACGGGTTCAGCTGTCGGAGACGAAGCACACGGATGACGATGATGGACAGACGCAGGGTAAGGAGGAGGGGAATGTGGGCGGGGGAGGGGAGCAGGGGGCGCGCTGCACTGTCCGCTCAGTTCTTCTGTAAACTAAAACTGCTCTGAAGAATAAGTCTATTTGTTTTTTTTTAAAAATCATGAGTTTATGGAAAAATCTGACCTGGGAACTCGGAGCCCGGCTTCCGAGGTCGGCCAGTCTAGCAGCGGTCGCGCCTGGGGATGCGGCACAGCGTCTCCCCTGAGCTCCAGAGAGTACACCCCAGTTCTGCCCCAGCCAACAAGCCAGTGTCACCCATTAGGCTGCTCGTCTGGACTTTGAAGTCGCTGGCGTTTGGGGTTCCTACGGTAAGACCGGCAGTCAAACCGGGTTCCTCGGGGACCTTGGTGCCCCCGGAGCTGGGGGGCTGGGGGAGGGAGATGGGAGTGTGGTGTGTGGGCTCTCGGCCCCACACTGCTGCTCCTCCTTGACCTGCCGGACCTCCTGGACTTTTGTATGGGATTCACTCCAACAAAGTGGTCTGTGGGTAACATTCGTGTGCAAAACACTGGACCAGTTAGCCCCAGGCCTTCCTTTGACAGGTTGGTAAACTGAGACTCGAAAGGCCGTGATGAGCTAAAAGGAGGCTGCTCAGTGATAGAGCTGGTGCTGTCTCGATCGTCCCGCTGAAGTTCCTTCTACTAGACACTCCGATTTCCATTTGTGTCTCGTCACTGGGGTTCATCATGGCATCCCCCGTCTGACGTGACTCGGATTGCCCGCTTCCTGCTCGTGGACTGTCCTCTTCCTGTCTGTCCAGGACTGCCACGTTCAATGGACCGGCTTCGTCCTCCTGACACGCTCGCTGCTCTTCCCAGGCGCTCTCGATCCAGGGATAAGGCCCAGGAGTCAAATTAAAGGACGAGAGCGGGCTGTCGTGGTAAACGGGAGGCTGTGGGGTGTATTTGGAAAATGAGAGCTCTGCCTGAGGTCTCCCCTTGCCAGGTGCCCGCTCTTGTTACAGAGTGTGGCGAAGGCAGGTGGCGCTCCTCGGGCCCCTTCCTGCTTCAGGAGGCCCTTCAGGGACTCTGCCGTGAAGCTGCTCTCGGGGTTCAGGCCCCATGCGTGGGGCGCACCGGCCGCCTGGTACACAGTGCCTGCGCCCGGCTCTGGGCTGCTCCACACGCTGTTCCCGCCACTCCAGCTGCTCCTAGATCCTTACGATCGGCCTCTGTCTTCAGGAAAGAAGTTCTCGTGAACTCGATGCCTCTCCAGAGTGTCTGTCTCCTGGACGTGTCCCATGTCCGTCCTATCAGTCACTTGCGTTCAGCAGTCACAGCATCCCATAAACATTTAGAAAGGAATCGTTACGCGCCAGACACTGCAGGGAGCTGGTCTTTGCCCCTCTGCGTGAAGATAGAAAGTAACTGCAGGGCACTGCGGTAAACACATCGAGAGAGGGGTGGGCACGAGGCCAGGAAAACACAGGAGGGAGCAGCTAAACTCAGCCCCAGAACTAGGGCGACAGCTCAGAGGAGCTGAAACCTGAGCCAAGTCCTAAGGAGCAAGTGGGTACTTGACCGGAGGGCGGGCGCTCCGGACCAGAGGGCAAAGGTGTGAAAGCTCATCACGTGTTCGGGGGGAAGGCTGGTGGCTCAGGGCTGCTGGCACGCAGCGGCTGCCCAGAGCTGGTTTCCAGCTGAGAGAGAGCGGGCTCCTGCAGCTGCTCTGCCAGGCGTTCGGGCCGTGGAGGGAAGCCGAAACCTAATCCTCTTATCAGATCAGCGCGGCCCAGTCCTGCCTCCACCCGGCTGCGCTGCAGTTCACCATCCAGGGCGTGTGAGCCACACCTGCCTTTGTTCCGTGCTGGAGTGTGCGGGCAGAAGTGAGGCCGCGTGGGTACAGATGTCCACTGGTCGCCTGTTCCTACTCTATGATTTATCAGGGTAGGCGCTCCGACTGGGGCTGCTTCACATAGCAACTCCGTCATCGTCTCCCAGTGTCAGTGCTGGAAAGATTTCAGAGCGGGAGGTTTCATCCGGGCCCAAAGCTTTAGGGGACATGTGAATATCCGGAAATTACATGCGAAGTTTATTAGTAGGGGCTTTCTCCCCAGGGAAAGGCTCCTGAGACTGCATCGGATCCTTAAAGGTCCCGAGGCCCCTCACCTTTGGGGCGACCCCAAACGAAACCTCTCTGGAGGCACAAACTTTCTTTCCCAAGAGCACAATTACGGCGAGGAGCAGCATGGAGGCCAGCCCTGAAATCAGACAGTGGGTGTAGCCGATCCTATGTCCAACCAGATGAATTACTTCGAAAGATTTTATTTACTGAAATTCAAAGTAAAACAAAAATCGTGATCTTTGGCAATACTTGACTAATTTATCTACTATATTCACAGTTTTAAATGGCTTTTTCTTAAGTATTCGGGCGTGCTTTTATATTTTTTTCCTTTTTTTACTGACCAGGGTTTCTTTCGATTCTCTAGTTTGTCAGTGAAATACTGAGAAATCCTGCAATCTGAGGGAGTGAGGTTTTTGTTTGTTATAATCACTCTCACGAGGCCTCTACTCGAGAGCAAATGCGTAGGATCAGTTTACACTTCCCTGTGACAGTATGAAGCCATTATCTTTAAAGTAAAGCTGACCCCTTGATCCCAAGAGGTTAAAACATGTTTTTCACTCGCTGCGGGATTATGCAAAACACGAGTCAGGATTTTTTAAAAGGAAATTTAACAACAAAAATAATGTCGAACATTACTGAATGCCAACTCTAAGCCTGTCACTGACACCTGTACTTTATGAGCATGTCAAGCAGACGAAGAAGCAAGGTGAAGGCCCAGCCACCTGTCCTGGCAGGAAACCAGGGTCTCGGGTGACCTTAAAAGCAAGCCAAGGGCCAGGGGCCGAGGTTCCGCTGACCCCAGACATTAGAACTGAAGTCCATTACTGGTGGAGGGCGAAGAGCATGGCCACGAGCCCGTTATTAAAATTGGAACGTCGCAGGAAGGGAAGGAAGAAGGCGGAGCAGAAAAGAAATGAAAATGATCACACTCCAGCCACCTCCCGCCGGCGGCCTGGCCTGTCTACTCTTCCCACTGCTGACGGGTTCGTTCCGGATGAGTTATACGCGGACTCTTGACCCCTTTTCATACGAAGGTAGACACATCCACACATCAGAAGTTTGGGGGACTATAAATAAACAGTTCAGGATATCACGTGGTGGCCCCGCCCGCCC
Source organism: Pteropus alecto (assembly GCF_000325575.1). NCBI lineage: Eukaryota > Metazoa > Chordata > Mammalia > Chiroptera > Pteropodidae > Pteropus > Pteropus alecto. The sequence continues at coordinate 2,812,734 of NW_006436294.1, forward strand.
TCTGACAGCCCAGTCTCCAAAGAGTCGACGTCCTTGCTATAGAAACACTGCCGGAATCGAGTGGTTATTTGAGAGTGGTGGCTTTCCCACTGCTCCCTAGAGCTGAGTTTGCGGGGGGCGGGCTTCACGGTCCCCCGAAAACCCTCCACACAAGCAATTCTGCCCTCATTGGCCTGTATATGAGGTCCCCTGCATGAGTTCGCTTGAAGAAAAAGTTTTGCTTTTGGAACAACTTTTTTTTTAAATTTAAAAATACAGTTGTATTACACTTTCAAGAATTACTATTTTATGAAAATAAGTGGAATGGGACGATGAGAGGCATAAGCTGGTCAAAGCAGCTCTTAGAGCAAATACAGAGGCTCTTCAGACATGAGTCAGGGCTCTGTGTGTTTAATCATGGGAAAAGCAAAGTTAAACAGGTGTGAAAAGCCGGGTGGGGGGATCAAACCCTGTGACACGAAGCAATGAGTGATTAGGCAATAAAGCCCCCTTTCTAACATTCCATTTTCAGGATGTATCTTAGGATTCTGCTGCAGACAAAGCTGGGCCAGCCAGCTGGGTCAGGGCTTGAAGTGGGGGGAGCTGGGGGGATAGTGAGGAGCTGAGGCTGCTCAGTTAGTTTAAATTTCACGTCAGACTGGGTCCCGGACGGGCCCAGAGAGACATGCGGTGCGTGCAAGTGTCTGACACAGCTACTCCACCTAGAACCCATCTCTCAGCAACTAGTTCAGTACCTGTCTGCGAGATCAGCGTGTTTCCAATCCTGCCGACTTTAGATGTTACCAGTTATTTAAGCAAAGGACTCAATTTCCTCAAGATAGGGACCAGAAGCTCGCTTGTGTGCCCGGAGATCGCTGTGCGTTGTGTTACTCTGCGGGTCTCTTCGTAGTCACTGGAAACCCGTGGTGTCCCGCTGCATCGGCTGACACAGCGAACCCAGGGTGAGAATCATCTCCGTTTCTCTAGTGCTGCTTTCATCTGTTTCTCACCCACGTAGAGGACCAAATCATTGCGTGAGCATCGACAAAGAAATCAAACACGGAGAACTTAAATTTCGTTGACACGACGCCACTGGCCTCCTTCCCCAGCGTCACTGGGCACGGGTGTTGACACTGGGCAGCTCAGTCGGAATGCAGGTGCTGACCTCCTCCAAAGCTGCTCAGCCTTGGCAAGCCCAAGTCTAGCGAGTTTCTGTCTCCTTATCTGCGAAATGGGATTAATCACGGTTATCTTGGGAGGACCTTGTGAGGATTAGCTTTTTATTTGATCAGTAATCCACTTGCGCATTTCAAATATCTGAGTCCTGACTATGTGCTGGAGATGAAGTGCTGAGCAAAACCAGACACGGCTCCTTCTTCTCAGGGAATTTAGAATCTAATAGGGGAGGCTGTCCTGGCCAAAAGGAATCGAATAAACAGTGTACACTTTCAAACCGGAGTAACCGCCCAGAAGGAAGGAGCACAGCTCCGGGTGAGGGGGTAAGAACTCGCTCAGGTGTTGGGGTGGGGTGCAGAGCGAAGGGGTCCCTCAGAAAGGGATGGCAGAGCTGGTAAGTCAGGAGGGAGAGTAACTAGGTAGGAGCGGGGGTGGGGGGGCTACACTCCGGGTGGAGGGAACAGCACGTACAGAAGCCCCGATGGGGAGATCGCAGCATGGCTGAGGAGTCCCCGGAAACCCAGAGAATGATGGGGGGAGGTGCCTGGTGAGGCGCAGGAGCCTCTGTGTGCACAGGTCCTTCCACAGAGCCCGCCAAGGGGACCAGCACTGCTGAGGCTGCCGACAGTCACCTGAGGTCAGCAGTACCTTCAGGAGATTCGGGGCGAGCACGACTCCTGCGGACGGAGTTGATGGTGAGCTTGCGGGGGGCGGCGGGGGGATACAGGTGAAGCTGCTCTCCCTCCCTCCTTTTAGAGTGTCCCATCCACCTGGGGTCATGCTGAACCACCGCAGAACGGACGACGCCACTGACCCCGCCGGGTCTGCGCCTCGTAAATCTGTTGGAAGATTACTGTCGCCTTTGCCTCATGTCACCGTGCCAGCAATCGGGAAAAAAAAGAAATCGAGGATCTAGCGATCGGGAGTCAGTGGTGTGGCAGATGTGTGCGCGTGTGCACGCCCGTCCACGCTCTCGAGTCAGGGCGCATGGGGGGAGGGAGGAGACAGTCGTAGGCGGCCGTCCTCAGATGAGCAGGACCATGATCGGCACTGGGAGATCAAGGCCGCCTCTGGTTAGCCGCTTAACCAGGCTGCCAAGGACTCGAGCTCACGGCTGCCCTGCAGGAGGCCTGGGGGCCACCGCACAGCCTGTGAATCACCCTTGGCACGGCCAACCGAGCTCCAGGAAGCCAATTAGTAGAATGATGTCTAGGAGCCTGAGTACCATAAGCATCAGATGAAAGAGGTGATGGCATTTACCGACCAGATCCAACTTGTTAGCGCAACCATGAATGTTTCTAAGAAGAGGCTGGGAAGTCCTCAAACTTGATATGCAACCTTTCTCCTTCCCCTCCCCGCCCCAAACTACACAGCCAGGGGCTTTGCAGATGGTGCTCAGAAAGTGAAAAACACAGTATGATCTACATTTGGAACCCAGAGCCTCTCCACCTGCACTGATTCCTTTCCATCAGAATTCAAACCTAAGTTCTCACCCCGCATCGACCTGCCCCTCTGCCCATCTCCCCCCAACCCCTTCGCAGACAAAGCTCCCGAAAGAACGAGCTCCAGCCTTACTCTGTATCGCTTTTGCCCCTCAAATCACTTCACTCTGGCTTCTGCCCCAATACTTGTCTGAAATGTCTCTGGCCAGGGTCTCCCACAGCCCGCTTGACCTTGAACTCAATGAACCTTTCTCAGAGTCTGTTTACCCGCCTTCTCTACCATGTTTGGTTCCCTTCTTGTCTCTTCTGCCTCTCGGCTCTCAGGACACAAGGCTCTCCCCACGCCCTCCCTGCCCGTGGATGGCTCCGCCTCGGCTGGCGCCTCTGCCACGTAGGTGTCTCCAGGCTCCTTTCCCACATCTTCCGTTCTCACTCTACACACTCTTCCTGGGTGACAGAAACACTTACCGCGGACTCAGTTACCATCTACATGCTGATGACTCCTAAGGCCATGTCCCAGTCCAGACCCCTTTTCTGAGCTTGAGACCTAGAAGCTTCCAGGCCTGAAGGAGCAGTCAGGGCATACGGGTCTCAGCCTCAGAGCCTGCTTCTCCTCCTGGATCTCCACACGACAGTGACGACAATGGAACCCACTTATCAACTTCTTCCTACTGGCCCGGCATCTGGGGTGCTCTATCTCCACCCAGGGTCTGCCAAACTCGACTGCCTTTCCGCTCTGGGCAAAGCCAGACATCGGGTTTGTACTGCAGTGTGGTACAAAATGCACGAGATCAAGACACAGTACAGGGATGCGCCACAGCGTTTCTTGCTTCTGTATCGGGTTCCTATTGCTGCATAATACAGGACAACAAACAGTGGCCTGAAGCAACACACATTTACTACCCCGCGCTTCCCACGGACCAGAAGTCTGGGCAGGGGGTAACTGGGTTCTCCAGTCCGGGTCTCACTGGGCTGACGTCAAGGTGTCGGCTGGGCTGTTTCCATCTGAGGCGCACGCATAGCTGGTACGCTAAGTTCGTGGGTGGCAGAATTTATTTCCTTGTGACTGTATGACGAGGTCCCCATTTTCTTCCTGGCTGTTGGCCAGGCCCACACTCACCTCCTGCACAGCTACAATTCTTTTCCACATTGCTCCCTCCGCAGGCTGCTGTCATGCAGCTTCTTCCAAGCCGACAGGAGAAGCTCTGGGACCTCAAATCTCTTCCTTCAGGAAGGGGTTCTGTCCCTTGAAAGGGCTCATCTGATTTGGTCAGGCACATCCCAGGTAATCTCCTTTTGGATTAACGCAAAGTTAACTGTCTTAGGACCTTAACTCTCCCTGTGAAATCCCTTAACTTTTTACCTAATTATAGGAATGAAATCCACCACGTTCACAGTCCCCCCAATGCTCGAGGGAAGGCGACTGTGCAGGGATGTGTCGCAGGGGTCGAGAACCTTGGGGACCACCTTGGAATTCTGCCCACATGTCCTTATTTCAACTCCTTATGACGTGCAATGCCACGCCGCATCTGGGTGGCATCTGCATTGTCCTCTCCCGGTGGGATTCCTCAGGAGTCGTAATAGTCCTGGACCCTAAGTTGATCCAGCTTGGCTGTGGGGGTGGGGCAGAAGGGTTCTGCCCTGAGGATACAGCTGGGCTAATATTCCAGTAAGGGTAGGGGAGGGATAAGTATGACAGAAACGGAGAACATGAGGGCCGATGACGGCATGAAATCACGACTTTCTTTTGCCTACTTTGGTTAGTCAGAGTGCCATCCACTCCCAATTTTTATAGAGGAGTAGGCGAATGTGACTCCTGGGCAAAGCAGATTTTATCAAGGCATAAAAGGCCGAGGTTCCTCTCCGTCGCTGCCTTGCAGGTTTGAGACCCCACTGAAGGGAGTTCCTCAAGAGTCACCAATCATCACATTCATTTAGTCACTGAAGAAGTCTGGTGAGAACAGTATATTAGTGCTATTATGCTTATTTAGAAATAAGGAAACCAAAGGTCAGAGGGGTTAAGTAACCTGCTCGGTCACAGAGCTGTCACACAGAGACAGGGGGACCGGTTGCCGGTCTGTCTGGCTCCGAAGCCCTTGCTGGTCACCGTTCATGAGGCATCAGCTTACTCTTCGCCTCGGCCCCCTCACGTGTTCTTCCTTCTCTGGGACTCTTCTGCCTAACACTTCACACGGAAGCCCGTTCCGCGTTCCCTTGGCCCTGACTGTAGAAATTCTCTCACTTGAAGCCCACCATTCTATGAATTTCATCTTAATTCTACCCTGTGCAGCACATTGGGAAAGCAACCAACCAACCAATGAAAAGGCCATCCCCTTGAGAGTCGTTCAGACGTTTAAGGACAGCTCTCGTGGGCCCTCCAAGACCAAATCCTCCCACATCTTCTCGCATCGCTTGGTTTCCAGATCATTTGGAATCCCACGGACCCTCCGGTCAGTCCTTGATTTATCGCTTCCCTCTCATAATGACATACCCCAAACTGAAGAGCATTCTTGCTAAGTCTCACAAGCGCAGGACACCGTGAGACCAGCACCCACGTAACATGGACAGTACGCTAACGTCACACTAGCTTTTTAAATGGCCACATTGAGATAGCACTTGGCTCAAACTTCGGGTCTTTTTCCATGATGCTGATATCCGAGCAGACCCTCTTTCAACCCTGTGCTTGTGCTGACCTTTCAACAACCTCCTCTCTTCCATCATTTCGGCCTGCTTTTGGGACATGTTCAAACCACTTTATGTGCGAGTCTGCGATGCAACATATACGTCCTTCCAGTCCTGGGTCCTCTGTGCAGCTGATAAGTCAGTCTTCGACTTCTTCATCCAGATATTAACAAAGTTTATGACAGGCTGCAGATTCGAGGGTGGCAAGACAAATTTCAGTACCCCGCCAGTTTAAAAAAAATTAACTTCTTAATTGAACTAGCACCCACGCCTTGTGAAAAATGAGATATTGTCTATCTGGAATATTCTCTTTACCCATGAACCTAGCAATTCTCATAAAAATGGAAATGAGATTAATGAGAAATAATCTTTCCTTAGAAAAACCATGCTGATTTCAGTCATTACTAATGATCACAAACCATCTGCTAAAAATTATAGCCTAGTGTTTTTTGGGGATTGATGTTATTATAATTTGTTTCTGGAACATACCTTCTTCTCCTTTCTAAAGATATTTAGAGTGTTTGGAAACCTGTTTGAACACCTAATTTATGTACGTAATTGGCTTATATGAATATTTTTTCCTAGGTTTTCTAAAAAATTTAACACTTCTGAAAAAAACCCAATCAGCAAGGTCCAAATAGTGTTTCTAACCACTATTATTTATAACTCATGTATCTCCAAGAGATGGCTGAATATGCTAAGCTTGTGAAACATATTTGTAGAACTTGTAACTGTCAAGAACACATTCTGGTAAGTCATGACCTTCAGGTCAGCAGTGATGGGATCTAGGCCACCTGTCTTTCTTTGCTCTTATTTTGAGATAATCTTTCCCTCACTTTTTCTGAGGTTCTAGATTTCGTATTTTCATTTTTTTTTTTTAACCATAATGAAGGCGTCACCATTCTATTAAGGTCTGAGTAGACCAAAGGAGATATATATCTTTGGTCTCTGGTGCTGGTTAAAAGCAACCTGGGTTTTGTTCTTGAAGAAGTCCATAATTAATGAAATGTAGATAACCAGAATCAAAGATTATTTCTAATAATAAATGTACATAGTACATTTGGAGAGTTAGATGTCCATTTCGTTATAATAAATATTCACTGCGTCTTAGAAACGTCTGTTTTTTGGCGGTTGTTATTTTGAAAGTATTTTTAAATTTAATATCTATTATGTAGCTGAGAGCAGAGAACGCACACGTGGTTTCACACATGGCTGTGAAGTGAACACCCATGCGATCACCCCCTGGGCCGACACGCTTTCAGCAGCACGCAGAAGTCCCTCTGTCATCTTTCCCAATGAAAGCCTCGTCCCTGCTCTCCACAGGCGACCACTTTCCTTCTACAGGAATAATTTCCTTTGTAGTTTTATTCCTCTTGGATACATCCCTAAACCACACAGTTTTATCTGCTTTCTAAACTGTTTAAAAATGGAACTATATTGTGTTATTCTTAGTGACTTCTTTTTTTGCTCAACACTGCAAGATCCATCACATGGCCGCATGTATCTAAAGTATCTCCTTGCCGTGTAATAGTGTACCGTGGGAATGGACCATATACACGACCTCATTCTACCCCTACTTTCTCAGTTTCTTCAATTCAGTCATAAAAAAATACACGAATGCCGACTGCAGTGTCAGCCATTGTGGCTACAAAGCCGAACGTGACGTCCTTAGGGAGCCTTCTCCCACTTCCTTCTGCTGCCTGCTCTCTGTCTCTTTCCTTTGATGGACAACTGTTCTTGCAAAGGTAGGGGACGGCCACGTGCTCCCCTCCTGACCTTCATTCATCTTGTGAACCACTGCAGAAAGCCACCTGCCCCGACCACCAAGAGGACTCCTATCGATCGTAAACAAAACCAGACTAAACTTGGAGATCACCGCTCCTGCCCAAACCTCTGCACTCGGACTCCACTCCCGAAGCCCGCGTCACGTGCTCAGTTTATGTGCTACTTCCAACTGCCCCTTTCCTGCCGAGCCTGTGAGTTTGAAGGCCAAAGTCTCTCATAATGGTTTGTAGAGTTTGGGGATTATTCTGGGTTCTCAATGCAAAGTTTCAAAAGTTCTTTCTCCCTCCCCACCTCAGTTAGCTGCCCCGCACCCATTCCCTTCCCCCCACCCCCACCCCCCAAAAAAACCCTGCAGAACTCACACACACTGCTTTCTGTTTCCCTGTGCCAGAGTCTGCATGGAGAACCGATTCAGACAGTTAGGCGTCGAGGAGGGCAGCACAAGGATTCCCCTATCTCATGGAAACCAATGTTAAGAGGTTTCCTTGGGTTGCAAAATAAAGTGGGAAGAAATAGTAGAAAATTCACAAAGAGGGAGGCTTCTGAGGGCTGCGCGAATCTGACTCTCAGAGAGGCACGATGGTACGATGAAAAGAATAATGGCTCTGCCACCACCAGCGGGGCGACCCAGGCCAGTTCATCGCATTCCATGAGCCTCCATTCCCATAGCTAAAACAGAAATAACACTCCTCAACTCGAGCGGTTCCTGGGAGAGTGCATGAGATAATGGGGATTGGAAGTGCAGAACAAGTGGTCGTAGTCTCTGCTCACTCTGAGGAAAATTCTCTGGAGGTCTCATGGGTCCCCGGCTTTTGCGCTGGCCTGGGAGGGCAGCAGAACTGAAGAAGTCTGGAAAACGAGACCAGCGGACTGTGGCAGGGGCGGAGAGCTGCTGTCAGAGAGAAATGACCAGACGCAAAAGGTGAGGTGAGCAGCGAAGACCAGAACCAAGGGGATGGGTTTAAGAGGGGAGCGTGGGGGAGTCTGGAGAGAGAGAAGGAAGTTTCAAGTGACACCTGCCGTACTATGTCAAAAACGAGAGAGAAACGGGGACAGATTAGAAATATTGTCTCTTACAAACCCGTGCCCCTCTGATCTAAACTGCTTTTGACTCTCCCTTGATGTCGGTCGTGTCTCTTCTGAGGTGACACGCTACATCACACAATACCAGGCAAACCACTGGCACTCGACACACGGCAATTATCCAGAATTCAAATCCAGCTTCGCCTGTAATACCTATAATAAATGCTTCTTTCCTGCTTCTTTGTTCCCTCCATGGGAATCTTGACGAGATACAGCAAAATGGGGGCTGTGGAATCAAGACCCTCATCTAATGAATGGAAGACATCATCTGGCCAAAGTGAAGGACAACCAGCCGTGGGACACGTACCCCAGGTTTATTCTTATCAGTAACAAGTATACGGGGATAGAACATCGTAATTAATCCAGTTGTGGTGGTAGTAAAATATTTTTGTAAGAGAGGTGAATGTTTATTGATGTACTAGTCGGCTATTTAATCGGGACATTATTCTTAACATTATCACATGACACTGTCAGATTGTGCTCACAAGTCAGATGACTGACTTGCCCCTTGGGAGTTTCCACGCTGATCGATAAATCGGCAAGTCCAGACGACTGCCGACGTACCATGGAGGGAGGCAGCCCACGTGGATGCAGGAAGCACCACTCTCTGGGTCAGGCCCACCCCTACGACTCCTGAGCCTCGGTCCACAGTGACTAGCACCTTGACCTTCACGCATCTCCTCTGCGCACTTACGCCGCTGTCATGACGTAATCTGTAAATACTCATCTCCCTCAATGGACGAACTAAGAATGTAACTGTCGCATACCAGCCGATCTATGCCCAGTGCCTAGGACAGCATCTGGCACACGGTGGACTCAATAAATGTCTGTCGCATACATTACTGAACTACCTCGAGTGCTCAGGACAGGTTTTTCTCTCTGGTCCTCAGTTTCTTCATCTATGAAGTGAGGGGGTTAGGCTAAATTATCCCTGAGGGCTCCCTAATTTTGTCATCCTCTATTCCTGGTGCTTTGCATCCCTGCAGGCCTTTATCACTCCTCATTTCTAACAAGTCTTCGAGCTGGGATCCCTGCTTCCACCTGGTCCACCGGCCACGCTGCTGTCGGAACGAACTCTTACTTGTTAATCTGACCATGTTAGTCCTCTGCCGAGACCTTCCGAACACCAGCCTCTGCTGGCTGCACTCCTGAACCTGGCGGACAAGGCCCTGCCCGCTCTGTCACCCCCGAGGCCTCTCCTGCAGTTACTTCCCTCACACAGCACCTCTCACCTCAAGCCATCTTGAACCACTTACAGTTCCCCAACTATCCCTGTTAACCTTTATTTTTTATAGAATGGGCATATTTACAGGGCTATCACGAGAAGTCAATAAGATGTAACATATAACCAACTCTTAATGATGTATTTAGATATCTACTTAATTATCCATTAACTTTACAAATGTTGAAATTTGATGGACCCTGAGTGTATCAGTCTGTGTGGGCTGCTTTAAGAAGATACCACAAACGGGGTGGCTTAAAGGACAGAGTTATTTCTCACAGTTCTGGAAGCTGGGGAGTCCAAGATCAAGGTGAGGGACAATTAGGGTCCTGTGAGGGCCTTCTTCCTGGCTTGCAGATGACCATCTTCTTGCTGCATCCTCACACGGCTCACACACACACACACACACACAAACACACACACACACACACACACGTGTGAAGCTCTCTGCTCTCTTCCTATAATGATACCAATCCCATCGTGAGAGCCCCCACCTCATGACTTCATTTAAGTGTAATCACTCCCTAAAGGCCCCCTCTCCAAAAACCATCACACTGGGGTGGGGTAGGGTTTCTACATATGAATTTTGGGGGACACAATTTAGTCCATAGCAATGAGCAAAGAGAATAATGGTTTATAATGGCTGTCTGGCCATTTGTCCAGCATTCTGCACAAGTACAGCACCTATGGGAGCAGGAATTTCATGTTCGAAACAAGGGATCTTACGATGAAAAAACTATGTACGTTTTGTTTGGGTGGAAGTGAGGGAAATGGAAAGCTGGACACTATTTGAAAATGAGGGGAGAGACCGGCAAAAGCCAGTTCATGGAAAGGTCCTGTATTTACAAAGAAGTGCAGATTTTATCTACTGAATGACTAGGGTCATGAGAAAACAGATTCAATGACACTTCCACACAAGGTTGGCTGTTAGCTTTAAGAGCTATAAAAATTCTCATCCTAATAACCCCACTTCAGGGAATTTACGCTAAGAAAATAATCCAAAATATCGAGAGAGGCATGTGTGCAAAGATACTTACTACATTATTTACAATAACAGACACTGGGAGAAAGCCGCGGAGGAATACTTAAGTAGTTACCAAATAAATGTTTGTTGAGTGAACTAACAAATGCTTGCTGAATATTAAGTGGCAGTGAAAACAGTAAAGTACAGGTTATTAGTATGGAAAAATCTTCAAAGTAAGTAAAATAAACAAAATATAAAATTATAACTCTATAATGCTATAACTCTATAAATACGGTAACAAAAGATGGACAAAACTAGAGGTAAATACAGATAAAAATGAGAGAACGGGCTGTTAGGTTGGTGCGGTCACGTGACACCGACATGTTTACAAAAGATACTCCCGTTTTACACATGAAAAACCACTAGTCCCATACAAGGTCATCTGGCCAGTCGGTCTGCAGTCTCACCAAGTGGTCTTCATTTGTAGCCAGCCCAAATAAACACTTGCTTTCAGTGACACACGTGAACTGACGAAATACTTGAGGCCAATACAGTAGAAAGAAGTGTTTGTTTTTATAACGAAGCACAGAACAGGGAGGGGAGGAGGATTGAGGAGGAAGATCAGAACTGTTCAATGAACTCCGTGCTCAGACAAAAGCACCCATTATGTCCCACGTGCAGGGACATAATGAGAAATCGAGCCCTTGGGTATGAATGAGCCAAAGGGAAACTAAACAGCATGACGGTGGCTGAGTAGAACTGTGGTCATTCTCTCTTGAAGCAAATAGTAGCAAGAGAGAGAAGCACATAGTTCTGACATTACTGGGTTTTGCCAGGGAACATCTGGTAACGTGTTTCCTCAGGTAAAGTCATACACTGTCAGAGCTAAGTGAGGGACAAAGGTTGAAAGGGATTAGGTGATTGGTCCAAGGTCACGCAGTTGGTATACAGCATCAGAACAGAAACATGAGGTTCAGAGTCATACGGACCAAGTTTCAAACGGACCAAGTTTCAAACTGTGGAACTACCACTTTCTAGCTCCATCTCAATCGTGCATTCCCTTAAAGGACTATTAAGAATGTGTGTCCTTGGGCAGCTCACTCGATCGCGCCCAGTCCCAACTTCTTTCCTCTCCAATAGCGTGAAGGCCCCTCGGTGCTCAACTGTGGCTCCGATGCTCAGCATCTGCTCCCTTCATCACGCTTCATAACCGCGCTGCCCCGGAAAACCATCTGCTCCCGCATTCCCGGTCCACGTGCTCTGTGAAGGCTCGGGTCCACGAGCACGCCGTGGACTTCTGGATGTGCTGGAGGGTGTGCCACCCAGGAGAGGTGCTGAGGGGTGACATCTGGGCAGGAATGGAGGATGAAGTAGAGAGGTCCTTATCCCCAGTGGATCTGAAGCTGAGGGGGAAAGGCT
>NW_006436294.1:2825590-2852885 GCF_000325575.1 Pteropus alecto
GAATGAGGGTCCTGGAGGGAGAGGCCAGTTGGCGTGCAGGAGGCTCTTCCCTTTGGGCCACGTAAGCCAGTCGATCTGAAGGTGCCTGAAGCATCCGTGGCAGAAAGGGGTGCGTGGATGGCGCCTTTGGGTTGGCTGAGGCAGCTACAACCGCATCACAGGTCGGCTTCGCCCTCCACCCATTCCGGCCTGCCTGCCTTCCTCAGAGCTGCGTCTCCTGAAAACGGTCCCGGATGAACTTTGTGTGCGACTACGTCTCAGGGTCCAGAGGAATCGCAGTCTGAGGCAGGTGGCACCGGAAGTGGTCCTGGGAAGCTGACTCTCAAATAGGATTTGAGAGAGACCACTTGCTGGCCGGCTGACAATGAGGACGGCTTCACCGGTGCTGCGACACCACAGATAGGTACATTTCTGGCACTAGAAGAACATGAGGAAAATGGTTTACTAGAAAGACAGCAGAAATGGTGTCTGTTTCAGAACACTGAACCTGATGGAGAGAAAACAGGCTCAGGACGAGAGCAGGGTGGGGCTGCTGTTCTGTGGGGCGAGGGGCAGACACGCCCGGGGCTGGAGCTGCGGTGGCAGTGGCTGTTCCTGACTGTGTCACTTTCCTCCTTGACTAGGATGGCGGGACTGAGGTTCTGGAGCCCGCAGCTCCCCTGACAGTTAAGGTCAGCCGTGTGGCCTCTGGTTACTGCTCCTGGAAGCTAGACCAGATCTGTTTCTTCGGCGATCCCGATGGCTCTGCAACTGAACGCTGGTCAGTCACAGCTCAGGTCTGTCTGACTGCAAAGCACGTGTTCTGTCCTCAGCGCCACATGGCGACGAGGAGAACTGAGCTCCCAATACCTAAAATGAACTAAATCGAGGGAATAACAAGTAGTGGGAGGGAGTTAGAAAGAGAAATGGGTTCAATTTAGGCACGAGGATCTTGAACTACTAGGGCGACAGCCAATGGGGCCCCCGGCAGAAATGTGAGGGTGAGGGACTGGCTGTCGTTAGAGCTCCTGGGCCTGGAAACGTAGACTCTGAATCTCCTCCGCGAAGGGATAACTCAAAGCAAGCACGGGCCTGGCTCTGACGGCCGAGGAAGTGTGCAGGAAGGAGGGCTGAGCACGGGGCTGCGGGCAACGAAAGGGCGTAGTGCAAACACTCGAAACTGCCATTTGCCAACAACACACCTGGGTTCAAATCCCGGTTCTATCTGCCTTGCACCAGCTGGTGATGCGGGGCAAGTTCCTTAACCTCCGTGCTTGGTTTAGGAGGGAGCTCTAAGCATCTCTCTTTCCTGGCTCCAACCCGGTTCTTTTGGAGGAGAGAGAAGTTGCTTTGCATCCCCAGGCTTGTTGCCTCATGTTTGCAAAATGACTTTTCACAGCTCTGGTCATTGTGTCCTCATAAAACCTTATTGGAGACAAAGAGAATGGGTGAAAAAGGTGGCTCTTCTTTACTACAAGGCGACTTTTCTCCACTCTTCATCAAATGTGTTCTTACACCTCACGGGCCAGGACTGGCTTACACGGTCACCCTTAGCTGCACGGGAAGCTGGGAACGGGCTTCCTTGTTTCATTACTACCTGGAAGCTTTTTTCTTGTTAGTCTCTCTCTTTAAAATGTTCTTCCTGCGGACTTGATGGCTCGCTCTCTCATTTCATTTAAGTTTCTGTTCAACTCTTGTTTAACCTCCCTAACTAAAATGTATCCTTCTCCATCACTGTATCCTCGCTCTGCCTTTTTTTTTGACAGAGCTCATTGATTGATTTACTGGCATGCTTAGCTACTTGAATGTAAGTTTACCAGAAAGCGAGCCCACAAGTGCAGGGATTCTGATATATACACATTACTATATCCTGGTACCCACAACAGGGCCTGGCACACACAAGCTGCCTCTATACGTATTTGTTGAATAAATGCATAAACATATGACCGAGTGATCTTTGCAACAGCCCTGAGTTATAGGAGCCAGATGAGGCATCACCCCCATTGCGACTGAGGAAACAGTGGCCTGAGAATGTCCAGCAGCTTGCTCAAGCTTTATAGCTAGCAAATAGCCCTGTGGAATTCTAGGATTTTGCATCTATTTCCCTCTATTAACCCACACCTGGTCTAAGAGTGAGGAAGTCGGGCTTCCTGTCCTGGTTTTGTGGAAAACTGTCATGTGACCTTGGGCAAATGAGAAAAGTTGAGTTTTCTAAACCTTGTTATTCTTATTGTGTAAATAAAGGCAGGGGGTGTTCTAAAACCTCCAAGGTCCCTCCTGGCTTTAACTTCGCATGTGTAAGTTCATCACTGTTACGATACACGCTTCCTGCCTTAGAAGAGAAACAGCAGAGAGTAAGCAAGGTGTAGGTGTCGAGCTCGATGGTCTCACATGGACCCAGCACAGTTCACATCAAGCTCCCTGTTCCCTGGCCGAGAACCAGGTGACTTGCGTATTTGCTAGGCAGCTGCCCCTTGTCCTTGCTAATTCTCTTGGGCAAAACATTTGGCTTCTCTAAACTTCAAATCTTTTTTGTGAAGATTAAGTGGGATAATATACCCAAAACGGAGTTGAAATTGCTTGTTGCTCTGCAATTGTTGTAGTGAGCATGGCCAACATAGACAAACTGGCCATGATTTCAAGGATGACAGTTTGAAGACTGTGATACGTATGTAGCTCCTACCATGAAAATACTGTTTAACTATGGAAATAGAGTAAACACAGAATCCACGCATTTTTTTTCTGGAAAATAAATTATTTAAACATACAATCTTGCACAGATCACTAAAGGCAGTAAGAACACAACCTGGCTGTTCTGACATTCCCTGGGGTGCTGCCTATTTACATGGTGAAGACGGGTTGTGTGTGCCCCGGCTCAGACCACAGGCGGGTGCACACATGCTTTTTGCTTACATTCTATTGATCACGTGGCCATACCTGGCTGCAAGGGGTACTGGGAAATTTAGTCTTTGGCTGGGGTGTCCCAGGCCTAAAAAAAAAACCGACTTTGAGAAGAGAACCAGCAGTGACCCACAGCTTGAGACCAGAGTTGGGCACGATTACATCTATGACTTAGTTCAAATATTTTACAAATCAAACGCGCTCTAAAATGTGAATGTGAGGTGAACATTAACCTTATATCATCAGTCCTTGACCTCTCAGACAATGAAATGGTCAAGTATGAAGGTGAACTGAAGTGAGGGCGTATAGATACAAAGCTATTGGATTTCCTAGGTCAACATTTTAAAAAAAACCTTTTATATCAGGAATATTGCAAATGTACACAAAAGTAGAGGAAACAGTGTAACAAATCTGCATGTACTTACTAAGCTTCAACTATTTTCAACTCACGGCCAGTCATGTTTCGTGCAACGCCCAGGATACCAGGGCGTTTCACACTCTCAGTTAATGGGTAGACACACCCCAGGGCCGTGCGACCACTGTTACCATACTTGCCACCATCTATTTTTTAAGTTAAACCATTAAGTTAAACCATCTTCCAACAATCCTACGAGACAGACACTACCATTTTGCAGGTGAAGAAATCTGAAAACAGTGCTTAAGTAACTTACCCAACACCACCCAGTAAGTTAAGCACCAGAGCTGGGATTCAAACCCACGGAGATCAGCTGCAGAGGCTGTGCCTTTGGCCATGACACCAGTGTATCCACCTAAGAATCACACTGTTCCACTGAACGCTAAACTGCTTATCCAGAGCTTCTGCCTTAGAATTGCTCCTGACATGCTGTTCCCAAGATAAATGAAGAGATACTTTCCTTAAAACACAATTCAGGTGCTCCACCTACCCTCACACAGAATGATTTACTGGAAGCCACATTCTAACATGTTTGTAATTTTGAAATGTCAGGCTCCTCTCCTTCTTTCTTAACTACTACTCATGAGCCTTTCCGAATCTTAGAACTGAGATCCTCCTAGAGCATACTATTAAGATAATTTCAAAGTGTTCTAAACAAGATCATAACTTTTAAAACACTGTTTACACTTATCCAATTTTTTCCTAATTAATTTATGTGAAGGGTGTGATAGTGCCCAGCAGAGAGCTCATTATAATTACTTCTTCATTTACTCTAAGAACTATAGAAAGTAGGTTGGACAGGCACCATAATCAGATTTGACAGATGAACAAACTGGAACATTGAAGGGCTCGCATTCCCTCAGCTGTGCCTTAAGATCCACTCCAACCTGAGGTCTCATGGTTCATACTGGTGCTTAATAAGCAAATCTCACAATTCTTCGGGTGTACACAATATTCCTTCCTAGAGAAAGATTTGGATTGCCGAGTTTGGACTGTGTCTGACCTGACTCTGATGGTCTGGAGGAAATAAAGGAGGTAGAGGCAGACCTTAGGGCAAACACCTTGCGAGGCTCCTGCCTCTGGGGACGTCTTTGCAGTGTCTGCAGCAGGCAAAGAAGACTGTGCTCCTCTGCAGTGGGGGTGGTGGGGGGAGGCGCTGCTTCTCCTGGTGTTGAGAGGAATCTGGGATTCAAGGTTCTCAGGTCTGTCCGTTCGATACCCCCATCCCACGTTTCCTCATCTGGGCCCTGACACTGACATCGGATTTGTTCTCCCCGATAACTGTGCTGCACTCAACTAGCCCCTGGGACTGAACTTCAGCAGTCTTCCTGTGGCTATGGAAAGAGCAGGGGGTGCAAGGGGAGGGGTCCCCATGCAGCCATAGAAGCATCCTCTCCCAGCATTCCTTGCGGTTGATAGTTGGCTAGCCATGCCTGCCATTTTCTTCTCCTTTTAGAGGAAAAAGACCAGTAACCAAAGTCAGCCAGTCCTACATTCCTTCTCGTTAACACTGACCACCTGTTTTTTTTAACTTGTCAGTACAAGCACAGAAACAATGCTTCGCCTTCCGCCATCATTCCAGCTCGGCACTGGTGGGGTCTTAGGAGGGGCGATGCCACCCCATGCCAGGGGCTAACATCACCTGCTCACTAACATTAACCGGAGCCCTGGCACTATCTGGTTGGCCATTTTTCACTCTCTTACTAGTTATTTTTTTGATTAAAAAATTATTTTGGTCCAGGTTTTCTGGCCACCTTCTGTGGAAAGATTTTTCCAAATTATTGATTCTCCCATTACCAGG
Organism: Pteropus alecto; assembly: GCF_000325575.1. Taxonomy (NCBI): domain Eukaryota; kingdom Metazoa; phylum Chordata; class Mammalia; order Chiroptera; family Pteropodidae; genus Pteropus; species Pteropus alecto. The sequence goes on from NW_006436294.1 coordinate 2,830,687, forward strand.
AGAAAATCCCTCTATTATTTCCTCTCAGAGCACATAATGCTTAAAATTTGGCAGAAGAACTGTCCCCTATCCTAATAAAGGCACAACTACACATCGAAGTATGCATGTTCAACATGACAACAGGCAGAGAAGGGATCGACGGCCTAGAAGACAGGAAATGCTAGATTTTAGATTCACCTCATTTTGCTATCTTTATTATCACTACAATAAAACAGCAAAAGCTAGAACCTGAATAAAGCATTACGGTTAAAAAATATCTCCCAGTCAAAATGGCTACGCTGAGGACCTTTAAGCCAGCCCCTCGTGGTCGTTATTAATACTGCCCCCTTCTTCGCTATGAACAGATCACACTTCTTGATCTCACACACTATACATGCTGTTTCCAGCTCTTTTTCAAATCGCTACCCCTAAGTCTTCAGACACAAGTTGCTCTGTCTACACATCACCTGGCTTCGCATGCTCAACAATGTTGTGCTGTATTGTCACAGGCGTTTTACAGACATGGCAAGTCGGGCTTAAAGGAGAACTGCTCCCACACCAATTCCCAACCCAGGGTAATTCCCATGCTGCCATTTCACTTGTCCGCTTGGGGCAAATCAAAGCCACCCCTCCTCCTCCAGCTCAATTTTCTTGAAGAAAAATGAGATGATGACACCACACGACCACCACAGTTCCCTCTCATGTTCTGACATCTTCTGGAAGAGCTGAGCCTATTCAGCTAATGGGCTTCTGTGGCAGTTATATAAGAGGTCACAGGAAGAAAAGGGCTGGGAGTTTTTAGCAGGGAGAATTCTAAGCCTCTTCTCTCTACTCCGCTAAGGACCACCCTCAGATCACTTGGAATAAATAACGCTTTAACCATTCGCATGTGTTTTCCTACACCCATTTGTGGAATGTTTTGATGTTATTCAATGAAGGGTGGTATCTGCACGTCCAGATAATTACTGCAGAATATGGACTGGCTGGTGAGTGAGTACCAAATAAATATCATGACTTAGAAGGATAAGCTTTTTTAAGATAAGAAACAGATCAATCTCTGGAGAGTGAGATCCTCTTCATCCTTACAGAAATATCACACATGTTCTTACTTGAGGATGTAGTGGAAAGAGTATCTGAAATCAGGAATTCTGGATTTAGTTAAAATTCCTCTGCTATTAATTAGCTATGTGACTTTGAATCACAAATCTATTTGGGTTTTAATATTCTCCTTAGCACATAAGGATGAAATGAGATGTTGCAAACTCTACTTGTAAACTCTTTAATTACTGTTCGAATGTAAATTATCATCTTTTTATAACATCGACCTGGGCACTGAATAGAATAGCGAAGGGGGAAGCCGGAGAGCAGCTTTGCTCATCTTCTCCAGGAGAAGGAAAAAGCTTGGGGGTAGAAGCTAACATTTCAGGGGCAATTCTCTTTGCTTCCTATAATGTATTCACCTCTGACAGCAAGGCTGCTTACTGCACGGTCACTGGAACAGTAAAAAAAGTGGAAAATAGAGACTTAAGTCAGATGGACCTGGTCTAACTCCTATGGGAGCCACATGCTGTGTGTGGAAAGTTGCCAAGCCTCTCAAGACTGTGTGTTTATCTACAGAGTATAGGCATACCCTTTTAGGGTAATCATGAACATTTCCTGATATACCTCATGGAAAAGTGCCTAATAGTGTTCTGGACATGGTAGATGCTCAATAAATGCAAGTTCCATTTTCTCTTTCATATAGAGGAAATGCTGCATTTATGAATTTGACTTTGTTAACCATTTATTGAGAGTTCATCGAGATCTATCAATGGAATTACATGTGGTCAAGAAAAATTCAAGTGAAAATCTCCATAGAACTTCTTGCTTTTTATCTGGGAGAAGTAATGTTCCAGTTAGGCTATAAGGAAAAAGAAGCTAAAATATTGTCTAAGTGCGATTTTGAAAACTGTGTGCGTTATACAGTAATATATACTAAGTAACACGGCTTCCAATTCATTCCATTCTATGTTTTATTGACTCTATCTTGTAGCTCTTAAATATAAAACACTCTTTCTTTCAAGATGATTTGCCATTTAAAAGAAAAAAAAAATGCAAGCAAAACAAAGCATACTGGCCTCCTTCCTTCCAGCTTTTAAATTACCCCCATTTAACCCCAGAATAACCCGAAGAGCAGCATCATTTAGCTGAAACATCAGCTTAAACTTTTCTATGGCTTCCCAGCTGAATTGTCATTTGTAAGCCTTTTAAAAATTAATTATTAAAACCATTTCCATTAGTCTTCCGTTTGGCCTTCATGCAATCATTTTTCTTTTGCTGTTTAACAGTGAAAAACCACCAGCATTAGCTATAAATACATAGCACCAGATATGTGGAGAAGGCATATGACTCACGCTGGACTGTTCCCTAGGGCTAACTTAGCCATGACTGCATTTTGGGAAGTGGTGTCAGGTCCCCGCTTCACCGATAGGCAAATTCCAAACCAGCCGGCCACATGGAAAGACTTTTCTTCTTCGTCAGTTCCTCAGGTGCTCTCCTCCTTGGTTCAAGGTATTGGTCAATTACTTCCGTCTATCCATCCAGTAAACATTTTTATTACCAGATATGTGCCTAACACTGGAGGAAGACCGTCAAATAAGAAAAGGTGTTCCCGTCCTCACAGGAACACAATCGCAGTGTGAGAGAGTCAGACAAATAATTGACTATCATGATTTAGTAACCTCCATGACAAAGGAATAAAATGAAAGGTCAGAGATTGCTGGGAAAAGATCATGTCAAGGACAATTAATTGCCATTTAAATAAAGGGTCCAGAGAATGGGGGAGCATTTCCAACAGCATATGCAAAGGCACAGGATGCAAAATAGAAGGACTTTCTGGAGAACTAAGCATGGCTCGGAACGGCTGGATTGGAGGGTGCTTTGAGGGTAGTGGCCGCAGATGAGAGTAAAGAAGGTGGGCTCGCACGTGCCTTACACGTTAGGCTTCGGCAGGAGATTACTTTTTAAAGAATAAGTGCCACTATAAATAACAGCTAAAAACCACTGGTCTAGGGAACGGTCTATGCTGAATGGAGGAGTTTGAGCCTCATCCTCAGGTTAAGGTGTTAGAGACGGTCTTGTTTTTGCTTCATTCTCCACAGGACAGTGAGTCTCAACAGCAGTGAGTTTAGATCATGAAAAACCTGTGTAAGAAAGGAAACCTGCCAGAACTGGCTGGTGGAATGTGGGGTAAAATGTTGCAAAACACTGCGCACAGGTAGACGCAGTGTGGGGTGCAGTGAAGGTGCAGGGACATGCTTATCTGGTGGCTCACACACCCTGGTGACCAGCAGAGAAGGCACAGGTAGAGGAAATCCACCATGCATACTTTTATTTGTGTTATTAAAAACATGGAAACCCAACAGGTACAGCACGCACAGGAGAATCCAAAACGAGGTTCTCCTGGCTCGTTACCATTTTTATTACAAAAGTTTGGCTTCAAGGTCAGGATTTAGTTCTCTTTACAAATCACTGCCAACAGTGATCAAAAAAGTATAAATATCTGTTTTATAAGCCTTCTAAAGTTAGGGGGAAAGCCTTTAAAATTGTATTTGATCGCGTTATGATAAACTCCCTCTTACAGTCTTTGCAGTAGTAATGAGGTCAGTGCTGCTTTAAAATGAAGCTTGTCATCTACACCAATCTATCTTTTCCAAAGTATTTCTATATTGACAATTTTATACCCACAACCCAAAAGGTAGGACAAATGTGGTGACTGAGGCTCAATACACTCACGTAACTGCACATCATCAGTAAACCATGTAGCAGGAAGGCAGAATCCGTGTCCACCGAACCCTATCCTAGTGTTTCCAAACCCCGACCCGGCCACCATCCTCAACACCTACTTTAAAAAGGATTTTTAAAAAATCAGTTGCCATGCACAAAACGCTTAAATACTTCTCTGACATGTTTACGAATTATGAAAGTTACATCATAGTCTTTATCCTGACCTTGGAGTTGGGCTTTGTTCTTGGAAATAGAATCTTCCATAGTTTCCTAGTTTCTTCTTCAATTCTCCATACTGTCTCAGTAACTTTCCCATTCACCTACCCATTGCTTGTCCTGGGACCAAATGACTGCCAGAACCAGCACAGCCAGTGTGAGTGCCCTCATTTCCAAGACACGTTTTGGCCTGATGAGGTAGGGAACCCAGCAAAGGGCATAGTTATCACTTCCCCTCACCAACCACGCTCATTCTCCTTCACCTACCAAACCCTAGCTATCCTGTGGGCCTCCTTAAAGACCTACCTGCTTCACGAAGGCCCCCCTAACCGGTACAGTCCACGCCGGTGTTTTCCTTCACTAATCTCCTATAATACCATTTCTCCTTCCCAGACTATTCGCCACTCAGAGCCTAGCTTTCCTGTTGGTTTCATGAAGCATGTTTTGAAACCAGAAATAACAGGCTCAAATGCTAGCTCTGGACCGCTTAGATTTTAAGTTAACTTTTTTGAGCCTGTTTCCATAGAGAAAACAAGGAATAATACCTCGTCAGGCAGATGTGAGGACAATTAATATATTAAGTACTTAGCTTCCCTCCACCTAACGCATGTAGCTGCTCAATAAATGCTACATTGAAAAAAAGGGCAGAATCTATGTCTTATTCTCTCATCTCTCTTATAACCTGATGTGGCTACAAAGAAAAAAACTAGCTGAATGACAGTTACTTTTATTCATAGCTGACACAAGTCACCTTTGGTCTCAGGAAACCAAAGACAGTGTTTTTTTCCCTTCGCAATTACATCCAGCCCACGTGAGTGTCATCACTGTCAGGGTGATAGGAATACTTTAATAAGGCTCATTTACATAGTATTTTATCACTTATAAAGGGCTTTCTTTTGGCATTCATCATCTGAGTCTCCCAGTAACTCCTGGAATACAGGCAGGGAAGCTGCCACTAGATTTTACACACTAGAAATCTGAGTTCTGTGTGGTTGATATTAGTAGTTCCACTTTTACCCTAATTTACAGTTAATAAAGCATTTTAAAAACCACTTTCTTATTTGATTACTTAAGATCCTAATGGCACTTACATTTTAATACTTTTAAAATCTCCCAGACATCGGTGGACACTAAAATTAGCATATCTATGGCTACAAGAACAAAGATATTTTTAGGAGAAAAACAAATTAAGTATATTGCCTCCACTGCAGACTGACAGTGAAGTTAGCAGCAGCCCCAGCATAAAGAAAATTAAGCCCTGAGAAAACAATGCTTTCCTATTTGGAAAAGAGCTAGCTGTATGAATTCCTAGAGAGTTTCTTTTTTTCTTACTAACCTAAATTCTCAAAGTTCTTCCATTTATACATTCACAAAGTTGAAAGAGAACTGGCTATGTCTCTGGAACGTGGGAAGCAGCCCTTTATGCCTTTATGTTTAAAGAATCGGCTTTCAAGCTTCCACAGTTCAAAGCAACTAAACCTGCCAGGACCACCGTACCTCCTACAGAACGCATCTTTAAATAAATAAGAATTCAGCATGACCTTGGGCACTTCGCCTACCAAGGCCAGTTTCTTAACTTAGAACAGGAGGAATTTGAAGAAGCTGAGGTGTTTAATACAATCATTCTATAATTCTGAGCTAAGCTGATTTAAGAAAATAAATGAAAAAAATGTTAGTATATTTTCATTTGTTTTACAAGGTCTGATTTTTTCCAAGTCACTTTTTAAGGATGACAATGTGACAAAGAAGTCTTACCGTCTATTCTATCCCAGCCCCCCAACCCCCACACCCAAGAGCTCTCCACTATCCTGAAGTTCATGGGTATCCTCCCTATGGGGGTGTCTATGTTTTACACATGCACTTACTCATTTAACGATCCCTTCAGTTACATAAATAGTATCGAAATGTATTATCCTTCTCTTACTTTTTTTCACTTAAAAGTTTGAGATTTTATATCAATGTTCATCCACTTTAACTGTTATGATTTCACTGTATGAAATCACATAGGTGATTTATTTGCTACATTTCTGCATGAGTTGGCTAAAGTTTTCTGTAAAGGGCCAGACAGCAAATCATTTAGGCTTCGCAGGACACATGTGGGTTTCTATCGCATATGTATTTTAAATAACCCTTTAAACGTGGTATGTAGGGGTCCCCAAGACTACCCTCTAGTTCAGTAACTCATAGAAATCAGAAAAAATGGTTAATGGTTATGCTAACAGTTACAATGTATTATAGCAAAAATATATTTAATAAAAGCATACAGGGAAGACTCCAGGAGACCGGGTGCAAGCTTCTGTGGCTCTATGAGACACTGCACAGCCAGCACTTAATTCTTCCAGGTGTGATGTGGGGCAACACAAACGAACACTGCTAGCTGGGGAGACTCACCTGAGACTTCATGTCCAGGGTTTTTATTGGGGGTCAGCCTCATGGACAGGCGGCACCCACGTAGCTAACCCTACTACTTCCAGCACCTCCAGAGCACGGTGGCACTGCATGGCACAAGGCCCCCGCCGCAGCTCACTGTGAGCAGAAACCATTCCAAGCCTCAGACGTTATCTCTCAGGGGCTGGGCAAGGGCCGGACTTATCTTTGGAATGTGCAGGATTTGAATAAGCCAGATCTGCTAAGTCAATCCTTCCTCACACACATCAAAACCATTCTTAGTTCACCGGCCATGGACTGAATTTGACTGGAGACTCTACTGCTAGGGTCATATAAGTTACGTTTCCCCCCTATTATTTCAAACATTGCTGTAAGAAGCATCCCTGTACATGTCTTATTGTATATACACACAATATACTGTGGGAACAATGACAGGTACCATGCTTCAGAAATAAAAATATGAAATCAGAAATATGTGAAATATGTGACTCTTTCTAAAAGGAAATTATGATGCTAGTCACTAGAACTTAAAGATTATTTTAAAATGCAAGACTATAAAATATCAGCCTTTCTTAAAGAGGAAACTGAATTTATGATCTAGTGAACTAAATATAAAATCTGTGTTAGATATTAAGAGATTAAAGCAAAGGTCTCAAGAAATATTAAATTTAAGTATCGTATGTATTTTATCATGAGACAAATTGCTGTTGTGTTTTTCTATTACATAAAGAGAAAGGAGCATTTTTGTCAAATTATTTTATTACATATTTATTTTCTCCTAATCTGAACTGTAACCTCTGTGTGAAGAAATGTCAAGGTTATGAAATAAGTCATAGATAACTGTAGAAAGTCAAGACATGACCAATGTAGGAGACTGTAGTTCAAACTATACTTAATGTTAAAGCATTTTAAAATCTTCAAAAGTAGCTAAATTTAAAACAAAACATTTACCTTTTTTCTATCTAGAGCTAAGACTTTGTTTCTAGCTTATTCTATCATTTCAAAAATTATCTTCAAGCGTGTCTGACAGACATTAGTAAATTCTCTCCCAGTGACACTAGAATAGAGGACCAAGAGGGCAGAGAATGCTGAGCTTTAGTCTGGCTTTGCCGCCAGCATCTTACTGTGGCCAGCACGTTAAGAGGGTGCTCACGGTCATTTTAAGTTAAGCATGGACACCACGCAGATGAGACTGCAGTGTCCACCCGAACTCCCTCCCACAGACTCTTCCAGCCCTCCTGTGCAGCCCCTGAGTAGCACTCCGCTGCCCGCCTCGCAAGCTGCACCCGCCCCGGGTCTCGGATCTATGCAGAGGTCTCCGCCTGGCTTCTCTGCATTTTGTCAGGTCACGGCTCTTGCTATTTAAGTCCCAGAGTCCACTGGTGAGACTCGGCCAAGAATCTCATCCCCTGGTCAGGAGCTTGCAGCTCCTGAGCTGACAGAGCTATCCAGATTATATTAAGACCTGGCATCTGGACTAAGTTTTGAAGAAAGGAGTATTTCCCGAGTACTTCGTATGTGCCTGGAAGTGTGCTAAGTGATTTATCTGGATTATCTAATTGAAGCCCTATTACAATTTAGGAGCTAGGAAACCCCATTTTATAGATAAGTCCAGGCGGTTTAACCTGAATTCACTCTGCTAAAAATTATGCTCTATTGCCACAAATAAAATAAACCCAAGCACACAATGAACTAGATCACTGGAGGGAGTTGCAGAGGTAAAGAAACCTATAAGACTGTGATGTTCTCATTTATATACACAGAGTATGAGGTCAGCATGCTTCAGGAATTAGCCAAAGTCACATAATACAGAGATATATTCTTTATTCTTTCAAGGGCCTGTCTGTTGCATGATCATCTTTCCCTGAACACACTATTCTCTTCCTGCTTTTCCCTTTAACTTCTTCAAACGCTCTACTGGCATGAACAGTATCTCAAATCATATGTCAACTGTGATTTAAGAAGTCAGCGAATGAGCGCGGTACAAGGACACATGATTTAATAAGGTTAGCCTATACTTAAAACAAGATATTTACTATAAGCATCAGTATTTTATAAGCAATGATCTAAAAAGACTGAGAAACAAGTAAAACAGGTTTGCCAACGTTTATGAACTCTGCTGCTCACACACTCAACATACTATATACAGAAGTAAAGACAGACGTTCGTTCCAGTCCCGGGGGGTCTGGCTCGGAGCACCATCTCTAACCCCGTACTACGTGGCCACGTTCTCTAAGCCCGTACGACGTGGCCACGTTACGTTTCTAAGCACTCTGATTTGTTTTTTCCAATGTCAGCCCTGGGAGTCTTCTATCTGCCTTAACTGCCTGAGTTATGTTCGATCCCTTTTTTTTACATATGAACAAACAGTACAAACTTGTACAAATCTTGTTTGTTCACTTTGAAGCTATAAGTTTGAATGACTTCCTTAGGGTAATAATGAAAACGTTATCGTTCTTATTCTACATGCACTTTAAAAAATATGCTTCACTTTAGGCTCAAGGTGGACAATTATTAATAATGGTCAGGATTCTAGTGCAGACGACTTTGCTCAAGACCAGTGTACAACTGTAATCTCCTGTTCTGGTTTAGGTTTAACATAAACCAGCAACTGGGGATGCACTTTCTTAGTATCATTGCCTTTATTTCTCACCTTAAGGTGAAGATCCAATTATAAACCGTACTGATTCTAGAACTCTAACAATATGAAAATGACAAGAGCCAAAAATATCAGCAAACATCTCTCAGACAGGGATAAAAGTCACATTTACTTGGAAGCAAAGCATACACTGGTCCTGAAAAGGTATAAAAATCTGGGCCACACATTTGATCACATACTTTTAAAAAATTATAGATGTTCCACTCTAGGTCGACTGCATATAAGGGGGGACTTCTTCCATGTATTTATTTTTTTAATCTCCACAAGCTGACTCTGACTGACACCCTGGATGTGAACCACTGAAGGTGCCCAGTGCACTACCCCTGCAGTCAGGGACCTCCGTCACTTCACCTGCTCTGTGATTACAAGCAAATTAACTTCTCGGAGTCCCAGCTTCCTGAACTGTAAAATGTACTAATAACGGTTACCCTAAAGAGTTGCTGCAAAGGTTTGATGAGAACACACATGAAAGTACCTAGAAAAGTATCTACCATTAACAGGTGTTCCATATGCACTGTGGTATTTATGAATACTCAGAGAGTAATACTGGAAGGTGTATTTAAATGAGTGACAAAATTTAGAGGAACACTTAAAGACTAAGGATTGTTAATGCAAAGATGAAGAATTGACAGAACAGACTTGACTTTTTATATAAGTTCTGTGATTTAAAAAATTTGGTCTGAATAGTATCTTAAACAGATCTTTTAAGTAACTAAAAGTCAAATCTGAAGTAGTGAGAAAGCATTGTTTCTCAAGATTTATTTTTCTTCTTATGTAAAATACTGGTGCTGTATAATCAATGACATTTATTAGCTTTGATGAAATGTAATTTAAAAGATAAAGGATAATATATTTAGGATAATGTATTTACAATGTTAAGGGTAGAAAGGGCCTTCTTAAAAAAGACAACAAAACCCAGAAACCACGAAAGACTACATAACAGTTTAAGTTAAAAAAAACAAAAACAAAAAAAACACACAACAGGTAACAGATTCGAAGGAAATATTTACAACACATATGACATAGAAAAACATTTACAAAGTATACAGAGTCACTAGAAAGCAGTAAGAACAAGTTAACCAACCAAAAGAAATATGGGCAAAAGGTATGAACGTGCAATCAAAAACATAAAAATGAAAGAAGCGGCCATAACGATAGGAAAACACGTTAACCTCACTTTCAGACAAGGGAATACAATAAAAAAAGATGTACCATTTTGCAATCATCAGATCAGCAAAAATGAAAAGACTGAACATGTCTTGGGGCAGGGAAGTGAGGAAACTGCACTCTCTCTACTGCTCATGAAAGTATAAACTGGCACAGGCTCTCACCATTAATTTAGCAGTATCTGTATGTATTTTAAATAGACATGTTCCCTGACACAGCAATCACACCTTTATACACTGTCCTGGAGAAACAGTCACACCTATGCCTCCAAATATTTTTATTTTGCAGGACTGCCTATAACAGTGAAATATCAGAGCAACCTAAGGGTCTACCAATAGGAAGTAAATATGTTATGGTGTGTGTGTGTGTGTGTGTGTGTGTGTGTGTGTGTGTGCGCGCGCACACACACACACACACAGGGAATTTAAAAAACATGACACGTAGATATGGAAAATATGGAAAGATATGGAAAATTCTCCAAAACACACATATATAGGATGACTGCGTGACATTACAAGCCCCATCCACAGCAGCTGGGCTATGTGTGTAAAAACACGAGAGTCTGGAAGAATTTTCACTGTTGACAATTTAGAGGGCCAGCAAGGAGCGCTGTGGGAAGTGGCTGTCATGCGCAGGAAGGCGCGCTGCACACCTTGCTCTAAGCATTACAGAACGAGCACCCAGTCTGATAGTTACCTGAAGCTGAAGGATTTGCCAATACCCAGTCCACATGCTCCTGTCTTTACTAGAAAGTAACTCAGTATTCTGGTTAATGCGGAATCTTTTTGTGCTACCGACTACACACAGAAGATACTTTGAAGCAGGTGACTGTTCAATATAAACAAGATACCCAAACAAACATTTTCAAAGATAACATACAGATTAAGAAAAACTTATTCTGTCAAAATAAAGGCAATTGTATATCTTTAAGGACCTTTTATATTTTATACTTTTTAAGTCAAAGAAACTTTACAAAAATCTTTTTTTTTTTTTTCCTGGAGAATTTGAACTCATAAATTTGCATGGAGGACAAATAACAAAGGAACTTTTTCAAACTACTTTTAAAAAACAAATAGCCCAAATCTTGTTTTTAAATATTTTTAGACAGTAGGACGAATACTAAACACATAGCTTAACAGTCTTTAAAGAATCCCTCTGAATCAAGCAAGGAAAGGTCAGCCCTTTTAAACCGGTTGTAACTGCATCTGGTCAGCCCCGAGGCAGTTCAGGAGCAGAACAGGTTCTACTTACTGCTCAGATTCTGATTCGTGGAACAGTTTTCCTTGGCCTCACAGGAATACTGTGTATTAAATCATAAAAATACCTTTGGGACTGGTTCTTTTCCATAAAAATTAAAGGAAGTTAAGGCTAATAAAAAAGTAATCCTAATTTATATACATATAAAATGCTAAATGTGAAACTGCTGTTCGTTTCATAATGTACTGGTAGCTTTGTAAAGAATTAAAAGTAAAAACAACAACAACAACAACAAGTGAGCAGTGGACAATCTGTGATGGCTTTTGGTTGGGGAAAAATCTTAGGGAAAAATCTGGAAAAAATAAAGAAAAACAACAACAACAACAACAAAAAGACACTTATATTTTAACCGAAAATGTGATATTACCATATTTCTAGTTTAAAAAAATATTAAGCCATTAACAAGAAAGAGATCATATGGTGGCTTACTGTAATTTTGCATAATATTTTGCACTGAATAATGCTTTGACCTTTATCAAAAAGGAAATCACTTTTTAAAAAAATTGAAATAAACAGAACTACAATGTAAAGTCTCGTATATCACAGATTCCCCATTTTAACCGACATTTTCAATTACTGAAGTCTATAGGAGACATTTGTTTAGAACCATAAAATTCTACTATTGGGAATTGATGAGATGAAAAGATATCATGAAACAGGGGGAGGTTAACCAATTTATGCCAAACGCTTAGTAAATAATGAGAGAGAGATCAAGTCTCCAAATGACAGAAAGTGGTTTAATTTCAGAACACATCTAAATATTATCAAAGAAATACAACTTTATATTGTATCCTCTATCAATCAAATAACAAATGGCAATTGAGAGCAATGGTGACATTTTAACATTTACCCAGATTCTGTAACATTTAAAACTGAAAAGCACATGTTCATCAGAAAATAAATTCCTTTTACATTTCTAATAAACGTGCAATTTTTAAAGAAATCGAGGTATTTTCCTAGAACAGTGGGGGACAGGTCAGTATAATTTACAATATTTCACTATATTAATTAAAATAAGATAAATACTCGATTTTTCATCAAACCACAACTCAACTTTCATACAGAACTTTTTCTAAATGATAGAGTCAAAGCTGATAACCAACACGATCACAGACCCATTATATTATCAGCAAAGTATGTAATATAAGTACATGACCATTAAACAAAAGAAAAAAGAACAATGAATTAAAAAAACACTAGAATAAGGAATTTAACCTACAGGCCATCTGGTAGCCTAAACCACACGACATGCTAAATAGTTTTTATATCCAAGAATATGAAAAAAATTTCTGTATTTTATTCACTGAGGTTCAAAAGTAAATTAATGGGGACTCCCAATATGCTTAGTTGGAAAAATGCATTTCATAAAACTATCTTTAGATTATTTTATGCTTCCATAATACATTGCAATTTTTCTTGAAGTATTAAAAATTACAAAATGATTCAAGCATGTGGCAAGTTTCAAATGAATATGTGGAGCTCACTAAAATATATGTTTTGAATCTAAGAACATAATATAATAGCACCCACTTAATAACAAAGAAAACAATGAAATAGTTCACTGAACAGATAAATCATAATTAGATAGTACTCACCTTTTCAAGAACAAGTCTCCAAGCCTTCATTTTGCATTATTTAATTGTGAATTTCTCATATAACACATAGACATCTCCCATAGGAGGAGCATCAAATATGAATTCTATGCTGGATTTAGGCACAGATAAGAGATTACAGACACTTTCCAAGCTGCTAGAATAACGTGTACTTCTTAATTTTGGTTTTGTGGTTGCTGTTTGTTTTGTTTTTACCTATACAGAATGTGGATGTGTCACTAAAAAATGGAAAGTAAAGCTGACTTCATGGAATTGAAAACCAAAGCCATAGAAAATTAATTTTATATATTTTCAATAAAAGCATGAAGTACGAAAGTATCATTTAAATCAAATAATATATATCTAGAACTAATTATTAGGTGTTGTCTTTAAATTCAGAAATGTATGGCACGACTACAGAAAAAATAAAGAATGACAAACATGCTTTAAAATAATAACAACAACAATAATAATAATAGCAACTACCATTTATCAATAGCTTAGTTTATAGCAGGAATTATTCTAACACTCTATTGATATTAAATCATTTATATTAACTCATTTACTCTCATAACAATCCTATTAGTAGGTACTGTTGTAATCCCGATTTAGCAAATTGAGAAAACTGAGGCACAGAGATTAATAACTTCCCCAAAGTAACAGAGTTAATAAGGGGCAGAACAAGGATATGAATTCAAGAAGCTGGGCTTCAAAACTCTATCACTAAATCACAGTGGGATCCATAATTCGAACCATTTCCATTAAACCAGCAAGTTGGCAAGATCTTCATTGCTAAAGTAAAAACAAGTTATGTCTACTCGAAACGTAATGGCGATTATTTATCGAACATCTAAAATTTGTTATGAACTGTATTAGACATTGTAGCTAGTAACAGCTAGCTTTTATTGAGTATTAATGTGATGGCAGTGACTAATGAACCACTTTACATTCATCATATAGGTCAACCCTTACAACAATCCTGTGAAGTAGGTACTGTACTTATTTTGCAAATGAGAACAGCACTGAGGTGTGAAACAAGTTCCCGGCCTCCTCCAAATCACTTAGCAAATTCACTGGTAGAGCCCAGCTGGATACAGATATTTGATGTCAAAGCCCATGCTTGTGGAAGTACGCTGTGATGCCTACAAATTGGACCCAAGCACCAAACAAGGGCACTCTTTTGTCCCAATACGCAGTCTTATGTCATGTTAGACAGAATAACACAACTGAAAAGACAGAATAGTAATTTAAATTTATAGTAATTACATTAAAAAGTCAAGCCTCTGTATACTCTTCTTGCCAAACCCCATATCAGTGTTCGTGGTTGCTATTCCAAGGCAGCTGAAGTAAACATCCACCTCCCAGCCAATCCATGTATTACAGCTGAGTGTAGGATGTTTACATGAACTGAACTTGGTTTAAAACAGGACTTTCGAAACCCTTTACTGTGTTTATATTGGTCTTTTACCCAAGACTCAAATTTATATTAAGGTACATATGATGAATTATTATTATATTTTAAAGAGATAACTTTACAGAAATCTGTTGAGAAAAGAAGTTACCATGATTCACATAAAAAGCAAAAATCAACTTGAAAGGTATTTTGAGACTAAGTTGATCCAAGGAAAAGGCAGAAATGACATTCTTTTCGCTGAAGTAATTTATGGCAATTCATGCAGACATTCTGTAAATGTTCCAGATCTAAATGTGGCTGATGATTTTATAGCCTCTCATCTTCCTATATCCCTCTCTTCAAAGGAACTGAACTTGCATTTACAGGAACCCATGTGATGGCCAGTATGGTACATAAATCACCCATTTTTCCTCATTAAGAAGATTCTTGTTTGAGGTAAGAGACAAAGTTAATAAAACACCTCCAAGAAGCTCAAAGCTTAGCGGTTGCCTTTCTTTACCTCATTCCTCTCGGCCTTCCCTCTGCCTCTCCCCATCTTTCCCCACCCCCCCATCTGGCAGGAGCACTCCCCCTGCACTCATCCTTTCCACCTTCTGCTGTCCCACGTGCTCTCAACCTGCTGCGCAGAAACGCGCCCCCCCTCCGCATTCCTCTGAATTAAAACATAGCAACACAAATACCTCTGTGTAGCATTAAAAGTGGCCCTATCAAGACACTTATCTCAAAGAGGAAATCCCCAAATTTGGAAGTAAAATTAAATAGAAGAACCATTGCCAGAAAACTCTAAAATATCTTTGGAATCTCGCAGGCATGTCCAGATCTCAGAAACCTCCTAAGAATCTACCTGGCCTCTTATCCCTTTCTGGCTACTTCTCCTTGAAGCATCATTTCTCAAGGTGAAATACACACACACACACACGCACACACAATCACATCTCTTTTTTGTTTTTTCTATGAGTATATTTTCTGTTTTAACTACTCCTACTGCAACAGTATTTTATTTTCCTACTTTTCTTTGCGATTATATTCAAACAGGTTTTTGCGTGCTAGACAATTAATATGATACTTTCTCTGGCAGAAAAACGGGTCTCAAGTTTCTAACGAACCATTTTAAAATCAAACTTTTGGATTCCTACATGTTTTAAATTGTGGATGTTATGTATTTTTCAGTTACTCAGCGAGCATCACACCGAACGGGAAAGAGGACGCGAGGTGAGCTCCGCGGTTTGGAAAGCATGGATGCAGAACAGCCGCTTTGGCAGCGCTTGGCAACTCAGGAGGAAAAAATGTACTTCTCAAGCCCTACCCCTTATTAGCTACGTTACCCCAGTTCCTCTTGCAGGGCCCAACGGTCTGCGTTTTAATGACTAAGCCCTCCAAGGAATTCTGATACACATTAACATGCAAAAACCAGTGGGCTAATTGTTTCACCAAATATGCTGAAAGCCAAAGCAGAGACAGCAATGAGCATGCAATTATTAGGGAGTTTGTAAAATGCTACAGATTAAAAAAAGAGGCGACGTCAGACCATGTATCTTATGTCCACTCATACTTAACCAAGCTGGGAAAACTGTGGCAGAGACGATCTGAAGCAGTATGATTTTAAAAAGTAATTAAGCTTAGACTGATATTCAAACTTGATTTTCTCCCCCTGAATAATGCACAGCAAATAAAGGCACGTTCATTCTGTGAATGAAGTTTTAACCGGGGGAGTGAAGGGAGGCAGAGTCAGAATGTGCCACATGCAGTGAGGGGGGCATGCTGGGATTTAGAGTTCACTGTCTACTTCCGGTCACCCCACACCCTCTGACTCAGGCCCTGAGACCAATGAGGACCAACTCAATAATGATTTTAACAAAGAATATCTGTACACAAGCATATCTAGTTAGAAATTAACTTGAAGACACAATTTTTTAGTTGTTTCCTTAAAAAAGTAACCTCTAAGTAATCTCAAAACAAATACTAAGGAAACAATCGTCATTTTCAGCACAGTGTTCAGTAAGTAAAAACACTTTACTTTTAATATTAGATTTTTAAAATCTCCTTAAATAGTAAAGAATTTTGAGCTTTCTATGACCTGTCAATAAAGATCACAAACGTTTTCCTCAGTACTAAGCTTAAGGATGGGAAACCAAGTTTTTACAGGTTTACTGGCAAATACCAATGACAATATTTTAAAGCATTTGTCCTAAATAACTGCTAAATTTGTAAGCCAATGAAAAGTTTGTAGTTCTTCAAAATTAAAACATAAAGAGGTCATCTGCAAATGACTAAAAGGCTAGACTCAAATGCATGCAGCAAGGGCATCCAGAATTAAAGCTGACATGGTTCCTAATCCACCTCATCAGGGCAGAACGCAGAACAAATGTTACATGGCACAGACTGTTCCATCAATCCTGCATGTCCAGGGAGAACTGGACCAGCTAGGTAGAGGATAACAGCTTTATGCACAATACCTACTCCATTTTTAGCTTAGATTTGGGCTATCGTTTTGAAAAATATTTCAAATAACCGCTTGCAAATTTTTAAACTAGGCAGTTCCTATCCAACTTACTGAATTTTAAAGCTACATAACCACTTTTTCATAAGAAATAAACAATGTCACATATAACCAGAGAACTCTTTGCCGGAGAACACTTCCTGGGTTCTCAGAAATGGCTCATCCGCTCGCGGCTCTCCGGAATCGAGGACTTCCGATGTGCTACAGCACAGGGTCGCAGGATGCACAACACACCTGCTTTATTCAGAGTTCAGGAGGCAAAGATGTTTGACGCCTGCGAATCTAGCTTGGAAATTACAGACTACAGAGCTCCCTGCGTCTGAAGCAAACAGCCACACCCTCCTCCCTCCACTCTTGGCCAAGCAGGTCTTACGAGCCACCTCCCTGACGGAGGAGCGTGCAGAAATCAATGCTGCTGCGCAGGCTCATGTGGAGCAGCTACGTTACGACCCAAACCGTCACTCACTCATCTGGATAAAAGGTAAAGTGAAACAGCAGACTGTGCCGCGATAAAATAAAACCATTGGCACAGCCCTCGGCGGGCAACGTGCTTTACTTACGTTCATGCCCGCAGAAAGCCTGGACTCGAATCAAGGAAGCGTGCATGTGAAGGTTAGATGAGCACGAATTTTATCTTTTGGTTTAATTATGCACTGAACCTAACACAGTATGATGTTTAGCAATTTAATAATAAATTATAACAGTGTCAATGCTTTACTGGATAGAAAAATGTCAATAAAATAGAAATGTTTCCCAGTGTCTAAAAGACAGCTAGAAATATAACACATTTTTTAAACTCAGAAAAAAGCTGTTATAAAATTATACATTATCCATTAGTCCATATTGAATGCCACCTACGAGAAAAGCTGTGTTATTGAGGTCTGTGGAGAAACACCAAAATATAGACACAGTAACCTGCCCCACAAGGCATCCATACTCTCCTAAAGAGAAAAGGCCAGCAATAACCTGAAAACACTTATGAAAATACACTTCATAAACTGAGGGGAATATAACCCATGGTAAATGTTAAGTAGGCTCAGTGGTCTGAAGTCATGTCATCTTTTAGAGAGGAGAGTACTGATTAGGAACTGTGATATCATTCAGAGCGAGAACAAGAAGCTGGCGGGGGGTGAGGGGCGCGCTGAGAGGAGGGAGACAAAGTCTACACACACATCTCTTTTCTACAGAGAAAACTAAAACTTCTCGGTTGTACGCTGCTGGGTGGTAGTGGTAAATTTATTCTCCAAAACTTCTAATGGAGGAAATCAGTCTCCGGAACTGAGAGAAAGTTAAAACTCTAGCCTACTAAGAAAAGCAACAGATGATTAAAAGTCCACTCATAGGGCAAAAACAGAAATAAGAAAAACAACATTGAACTCAGTTGTCTAAGGCCCCGCAGCAGCATCTGAAGTCTGGGAGGCTCGGACGGCATCTGCTACAGATGTCCTGTTGTCAGGGCCGCATGCCACAGCAAACCCTGCCAGAGCAGAGCAGCGAAGGAAGGAACCGAACGGCCTCTGCTCTTTTCCCACACACTTCACGGCCTCCCCAGTTCCACTCCTCAGGTATAATTCCAGCAAAACGACGTGTGTGCGAAGCCGGCAGCAGCAAACATCTGACTGAAAGCTGAGCTCGGTCTTACAGCTTCCAGTCGGGGATGTTTACAACAACAGACTCGACAAAAGGAAAAGACATGAATGTCGCCAGTCACCATCTTTATCCAAAGATTTAAAGGTTCCTTAGTACTCGATGATACCTGTGACAACTTGTAACAAAAATGATAAAGTCAATACTACTGTCAAAAGAATAAGTGATTCATCAATCGTTAATTTTTCATAAATAACCAAATTAAAAAAAGAAGAGATGCATCATTAATTTACCTTGGCATATATGCAACATTTCAGTGTTACCGAGTTATCCTACATGAAGATAAATTTTTCTATTTAAAAATGCAAAAATTAATTTTTCTCTCCCTAAATGTAGAGCTTCAAAATAATAAACGACACATTCGAATGATAACCCTAATGATTAGTGACCACAATCTGCCCCCAAAGCCCCAATTTATGCCTGTTGCTCTCATATTACTATTAAAAGTGACTTCGTTCATTAACGACAACATCCTAGTTTTGATTGCTAACACAGTGGGTTTTACTGGTCGTGGTTCTATCTCAGTAAGAGTCTAATATTTTCTTCCACTTTCCCCAAGTGATTTAGGTTAAGAATGTACAGTGCATGGAAATGAACAAAGCAAAGTAGATAAGAGAAACAAACTCATGACCTTGGCTTTGTTTAGAAAGCAATACACTGAAACCATTTTGTTTCTCACATCACTTTCTTAAAGAAAGACTAGGTGAAATATAGTAAATCTATATTCCCCTAAAAACCAATATTTGCTTTAATCTAAAACATGTACCTTAAAAAAAAAAAAAAAACTATTAAAACAATTAGAGCCTACAGTTAAGTCACAGCAATTTCCAAGAAATGAACATACACGCATACATACACAAGCATGCATATGTACACACACACACACACACACACACACACACTCTGCAGGATAACTACTAAAAACAACAATGCACACAATTTTAAAAGGCTCCTAATTTTCTAATAGCAATTTATTTGAGAAATAAAGGAGTATGGATTTTGGTCACTGCTATTTACCCTGTGGTAATATTTAAAGGTCGCTTGCTGAAATATTTTTTTCTTTGTTTAAATGTTGTAAATAACTCTATTATAGAAATAATGCTGGAAATAATGAGGAAAGTACATGTGGTCTCTATGGATACAAGATGACCTTTGCTGTTTCTGGAGACGAATACTTTAAAAAAAAAAATCTAGTGACTATTTACAACAAAGACTATTCAAGCTGTTCTACAATTGAAATTTCCAGATTTAAATTAGGAAAAAAAAAATAGTTATTTCATGCCTAGGTGGGCACATGATACTTGACTAATTAGGATGCTGCATGTTAAGCTGCAGTGAACCAGTTATTACAACTCTCTCCTTAAATCAATCTCCCTCTCTGTTCTCAGTTTAATTTTATTAAAGGTTGATCAGAGCTACTATATTTAACTCACACGTATAATACATGGAATCTTTTCTTCAGGGTTATTAGGACATTCTGTCAAAAGCTGTACATTTGTATATGATATATTCCTAAAGACAGCTGAAAATTAAGTGTATAGAAGTTGAATAATTATATAGAAGAAAATTAATTATAAAATATCTTCTATAATTACAAATATCTTCTAGACATAATCTTTGATTATAATATATAAATTTTCTTTAATTTTGTTCTTTTATTCACAATCAAATACACAGTAAGCAGGTCAAATCTAATTAGGGTATAGCTGAGACCAAACATTTACCATTTCTGGCATGCTTAACGTCTATCTTTGTCACAAACATATCATGTATTTGAGAGTTATCCTTCTTACTACCAGTGTTAGCACATTACTTTTCCACTATTAATTTTTATAATAATAGGCAAAATATACATTATATACATACAAACAATCTGCTGTCCAGACAGAAACAGATTATTACTGAACTGTTGGTTGGAACAGTACTACTGTGCAGAAACTGTCAACTCAATTTGTCAAAGGCAGTTTATGAGTATCCATATAATATATGCCATATCGCATTTTGCCAGATTCTGTCATACCACAGATCTCTCAAGTACAATGTTGAAAATAAGTTAGATACCTAAATACATTTCTTTCAACGTGACAATCCATAATGATGACATTATCCCCTAAAAGTATTATTATAAGGAAGTTTTACTGAGTTTAGAAAAGTTTACTAACATACATAAGAAAAGTCAACAAGAATCATTATTTCATAATGTTAGAAGATAAACATGTTGCAAAAAAATCAAGTAAAATTCTCAATTGGCCTAGATTTTGCAGTCTCTAAAAGAAATCTGGTAATTCGCTGAAATTCAGTGGTGCCTAGGGACTATCTCAGAAATGGCATGCCACAATTTTGACCCTGAACTTTGAAACAGGCAGGGTGGCTGGAAGGATAGGTTCAAGTAGTAACAAGTCTTAAGGGAGACATGGCGGTGATACAGAAAAAACTTGACATAAACCTGTGGAAAACAGGTAAAGGAGCAGGAAACGCCCATGTTAAAAGAGAAAAAACCCACATATACCCCAAAAGACATTCTATTCTCATTTTCAACACATTCATTAATACTTACCATCCTCTATATACCTCATGTAAAAGAAACAACAGCAACAAAGGAAAATAAAGTGATGTTTAAGTCAATAAACTCAATTTATTTGGAAAATTTATAAAGTAGCAAAACGCTTAAAACAGAATGGTGAAAAGAACATGCTTCCTGTTCTTTGAAGCTTATTTATTCATTATTACTAATTGCCTTTTGCAACAAAGGCTTCAAAGTGCTTTCATACAGTTTCTCATCTTAGCCTCATAACTAGTTTTAAGAGTAGAACAGGTGTTATTCCTACTCCATAAACAAGAAGAAGGTGCACATTGGAAAAATGATTTGACCAAACTCAGCCACTAAGGACTATGAGCTACTCTCTAGGCAGTACCTACTCCCTCTGAGGACAAATAAGCCTGGCAAACTGCAGTCTGTGAGGCTGTGACAAGTCAGGGGCAATAAGGATCTACTACTACCGCCATCACCAGCACCTCCATCACGATCACGACCACAACCACGACCACCATCCTCATTCCTCCTCTTCCTATTAAAGGAGCCCCATCCACCTTCCTGGATTCTGAAAATACCTGAAAGCAGTAACATGGTGAAAGAAAATGTGACAAAGAAGTTAGAGGATGGAAGGAATAAACAGTAACAGAGTTAAGATCATCCTACTTATGCTCCAAACAAACCTCACAAACATGAAACCATCAATGCTGACGACTGGGAGGCAGAGGCGCTGACACTCCCTGGCACAGGGCACTGAAAAGGGCGAACAGCAGGCAGACAAGGCAACAGAGGTGTGCGGAGAGCACTGGAGTCCAACTCGGTCAATCAGGATGTCTTTAGGAACTTGTGTACAATGTCTAACAAAAAATTATAAGAACTCCAACAACCAAAATCTGTCATTCTCAGTTCAGTAAAAATGAGCACTTCTGTACTGCTAGCACGACAGGGGCAACAAGGACGCGTTCAGCAAGCGCCGGAAGGCACATTTCTCTTTGATCTTTTGAAATGACCAGCATACACAGTGCTCAGAGTCTCTCACTGTGACGAAGTGACCACATGCACCCTTAATGTCATATTCCTAT
>NW_006436294.1:2852941-2869388 GCF_000325575.1 Pteropus alecto
CTAACTATGAGGCAGTCGCCCTTTCAGATATTTTCTGGAATCGTCCTCCAATAGCCCCTCTTTGGAAGGCAGTACTGGGTAATAAGTAAGAACTGGAGCTTCGCAGTCATATGGAACTAGGTCAACCGTTAACTTTGTGACTTTGGGAAAATGACTTTTCTGTAGCTACTGTCCCATTTCTAAAATGAGATTTTTAAATACCTTGTAGGGGTACTGGGAGGACTGAGTAAGACAATGTAAGAAAAAAAAGATTCTTTACCTCCTCTTTATAACTTTGTTCACATAGCTTTTCTCATTTCCAATTTCATTTTTATAAATCCTGTTTATTCTTCAAGGCTCAGTTCAAATGCCAGATTCTCTATGAAAATCTCACCAATAAAATCAGCCATTTAAAATCTATTACAGATATGCAGCAATAATAGGAATAATTAATACGTATCTAGTGCTTATTATGTTTAAGATGTATATTCATTCATTAAATCCTCATTACAGCCCTGTTCGGTAGGTACTAGTATTACTCTCTTTTTGTAAATGAGGAGCATGAAACAGAAAGCCGTGTGCCCAGGGCCACGCACTAGCCGGTGGCCTGACCTCTGACCCTGCAGCCTTGCTCCAGCGCCTGCTCTCACCTGTACTACATGCCTCTGCTGTCAACTGAGAAGAATGAATAATTATTGCAGAGACCGTCACAGAGATGACGGTGTTATATTTAGTACAGCCGAAGATGTTTTCTATGCAAGCTAAAATCATTCACTACAGATAGCTTATTCGCCTTTCATAGAAAACACTTCTAAAATTCTAGCTCCCTTCCTCATAAGTCCCATGCAATGGATAATTTTCTCATGTGATCCAAAAGATGAAGACTGCCAGATCACCTACTACATCAGACTGTCAAAACCAGTTGTTCTCTAATACTCTGTGCAAATATGTCATCAGAAACTGATCGATCATCTAACATTCTCGACAATGTATGCCACATTTGTGGGTGAAGATCTTATGTATACATATGACGTCAAATATACTTCTTGTAGAAAAGATACTGATACTATTCTTTAAACTAGGGCAGGCTCAGCGGTTTGGAATTGAGTCTTACCAAAAAAATACAGATATGAACATTCTTTGTGTGGGAGACAAAAAGTTAATATCGTTTTTTTAACCAAACTTTGTAACACAGAATCAAGAGCAAGAATAAAACATACTTGCCCAAGGGATAATGCTGGGGTTATACAGAAAATAATAAGCTCTTGAAAGGGAAAGACGTAAAAAGAAACGATTGTTCCTCCGTAATTGTAACAGTGCTGCTTGATGTACCTGTTCTCTGAATCCAGTTTTGGTACCTTATTTTAACATGCAGAACATGTTATAACATCAACAATGAACTTCATGTGCTAGTTTCCTTAGGCATGGTCACACCGCCAAAATATATATAGCAGAAGACAAATGAACCAAAATAAAGAAACCCAATTGATTTCACTTCTTTTAATTAAAAAAAAAAAAAAAGGATTAATAAAATCTGCATCAACTACTCTTAAATTAGCCTCTAAAAGTGTTTCTATTTAAAATAAGACATCCTACCATCCAAGTGGCTTATCACTGGCCAGGGGTACATACTGAGGCCTCAGGGCTCTCAAGTGGCAGAAGCAGAGAGAGCCGTCAAGCTAAGTCGGCTGGCCAGATAGGGACTGGTCAGATACAGCCTAATACAGGAACTTCAAATTCACTTATGGCAAGTCCAGGGCTATAGCTGGGAGGCAAAAAAGCACAGGAAAGGCCCATGGCTGAGGCAATGTAATTACTTCACTGAAAGAAGGGGCCAAGCAAGCTCAACTCTGTAGGTGAATAGATATGAACTTAGAGTCACTTAACAGACACACCCATCACGTACTCCCAGAGCTCACTGAGCTAGCTTGCCTTTTATCATGGCATTTAATTTTTATGGCAACTGTTTGTTTACTTGTCCGTTTCCACACTAAGGGAGAGGCTGTCTGATTCATCCCAATATCCTTAGTTCAGGGCTAAGTGTCAAACACCACAAGTGTAAACAAACAAAAGAGAAGAAAGCAGTGAACATAAAGCCAATTGGTGTCACTGTCCAAATTCCCTGGTTCCAAATTTTGCCTCAAGAACCTCTCAGCCCACAACTGGGAGGATAATAAAAACCAGGCTTATTTTTATGTTTATATAGTGTGATCATTTAATCTCTTTGGATCTAAGTTGCTTCTTCTATAAAAGAAAGGGATTAAGACTAAATCATTCTTAGGGTCCATTCGGCTCAATAATTCCGTGATTCTATGACGGCATCACTTTCTAGTAATAAAGATTTGTTAACATTTACTGAATACTTTCATGTGGTCAATAATTATGTTCATATCTGAAACCAAAATCATGCTCTTTACGGCAACGCTAGTCAACCACTGCATATATTTATAAAAGGGAAAAAAAAATCCACAAAGCACTCCTTTTGAAAATACATACAAGTGCATAACAAGTCTTAGTAAAATCTAAAAGATATAAAGTACAATAGCACTTGCTTTAGGTAACCCAGACTTTGTTTGGTAAAGGATGGCTGTCTCTGGGAAAATAGTAATTTGTACTAATGTATCTTGGGCAACTAGAAATCCCAGTGACACTAAGATACACAGGTTGCTGATGTCTCAGGGCTAAGTTTATGTTTCCAAAGGTCCGCGACGACACTGCCATCAAACGATCATGCTACTTCCTTTCTTAATACCCTGCAATGGCTTCCCTTTGCAATCGGAACGGAATCCAGTCTCCTTGCTGTGGCCTAGAAGATGCTACACAAGCTGGCCTGCTCCGCCTCCTCCACCGTTCCCCACCATTCTCCAAGCATCTCCGGGCTTCTCTCAATTCCTCTAATTCGCCAAATCTTTCCCATCTTAGAGGCCTTGCGCTCTCTTCTCTCTGCCAGACAAGTTTCCACATAGATCTTCACATGCCTGGTTTCTTCGAATCCTTCTGGGGTAGCTTCTCGAAAGTCACCTCCTCAAAGAGGTTTTCTCTGCCTACCCACTCCGAAGCGGCCCCTCAGCCCGGTATTTCTTGATCACATGTCCCTCTTTGATTTCTTCACAGCTCTCATCATGACCTAAAATTATGTAATTTGTTCTTTTTCTTGTTTACTGTCTGCCTCTCTTGTCAGACCTGCCTGGAGAGCAGCTTTACGAGAGCAGGAACCTTGCTTACCGTTCTCACGTAACTTCATAATGGCTTCATTTTACAGATAAGGAACCGAGGCTCAAAGAAGTTAAAGGATTTGATCGAAAGAAGATTATGGCATAAAGGTGATGCCTAAAATATGAACTTATATCTTTATTCCCAAACTTTGTTTCCTTTTTGGGCATCAACACCCCTACTCTGCTAATTATCTGGGTTTTAGATTCTAAATCCACCTACATTTTTAACTTCTAAAATATTTGAGAACTGTTATAATCCTATAATGAAAAATGAAGATGACTCAAATGAGGTAAGATGAGATTCTTAAAATGAAATGGCCATTTTTGTAAGGTGGTTCCAATAAACAAAAGTGAGAGGTTAAGTAATGACATTAGAAAGTTTCTAAAATAATTCATATTTTTAAAGGATATGTCTAAAAAGACAGAAAAGGTAATGCTGATCTAGAATGAAAAGACTGCCATTCATCTGTTTAAGAGTAGTGGAAAAAAAGGCTACAGTGAAAAGCAAAAACAAAGTAGTGAAGTAGCAACAAATAATCAGAAATTGAACTTACACTAGTTAAGATGCTGCTATGAACGTATTTTGTAGATGTGACTGAATTTTATAATCAGATGACTTTAAGTAAAGATTATCCTCCATAATGTGGGTGGGCCACATCCAATCAGTTGAAGGTTTTTGGAGCCAAACACTGAGGTTTCCTGAGGAAGAAGGAATTCTGAGTCAAGACAGGAACAGAAATCCTATCCTACAGACTTTAGACTCAGGACTGCAACACCAACTTTCTCGTCTGAGGGTCCAGCCTGCTGGCCTGTCCTAAGGATTGTAGACTTGTCAGCCCCTACATTCATGTGAGCCAATTTCTTTAATCCCTTCCCTCTCCCAGCCCTCCCGTCTCTCACACACACATGTGATTCAACTATTCCGCTCCTAGGTACTTATCCAAGAGAAATGGGGGCCCAGGTCCATACGAAGGCATGTATGTGGATGTTCACAGCAGCTTTATTTGTAAAAGCCCCAAACTAAAAACAACCCACTGTTTATAAAGAGATTAAAGGATACACAAACTGTAGTATATCCATACAACGGAAAACCACTTAGCAATCAAAAGAAATAAACTACTGATACACACTACAATAATGGATGAATCTCAAAATAATCGTGCTGGGTGAAAGAAGCTAGACCAAAAATGAGCGCATACTGTATTCTACGACACGTCAAATAGTGTAAAGAAAACAAATAGTGGTTTCTGGGGAATAAAGGGGGTTACCAAGGGAGACTAGAGAACTTTAGGGGTTACAGATATGTTCGGTATCTTGACTATGGTGATGGTTTTATGCAATACACATGTCGAAACTTAGCAAATTGTATATTTTCAATATGTGCAGCTTACTATATATATAACAATTATATCTTAATATGGTGTTGTTTTTTTTTTTAAAGTAGATATTTGTCAGAAGTCTTAAGGAAAGAAAAACTTTAAAAGACTTAAAAATGCTTTCTCAATAAAAATAATAAAGGCCAGCTTCCTTACTTGGGATTAATTGTCAACAGATAACCTAAGGAAAACTTTAAAAGACTTAAAAATGCTTTCTCAATAAAAATAATAAAGGCCAGCTTCCTTACTTGAGATTAATTGTCAACAGATAACCTATGAACTGTGTCACTCCTACCTTGAGTCAGCTTTGTTAAATCAGAAGAATGATCTCTAATCTGGGAAGGGTAAATAAGGATTGATGGGAAAGAAACAGAAACTGAAGCCTAAGATAGGAAGGAGACAGGAAAAGAAGGAATTGCTTTAAATTCATATTTATAAATTATGAAAAATCATATCCTAAGACATTAAATGAATCAGCAAACTTGGTAATTTCCAAGGAATGAGAGAGAAGCACCATGAGGATGAATGTAGAATCCATGCAAAATTCCAGAAGAGTTTTTAAAACCTGATTAATGTGGAACTGGCTTCTGTAACATTATATTTGCTCCCGGTCCTCAACCCTTTCTATTATTCCTTCTCAGTTTCTTTCTGGGTTCTTGTTCTACCCGCCCCCTAAACGTCGTGCTCTCCAGATCCCTGTACTTCTAGTGCCACTCTACGACAGGGCTGTAGCCTTCCAGGGGACTCATGATTCCCTCTGATAACCTGGTGAAAGCTGTGGCCCAGAATGATGTGTATTTACACATAATTTTACACATAATTATTTCAAAGGTTTCAAGAGCTCCCTTGAACCGTGGCCATGTATTCCTTAGCTTCTCAGGATAAGGAAATCCCTCACAGAATCCCACCCCGGGGATTGTCTCTAAAACCCCATGCAGAGTGAGGCGTACATGCAGCTGTGGCAATAGGAAATTTGAATGCTCACAAATAAAATTCACAGAGAACCTAGGATCTCATAATATTTTTCCAGAATATGTTGCCAACAGTTCAACTAGGCAGACTCTTAGGTTATCTAGTGAATGCTGATTAAGAGATTTACCAAGAGAGTTTCTGATGACTATTCTGTAGAAGCCCATTCTCTTATACATTTGTTTTAAAAAAGGACATAGAAAACACATTTATCAAATTTTGGACGATTAGAAGTTGTGACAGTGCATAGCTGGACCACAGACCCAGGATTTAAAACATTAATTCGGCCTAGGGGTAAGGTGAAGGTCAGGAAAGATCCTCAAAGTCAAAAATATTTTCATACATATACTCTCCTATTCCCCAACTACCAATAACTGGTGGAAATTTAATGCATCCACCAAGATTGCAAGCTCTCTGAGGACAAGGCCTGTCTTATTTATCTTCATACAGCACCTTCAATGTGGTCGGTATCACACTGTTGGGGCTGTATTAGGCTATGGTCGCAAATGGCTCCAAAATCATGGTGCCTACCACACAAGCATTTATTTCTCACTTACATTAAATGTCTATCATGGATTAGTTTCAGCTAAGCTCCATCGTTCTTACTATATATTACATATATAGTAAGCTGCACATATTGACCAGCCTGGAGGCTCCATCATTGTGCGACCAGCCCTAGTTAAAGCATTCTAGTTCCAAGAGAGACAGAAAAGAGCCACCCGCAGAATCACAAGATGGAATTTAAAACATGTGCTCAAAGGTGGGACATGTCACTTCCTCTAACATTTTATTGGTCAAGGAAGGTCAAGCGTCCAAATGTGATGTCAACAGAGTAGAAATTATAATCCTCTTACAGAGAGGACCCTGACAGAGAGAGGCAACAAATACTTTGAACAGTAATACAACTTACCACAGTGCCTTCCCAATAGAAAGTGCTCAGTAACTAGCAGTAATTATTTATATGCCAGGCCACAAATACCAAAGGACAGAGAATGAAATCTGTCTTGCTCACTAGATGCACCAGCCACATGGTGCTGGCCGCATAGCAAAGGACAAGCTAAATGCTTACAAAGTGAACAGTGATAAGATGAGCATGGGACTTGGAATCAAAAACCTGTGACAAAGTACTATGTCTGCCAATTCCTGACTTAGTGGAAAGTCGTTTTTCTCTTCTGACTGTTGGATGGTTGTTGTAAAGATTAAATTAAAATATATGTGAAAGCACCATGAAAACTGTGCTGCCTTATATAAATGTTAGTTCTTATCTCTAGAGAGTCAAATGGGATGAAATTTGATAAAGACAAATTCATTTCAACTTCTACAGGAATCATACACATAATACCCTGCACTTACTTTCAAAGCATCAACTGGCAAACAAAGAATGAGAAAGATTAGACCTAAAGCAGTTCACATGAAAAAGAGACAAGGTTTTAGTTGACCATAAGCTCAATATGATCAAAGGGCAATGTGGCTGCCAAAAAATGTAATGCAAATTTCGGGCTGCATTAACAGAAGTACAGTATCCAGATAATAGCTGCATTGTACTTAACAATCATCTGACCGTATCTGAAGTAGTCTGTTCAGTTCTGGCCGCCGTATTTTAAGAGGTATACTGACAAACAGACTTTGTCAGTTTAGCAATGTGGATGGAGAAAAGTCTGTAAACCATATCATGTGCACATGGTTTGAGAATTAGGGCTTTTTCCTCTTAGAATAGCAAAAAGACTTAAGCAGGAGTTAACAGTCATTCTCCAATACTTTTAAGAGCTATTGTGTGTAAGAGGAATAGGTTTCACATATGCAGCCCTAGACTGCCAAGGACCAGTAAGTCAGCGTTGGAGGGGAAACAGAGATAGCTCAAAGAGAAGCTATTTCTAGCTATTAGAAAGCTTCTAAAACAAGGAAGCCTGAACGACGACAAGGTAACGATGCTACTGAGGAGCCTGGACTGGGTGTGGGTTGAACAAATCTGACTCCTCCATGCAACCAAACATCTGTGAGGAGTTTAAAAATGCCCAAACAGCATTTCTGATCTTTTCTGATTAAATAATAATAATAGTAATAGTAATAACAACAAGGAACTAGAACTGAAGAAATAAAACAAGAAGTCGTTTGGCCTAACAAACATGGAAAGGCAGGCTGTTGAAGGGAAATGAAATTTCAAGCTGGATAACATTAAACACAGTCGCGGTGCCTTGGTTTGTACAAAAGAAAGGTTTAGTCAAAACTGTATTCTAGCAGTTGTTTTGCATAGTATGACCTAACTCCTTTAATTTCCAAGGAGGTTCAAAAAATATTTTTCAAGTTCCTACAATGGCACTTACGCAAAAATTTGCTAATACTAAATTAGTGTCCTAATTACAGGACAATACTAGTGTATCAATCAACTCGTATAAGCATTCGAATTTCCCACTGGCATTTAAAAATGGTCTTCCACTGATTTCTTTCCTTATTCTATTCAAACCCAGCATTTCCCACTCCTGTTGCCAGCTTTCAAGCCCCATGTACTCGTTAGCTGCACACTCTGGTTTCCCAGTGGGTCCTAAGTAGTGTATAAAGATAAAAGCCTGACTTATCTTCAAATCCCAGCCCCTCATCTTCAAATCACTCAGCACAGTAAACTCAAAATTATTTGTTAAATTCCTTCCTTTAATGAAATATTTTTTAAAAGTCACCCACTAACTTCTCATTATATTTTAATTGTTACACAAGAGAAAATCGAAGTAGGCTATAAAGACACGCTGGGTATTACTTGTTATAATAAGACATGAATAACTACTCTTTACAAGATAACTTGAAATACAAATTTCTTCTTCCCTTAAATTTTTCTTTGCATCCTAAATGGACATATTTAACAGGATTGCATTGCCCTGACACAAATTACTAACGCCCTACTTATTTCTCTCACTGCAGGTATATATATAAAAAAAATGAGCTTAAAATACAGGCTCATTGACTTATTAAATTTAAATTTGTATGTGCCTTTCTGGAATGAATATAAAATCAGATTTTTAAAACTTTATTCTTTCAAGCCCAAAAAGTCAAGGAAAATGTAAAAAGGAAAAAAGCTGAACACCTATCCTCTCTAAGAAGCATGTAAGTCTAGGGCTTATGTGGAACAGGTTAAGGCTTGTTTAATTTGTCACTGGATTTCTATACTTGTTATTTCTCCCTCCTCTCCTGTGGACACTACCAAGAACTGCACAGGTCATGGGAATACAATGCTCTGCTGCAGATCCAGGAGAACAGAGTTTCAAATCTCCCATGTCAATCCCATGTCAATCTACCTGACAGAAACAGTCTACATTCCACCAGGGAGATGGGAGAACGGAGAACGAGTCAGTAAGCAGATAAAACAGTTGCCAGTTTAAAGATACAGTAACTAAAAATGCTAATTTTTCTTTTAGATACTGGTGTAATAATGCAATTATTTTTAAATGATGAAAAATGATACACGATAAACGTCTGTTCAAATAAGAAGCCACTAGAAATTAATTATAACTAACATGTATTATTTTCTGTGGGTTGGGCATTCTTTTAAGTGCTCAACATACATGAATTCACGTATACCAAACACAGCCATATAAAAAGTAGTATTATTAATGTCCTCATTTTATAGATTAGAAAAAGGAGGCACAGGATAGTTAAGTAACTTGTATAAGATCACACAGCTATTGACAGGCAGGACAAGGATGTGAACTCAGGCAATATAGCTCCAGGACCCGTTCTTTAACCTTTATGGGCAGGTACCACTACATCATATTCTTGGACATTTGAAGGTCTTTTTGGGTCTATTAGCTTTAATCACATAGGGAGAAATTTTTTCATGGGTAATCAAGACTGTATAGAATTATTATTAAAATGCTTTCTCACGGCCAATGTTTACGATCAGATGACTGAATCTAATACATCACTTCATTTAAGCCACTAGTACCTAATCTATCTCTTGGCTTTATTATACTTTATGATAAGTGCAACTGGATGCTTTTTATATACTTAGCATTACACTTGACACTGTGTCACTAAAAATACTTTGCACAGACTAGTTCTGGGATATTTTATTCACGTGAGTGTGCATTAAAGTAATTCTACTACTTCTCAAATTCTAAATGCAATTATTCAGACATCTGAATACTTAATGAACATCTAGTAGTATGGATACAAAGATAAATTAGATGGTCTCTGCTCTCAAGGGAGGCCATAGTTACACAACAATGAAATAAGTGCTTTTATGGAGCTATGACTAAGGTTCCCAAGAAACAGTTTCGCCTAGCATGACAAGAATGATGGCAGTTCCACGTACAAAAGCATGGAGATGGAACGCTTTCCTCTTAGGGAACATTAAGCAATTTAAGTAGCACTAGAATGCAGGGCGTACATGAAAAGCAGGGGAGACAGTGATAAGAGAGGAAGAATGAAACTGGAGCTAGATAAAGAAGTCTCAGAAGTCATAATAAAAAGACCAATCAGTGCCAGGATTTACGCGGGATAACGATGAGATTAAATATGCTAACAATGTGGCTATCGAGCTTTTTATTTTAAACAACAGAACCTTGATCTCAAATGAAATCTTTTGCAAACTTCCACACTTAAAACTGATCAAAGTAAAACTGCACTGGCTGAAACTGGAACGAACCTGCTTGACGTCCTCTAGAACTCTTTACAGAATGTTTCAAAACCGTTGTTGCTTTAGAAAGAAAATTTTTTAATACACTGACACGATTATGTTCCATATACTTTATGCCTCTCCCAATGTGATTCTAACTTCTCAGGTGTAAGGATTCATTCTCATAGTTTTTCTTCAATTACAGAACTAGGAAAATATATAACCAAGAAGGTAGTACTAAGCCTTCAAATTCAACGACAGAAAGCTATGATACAGAAAAAGGAAGATAGAGATTAATTATCAGCTTTTTCACTCTTGAGTTAAGCTATAATTTAAGTGACCACATTTTCTAAATTCTAAAAGTTAGGATTTATGGTTGGACATGAACAGTCATGGAGTATTCAAAACTGGTACAGTGTTGGAAAACATAGGATGTATGACTGTAATTGGTATGATGTAATTTTTTTAAGATTGGTGTACTCGAATTTTCTTAACAATAACTTTGTATCTGAAAATCCTTCCCCACCTATCACTTGAGCATCTGTTCTCCCATCTTATAAAATCTGGAGCACTAAATGTGACTACTAAAAATGATCATCGGTGTAAAACTGTTTAACTTTCTCATAGCCATCTAATATGTTGCTAGTGATAGTATGTAAAACTGATTAAAGATATGCATATGTCTTTCCTGGGAACTTACCTCAACTCTTCAGTGAGAAGCGCTAACAAGAAGCAAGGTTGCAATCCTAGGGAAAAGGTATATCATGATTAATTTAATGTTTTACATCAAAATAATTATATTCACTTTACACAATCTCATCTAATCCCTCTCTCTACCGCCACTTTCTCCTGCTTCTCAAACTATTTCCAGGGAACATAACATCTTAAACATTCTTAAACATCCCCTTTATAAATAGATTGATTAAAAATAAATTCTCAAAACAATGTTTAATACATATTAAGAGTCACAGAATAATCTCACCTTTTTCCATCAGATAAGACACGAGGAAAAAACCAACCGCCACTCTGGGCCAGCCACTCACACACATCACAAACTTTCCCTCAGCATGTGGCTAAAGGCCAACGATTGACGATTATTAAAAGGAGGAAGAGGGAAGAGAAACATAGATGTAAATTAAATACATCATTTGACTGACACGTACAATATATTCACTTATAGGCATGTTTAAGAAACGGTATTTAGACAGAAATAACATAAATGTCATTATAAGGAAAGTACCATTTCCACATGATATTGTAAACTCAGTCCAACACTTAGTGTTCGAAAGGTTATTTCTGGGCATATTCTATACCCCCTAAATTTGCAAAAACAGCCAACTATTCTGCTATAAATTTGAGAGAGATAAAGATAACTAACTCTACATTATAGGAAAATAAGTCATACTACATGTTCCAACCAAATTACTGCATTTTGGGGAAACAGTTTAATAAATTATTCATTTCGACTTCTTTCATATATAAAAGTCTGAGGACTATCAAATAATCATTAAGATCAAAACGACTTATTTTTAAAGGAAAGCTTTTTATAAATAAAAATATACTTGAAAGTAATCTTACAAAGACATACAAAAAAATCCTCATATGTAAAATAATAATCAAAACAATACCCAATAATAAACATTTAACTATACACATTTGACTATATATTCAATTAGGAGGTTTCAAAGTAAAATTTCATCTCTCGACATTTAAGGGCAAGTTTTTTGAAAAATATTCCACAGACAAATACATCTTTTTAAGAGACAACTACTACATAAAGTTGACTTAGAATAAATGCTAGTAGAAATATTAAATTATACATTCTGTTTAATTGTCCCTACAGTAATACAAAAATGTTCATAAATTATCTCAAAATAAATTTATATCTCCTCCTAGTTTGTGAAAATCGTAATAACCTTTTCATTTAGAATGAATTCTGATTAAACCAGATTCAATAATTGAAATTCAAACACTCTCCCAGATGGAACATTGAGAAATACAAAGAAGACAGGTTTGAAATTCTGAACTTCCTACTGATGCTATAGATGAGATGACCCAACACTAAAAACGAGCATGTCTGGAGTCTGGAAAGACGTAACTGTGAAAGGAAATCCGTTCAGGTAAATGAGGAAAATGCAATTTACAGGAACATCTATGACTAAAATTCTGAACTCTTTAAAACTTTTGCCCAAAGTTCTGCAGATTACAAGGTCTAAACGTTTTTCAATCCCACTCAATGGACTTACATAAACATATTAGTATTAGGTAATATGTTTTGCTTACGAGTCTAGCATATATTACTTAAAAACCCAATTTACATAAAGTATGCTACACTACTGATTGCATTTTATAGAAAAAACTGGGAACAGAAAAATTAAGTGACATTTTTAAAGTGGCGCTGGGTTAAATAATGAAACTAGAGAGCATAAATCAGCCTTAAATTCCAATTAAAAATTCTAATCATTACCTCTATTCTCACAGATCTTGGCACAAATATTTTTAAAATGCAGCAGTCTACTTATATTTTGCATGTACTTAAAAATCTTTTAAATTACATGCCTTCATTAATGATAAATCTAAGTAATGAACTTATTTACCCTACCATGTTCTAAAATTAGCAAGTCTTTGCGAGAGCCCCTTGGGGTTTTAAAAAATTAAATATTTCTCTTAATATCACTTCTTCAATCTTAATTTTTATTCATTTGTTCAAAAGGGGAACTAAGAGCCTATACTAAAAACTCAGTGGCATCATTCGATCTGCTCCCTCTCTTTTTATAATAATAAGTTAAGAGGAGTAAAACTGTGCCCATTATTCCAAAGTTGGGCTCTCAACCCATAGTCAGCATGAAAATAATTTCTTGCTTTCTAATGCATAAAAACAGAACAAAAACTATTAAAACTCTCAAAAGATACTTTGAACACTAACATACCTGGCATGCTTAGCTCTTACCCTTTAAATCCCTTCTCTAAGAAAAAGACTTCTTTAATAGTGGGGAGGAAGGGTATCACTCTGGAGAAGCCAGGAATGAAGAGTATACAGCAAAATAAATTTGATTAATTATCCCTAATAAAGTTTGTGGCTAGTTCCTCCCTTTCTCCCTTATGCCAACATAAAGTTTGAACTAACCCATAAGCAAGTTCTATTCTTATTAACTCACATTCCTTTTTTTTAATATCACCAAAGCAAAATGATTTCAGAAAACTCCCCAAGTCTTTATTCAATATCTCCTGTGATTCCAAATAAACCGAATTGCACTACCAAAAAAAAAAAAAAAAAGCCTCCTTTAAAGTTTAAAGTGTATGTAGTTGTTCTTTCTTAAAAAAAAAAAAAAAAAAGAATTTTTTACAATTGACCCAAACAGAACTGCAGCTTAGGAAAATCAAGCCTTTAATTGTGGATAATAATCTGCACCTAGAGAAAAATTCAAGGTAATGGTTTTCACTACATGTGGACTTCAGACCATATCTATTTATTTTGATTTTGCTGAAGTCTGGGTATAACCACTTGTTGGCCTAGACTGCAGGACCACCGTCCTAGTGAGAGTATCTTTTAATAAGGTGCTTTTGATACCTCAGTAACTAAACTATCTTGGAAGGGGTTCCAGACAAACCTGACCATAAAACTGTGGCATTTTAATTAGGTTTCAGTGTACTCCTTAAATAGTTCAGCACAAATCAGACAAGTTTTCCATTCAGTTATAACATTAATAGGTAGCATATAAGTGGCACAACTTTGAATTTAAGAAGCCCATAAATAATAACCTTGCCCCATTTTCAGAAAAGTAGTAATTCAAGGAACACCCTGGTTAAATCTTACATCACGTCAAAAATCTGTTCTTAAATTGTTGTAAGCCAACTAATTTTTCGTAAATCAAATCACATTTTATAAGTTCCATAAAAAAGGTATTAATTATTTGAAGGCACCTTTTAGTGAATCCTTTTGTAAAATATAAAATTCTCATATATTTGTTTTATAATCTTATACTTGAAAATATCGAATTTCTTACAGTGAGTACAGTGGCTTTCATAGGCCAAATTTGTCCCAGCATTACTGCCCTTCTCCCTATTTCCCAAGTTTTAAAAATGTCACCCAAAAAACCAGTTGTTCATCTGTGGTAGACTACACAAGCAATACTAGAAAAATTGAAAAAAAGAAATTAACCTATTATTTTTTAATGTAAAATAGAAATACATGTATTCCCAAAAGGAGGTCAATGAATTATTTTTGGCAATGATTTATTGTAAATGCCTGATAAAAACGATTTAAAAAAAAATCAAGGTATTCATATATCAGATCACTTTCTCATGTGTCTTTATCACCTGGAGGAAACCCAAAACTGTTTATCTCCATAACACATGACCTCCATGATGTCACCAAGGTCAATGACACCTAGAAGGGGGATATGCTGAGTAAGTGTTGATTTGCCCAATTCTGGGGTTCCCTTTAAAAAGAGAGAAGGAAGAAAATTAAATATGTATTGAATACAGGAAATGTTTTAGGTTGTAACATCCAAGTACCCCATCACAGGACTGTGCATGTTAGCAACAGCCAACGAAGCAAGACGTAAAAGCACAGAACCGGGTATAAAAATTGCTGCACAGAAAGTATTAACAAGACCCAGAAATGAATAATCCTCCCTTATATCTTGTACTGAAAACCTTCAGTACCCTGGCTACATGCGACAAGGACTCAATTTCAAAAAGAGGGTTCTGTGTTGATAACTTTTTGAAAATGACAAATAATCCAAGATCCATGATCAACAGGAGCACCCACATATCCGAAAGGCTTGGATACGGGGCAAGTTTGTATATGCAGAGCCTGCCAGTTACGAAACTCACAAGACAGAGTGTCCTGGCTGTTCTCTTATCACCAAAGACTCCTTTAGACAATTCCTCAGATGTTAAGCCTGCACCTTTCACAAATCAGACATTTTCTTGGATGAGATTTAAATTTTAGAACACATTACCCACTTGGTGTAATCTATTTAAGCTAGACTTATACTCAAAAAAAAAAGAAATTATCAATTTGAAAAAACTGCATTTGAAATTTCCAAATAACTTTCAAATATGAAAGACATGTCACAGCTAGCGGTTGATCATTTCAAAGTGACTCAGTGGAGAGCAGTTTAACGATGGACAATTTATTCTAACGTTTGGTAGCATGCATTATAATAGTGGAAAAATAAAGAGGAAAAAAAAAAAAACAGCGGAAGCACTGGTTATTCCCAGTCGACAGAGCACTGGGCTGGTAGCGGTCTTCCAAGTTACTTTCAGGGAAGCTCCTGATTGGTGGGTGGCACAGGGTCAAAGTGATTACTTAACCCTGGCAGTGAAAACTAAACTCCACTTTTGATGGGCTCCAAAGCTTTTTACAAAACAGCGACTGCTAAAGCGTATCAAATACTTCGGTGTCCTTCCCTTTCTCTCCCACGGAACACGGAGCCTGACACCTGAAACTCATCAGACAAACATTACCTTGTTTCGGGGCTTTAGAGTTTTGTATTTATTATTTTTAAAGTCCACTGGGCACAGATTCAGTTGGGGGTGGTGGTGTGAAAGATTAACTTATTTCCTGCATAAACAGGGAAGGACTTATGACCATTCAAGCAGTTCCCTCTTTCCCAAGTAACTTTTTTCAAAAAATAATTTAGTCCTAAAATAACCATAAGCAACAAACATCAAACACTGGCATGGCAACGTCCACACATCATGCCCCAGGGCTCCCCACAAGCGCATTCGTTCATCTCTGGTCCCCGTCCAGACGGGTCTTCACGGTCCCCCTTCTTTCCAGCCAGTCCTGCCTGCTTCCCCTTGAGTTCTGCTGTAAAATCCGCCACTTTCGCTGGCCGGGGCAAAAGCAAGGAGCCTTGTCCCAAGGGCAGAGTTTCTCCCAAATGCCCAACAAACATTTCCTGAGATTCCTGCGGGCCCCCGCGCGCACCTTGCCCGGTCCCCAGTCCCGCGCCCCTCCCCGCGCTCCGCCGGGGCCCACCTGCCTCCCGTCGCCGGTCCCACGCCCCGGCCGCCCTGCCAACTCCTGCCCGGCGGCCGCACTGCCCCTGTCCCAAGCTCCCAGCACTCCGGGCCCCGACACCGAAGGACAGGGAGGCCGAAAGAACTCCTCGGGATGGGTATAGACGTTCGACCCCCCAGAGGCCGGGTCCCGAGCGCCTGTCAGCGCCCAGGAAGGCGTCGGGCGAGGGGCTGAGCTCGCCGGGTGCCCTGTCCCCTCCTGACATCCCCTCCCCACCAACCTCACTCACCTGGCGGGCTCTCGCCGCGGGGCCGAGCGACGGAGTCGG
>NW_006436294.1:2869616-2901059 GCF_000325575.1 Pteropus alecto
CCTCGGCCGCGTCCGTCATGGCGCGCGGCGGCGGCGGCGGCTCCTCCGGCCTCCCTGTCCCTCGCCTTTAGTTTGACCTTTCCCTCCAGTGTGTCTGAGGGAGAGCGTCGGTGCGCGCGCGTGTGCATGTCTCTGTGTGTGCGCGCGCGCGCGCGTGGGGAAGGGGCCGGGTTCGCTCCCTGACGCCTGACGTCACTGTCATGGCAACGGCAGCCTCGCCCCTCGCCTCCCGTTTCCTGCCCCCGCCCCCTGTGCACGTTCCGGAGCCTCACGTGCTCACTCACACGCACGCACGCACGCACGCACGCACGCTCGGGGCGCGTGCGCCCAGCGCGCCGGGTGGCGGGGCGGGGCTGGGAGGTCATTCGGGCCGGCTCGGCGCCTCCCTGAATTCCACCAATCCAGTGACGAGGACCGTGGGCGGGGCGCGCTCTGCTGGCCGAGCGGCGTGAAAAATTTCCCCAGGCGGGACACGAGCCCTTCCTGAGCGACTTAAGCTTGCTAGGTGGTGAAAGGGGTGCGTGGCCTGGGAGTTTAGGGAGGAGGAGGAGGGGGCTGTCGGGTGGTTGAGGGAAGGGAGCCCCGGGCCCCAGTTTGGGGCAGGTCAACCGGTATCAGACTGGGACCGCGTAGTCAGGCCACTTCGGATGGCTGTATAGCCTCGCCGCTTTGCTGTGTGACCTTGGCCGTGTTACTTGAACACTCTGAACTGAGCCCACAACCTCCTTATTTTACGAATGGGAACACAGAACGCAAGAGAGACTTAAAAGATTAAGTGACTTGTTCAGTGTCAGGTAGTGGCAAGAGACTCAGGCTTCAAGTTCAGTACTCTGCCCTCAGTGGCCTTCCCTCAGGCAAAGAGAGAAAAAAGTTCCAGGAAAACCTTCCAGAACTTCCTTGGCTGTCTGTATCTCTTTTCTTAGTCCTCGCCCACCCACCTCCCATCCCCGCAAAAAATTTAGTTAGAACTTTGCATAAAAAGGCGGGACACCCTTGGTGCCACTTTTGGAGGACAGATATTTGGTTTCTCCATTTGTACCTGAATAAGGAACAGAACGGTGCTTTTTCTCAGTTCTTTTGAGGTGTCTAGGTTTCTTCTAAAGTTTTGGTTAAAGTTTAGACTCAGCAACAGGGAGCTCCAGGTTCTCTGCGGTTTCTAGCTAGCTAAGGAAAGATTAACTCAGTGAACCAGCATTCACCCAGCGTCCACCGAGTAGGCCAGAATGCCTTTCCGGCCCTGAAGGAGTATGAGACCCCAACGCTGTGCAGGCACCTTATTACAGACTCACTGGTGACCTCGTTATTCCTCAGACTTGTGCTTAGAGCTCTTTCCTCTTAGCTCTTAATCACTCACTGCCTCCTTGTATTTCTTGACCGTTGTAGTACCATACAACTAGACTTGCTGTCACCTTTTTAAAAAGTACTGTTCTGCTGCCTTCCTTGTCTTGTAGCCCCAAACCTAAGGTAAAGGACGTCACCTAGTTCCTCAAACATGCCCTTATATTTCTCACTTTTAAGGAATTTATTCACTTGATCCTTTCAAGTTCCAGCTAAAATGTAGTCTTTTCCAAAAAGTCTTGCTGGATCACTCAGTTGGAGGGAAATAGTTTC
This sequence comes from Pteropus alecto, assembly GCF_000325575.1. Classification (NCBI taxonomy): domain Eukaryota; kingdom Metazoa; phylum Chordata; class Mammalia; order Chiroptera; family Pteropodidae; genus Pteropus; species Pteropus alecto. The sequence continues at coordinate 2,871,228 of NW_006436294.1, forward strand.
AAGAGCACTTGGTATATACCTTGCTTTGAATCCTATTCCTAGTAGACGGTGTTCCATGTTTTATGCACGTGTCGCCCACAGAAAGCTCCTCCGAACATCTTTGTATAGGTTGGCTGTTCTTATTCCTTGCTCCCATAGCGTCTTATGGTCTAATATATCATGTATTACGCATTCCTTTAAGACTCGATTTATTTTCCTTCTCCATCACATTAAAACCCTTTAACGGCAGGAATCGTGTCTAGTTCCACTCTGCAGTTCCAGCACCTTCACTATAGCAACGCTCCTGAACAACTAGCTATTGAATGGCTGAATGGACTCCCTATTTCATAAAGTTATTAAGGGCAGGCTTTATCTTGTTTATATCTCAGAACCAAGGATTTTTCTGGAAAGTTATGAGTTCTCCGTAAATCTTGAACTACAATAAAATGCACCAGGAATTACGTGGTCACACTCATGCAATGAAAACCGGTGTCGGCAGTAGCACAAAATACTGAATACAGCAAGATGCGTGAGATCCAGGGAAGAAGAGGTAGTAATTTCTTCCTAAGTGCTGCTAGGGACCTAGAGAGAGAGATATTCAGATGTTAAGAATGAGATAATAGGCAAATTACTCTCAGGTGTACCAGTGATGTTGGTTCCCAGAAAGGAGAAAAAAATGCAAAGAGGAGTCTTGAAAGAGAACAAGCAGCATTTGCTTCCTCTAACTGGCAGCACTTGTTCCTTTGTCTAATTAGGCACAATGTTCTAAAGCCAGTGGTATTCTCGTATTTAGTATAGTTCTTCTTTTGATATGCTACTTAACTGACTAGGCGTGTGTGTAAATCCTTGCTAAACTAGCCCTCTCATTTTCGACCACGTTAATGGCGTTGCCAAACACCCAGTAGCATGAGTCACTCTCAGCTTATCCCCATCTCCCTTCTGTCAGTCTTTGAGTCCTACGAAGTCTTCCTCTTAAATGGCAGTGGTAGCCACCTCTTCATGGGCCAGTCCAGCCCAACTTCTACCATACCCCCAGACTCCAGAGGGACTTTTCTGAGGGGCAGGAAATTGGGCGTGTCCCCAGGCAGCTTAAAAGTCTCCCAGGGCTCCTCCTCACCTCTTTAGAAAATAAACTAAACTTCTTGAGTGGCTTTTGATCCTTCATCCTCAGCTAATTTCTTCAGCCATGTCCCCCACTATGTTTGCAAGAACTATTTAGTTCCACAGACGTTTAAAATTTGCAGAAACCTCATACATATCCTGTTCTCTGTACACATAGGTTCACCTACCTAAAATTCTCTGCTCAGGCCCTTCTCTCACAGGTTAATCTCACCTGTGCTTTCTAGGACTCTGAGACCATTCATGCTATATACCTCTGGTATAGCTCTTCTTATTCTGTGTTATAAATATATTGTATGTGTTTACATGTCTTCACTGGAATGTGAGCTACTTGCGGGCAGGGGCCTTGGCTTATTTTTCTTCATGTTTGTAACTCTTAACACCTACCAGTGTGCCTGGCACAAAATGAGCACTCAATAATTGTTTATTGAATGGATGATTGTATTGTAGGCAGCATGAAGTGAAAAAGCTAATACATTTCTTTGATTCTCATGGAGCCATCCCCAGTATTATGCCAGTAATAAGTAGGTACTGAAAATAACAAGTAAATGAGAGCATATTAATGAGGTGTGAAAAATCTACCACATATCAGGAACTTTATACTTTTCATTTATTAGCTTAGTTAATCCCCCATCAACCCTATCCTGCAGGCAGTGGTGCAGATAAGGAAACTAATGCTTCAGAAGGGGAGCTGACTGGGCCAAGGTCACACTTTCATTTGTTGGCCAAGTCAGGAATAGATTAAAGTTCACCTAATTTGGAAATAGACTATTATGGAAGGTATTCTGCTGACGTGATAGTGACTTTTACGTCTCCTCTTGTCCTTGCCTGTTTTGTCATGACCATAGGCTTCTACTTTTTATCAGAGAAATACCAGTGCTCCCTTTGCTTCAACAGAAAGAAATATGATCACATTACATGCAATGAATATGCACAAGTCAAGCTAAATGGAGGGGTTGTGTTTTTCTTTCTCTCCCCCGCCCCCCAAATTATTTTTCCATAAGTGAAATGAAGATTACTTAGTTTAAGAATACAAAGGTTGGACATATAAGGATAGGATGTTTAAAATTGGCCTTTGGGAAATGAAGGACCTAGCTGATGCCTTTTGGGAGGCTAGAAAATGAAACCGTTTTTGAGTTAGTGACATTGTCAGTTCATGGAGAGCTGAGACGAATCTTGGTATTTAAAAGGCAGTCCTTAAAAAGGGGTTAAAAGCCATGTGTGTTTGTATAAGCATCTCTTTAGGAAGAGGGGAAGGACATTCGGTCCTCATCTTGACGGACTCTCCAGGATTACTGAGAAGCCTCTGGAGTTTGGGGGCTCCAGCAGAGTTACAAGCACATCCTCCTCTATCTGGGAAGGTCAGTGTCTTTGGACATGAACTTGTAGAGGGAGGGGGTCAATGAAGAAGTGGGGGAAGTGAGAGCCCACACCTACCCAGTTAGCCAGACCAGCTCAGTCAGGCCTGGTGGTGAGCAAGGTGTATCAGCTTTTCTACCCTCATGGCCTCTTAAGAATGTTGTATTGAAATCAGCAGCTGTGCGCATGCTGCACACTGCACAACCCTAGGGGGAGCTATTTACATGAGCATCTATATGAATGACATCCTCTAGGGCCGTACAGTACTCTACCTGCATAAACAAATGTAGTAGCCCTGAGCGACATGTACTAGGCACCTCTCTCTCTACTTTGGCAATTTAAACGATCCTGATTATACCTTTGATAACACAAATCAATATTTATTGAATGTCTACCAGTTATCTCAAAAAGTTAAGTGAATTTTATTTTACAAAGATTTATCTAAAGATTTATGCATTTTTAAAGTGATTATTAGACTAATGTAATTATTCATGTAATTATTCTACCTAACCACAGTTGAGCATCTAAGTTCTAGGCATGATTCAAAAGGCTAGATTCAATAAATATATCAATCACTATGAATCCCAGAAAACCAGTTCCTTCAAAAATAAAAGCTTATGCTTTCTCCAAATCCTCTTTATTTGATAGGCACATATCCACTAACACCTGGAGGTGACACCTTGTTCATCCATTTCAAACAATCCAATATACCAGGATGCCCCAGAGAATTTTTATGTACCCCCACCCCCAACACACACTCTTTTTTCCCTCCTATCTCTATCAGGAGAGATGCCAGAAAGTTGAGTTGGCTGTCTCCTGGGCACTCTGGGAAAGCCGTCTTCAGAGTGAGTACATGGCTCCTTGTCCAGGAAAGAGGGTAGTTAGGCTTGGATCGCTGGATCACTCTGTGGAGGAAATGCTTCTCCATATAAAAGCATTTGATTTAGCCTGTTATATGAGCAAGAAATAAATGAAAATGTGGGAGGTTGTTTGTTATGGAAGCAAGCTTTATTCCGTTAACTGGAAAAGTAAAGAATAGGAATGTATTATCACCGCAAATTTGTGGAGCTGCTCATACAAGTAGGGTTAAATTTTTAATTTTGGAACACGCAATTAAGTGAGCCTCTGCTTCTAGTAATTTTTATCATATTGCTTGCAAATCTTTGATGGCCTTACAATACACATAGTAAGTCACTGTCACTGTTGGAAAATTATGTGCAGTTTCAAACGTTGATAATTAGTTTTTTTTTTAAAAAAAAAAGTCACCCAGGAGGAACCAGTATACACATAGAGTCTCACACACACACCCTGCTGCAATAGTGGTATACAGAGTCTCAAGTGGCTTTCACCATTTCTATTATCATTATTGGCATCGAGATCTTCCTCACCATTGTGTTTTAAGTTAAGAAGCTTAAAGAAGTCTGAAATAATAATCTTGACTGTTCTCAGACTACAGGAAGAATGAAAGAGTGGTCCCCAGGAAGGTGGTGAGCTGTTTTTTTTCTGAGTCATCATCACGATCTCTCTGTGATGTTTGCCCTATGACCTCATGTGGCGTGCAGTACTATGCCAGGCATGTGTTTGAATGGCCCTTCAGGTCCTCCAGAATTATTGTAGAGATGGAATTTCCTCTTGAGAGTTTATGTGAACGTCAGTATGAAGGACGGCAGCATGATTGAGTGAGCTTTTCATTCTCCTTGAGGATGGGGTTCAGGGTCCATTCCCTGCAGGCTAAGATTTTGCCCAGTCTTTCAGTTGAACTGACAATGTGAACCAAGCTGGAGGCTAATAGACATAATGTACTAACAAGAGAGGTGAGTTTTGTTAAATTACAATAACAACCATGCTTCCAGGGGTGCTGCAAAAGTCCTTCCTGTCAGATGTACTCAAAATCAACAGCCAAATTACTCCTGCCAAATGCTCTGAGGCTACTGAATAAAGCCCTGCACTATTTAGATAGTAACTCAAACCCTCTTGTCCAGTGCATCAAAAATGATCATGAAAGTTTGTATCAGTGTCCTCAGTAATGCATAGCAATGGTTATTTATTGAGTAACTGCCATGTGTAAGGTAGTCATCTAGGTGCTTTATATGGGCTAGTTATTTAAGCTCATAACAGCCTTTCAAGGTTATAAGGAGAAGCGAGGACTAAGGAGTTGTTATCCCATCTTATGGATGAGGAAACAGATTCAGGATACATAAGCAACTTGCTCAGTGTCACTGCAGTGGTGATGTCAATATGCTTAGTGTTTTGGGGGGAAAAAAAAGTAAGACTTACATATGTAAGCTAATTCCAAGATCATGGGTATTTTAAGCAGACTTTTTTACTGGATGAAAGTTAATATGGTAAACATTAAAAAATAGGTATACTCATTAAGCAACTCCCATCATGAATAATTTGGCGTTAAAGGGTTTTGAATGATCTCCACCTTATTTTTCTTGGAGGAGTGCCAAGTCCTTAATAAGATTTTCTGCAAAGGAGGAACCTGGGGCTGAATCTCATTTATAGAGGCAAAGATGATTTTCAATCTCACATTTTCAATCTCAAATTCTTACTTTCCACTTGAATTTGCCAATTAACACAGGAATGGCAAGTAATGTGAAGACTTAATTTTGAGTTGTCTAAGCCCTACTCATCCCTACTGCAAATCCTTGTTTAGGCTTAAGGCAGGTTGATGCCGAGTCAGACTTAGTAATGTACCCCCTTGCCTCTCTGGCTCTCGTCACAGCAAGATTTCATATTCATATTGTGGAACAGCTCAATTTGTTTAGTAGTTGATTTAAAATGGGATGAGTGCAGGGCTGTGCTGTAGCCCGCTCACAAGAACTGCCTGCACACATCAGTTCCTAATTCTGCGTTCCTTGACAACTCATTGAAAGCTTGAAATCGGCCATTGTGGGAGTATTTATACCCTGGAAATTAGCAAATGCTACAGATCAGGGCATTTATTCCCCCAAAAGGTTATTAAACATTTACTAGCACACTCCTGCATAGGTTGCTCAGAAATACCTGCTGTCTTAATTGTGAGTCTCTATGCCACCTTTCTCTGTAGGAGGCGGGGGTTTTTCACCCATTGAAGCCAGGCTTGACCACATGACTTGCTTTGGTCAACGGAATGTGACCAGAAATACATGTGTCATTTCTATGCAAAGACCAAAGTGACTTGTTTTTCTTTTCCTTTCGCCACAAGCTGGCATGTCACAGATAGTGCCTGAGTTTTCAATCAGAGTCCTTAAATAAAGAAGACATGAAGCAGAACCACAGCCAACCTGCAAAAGCCATGGACACAAGCAAGGAATAAACCTTTTCTGTCATAAAGATGTGGGACTTGGTGGTTGTTACTCCTAAACATTACTTAGGCTAAGCTGATCGAAACAGCGACTGGGGGTTGTAGGTGAGATGTCGCCATAACAGAAAACCTAAATAATGAGGCCCTCACTCGGGGGCTCAGGAGTGGGAAGCAAAAAATAAGCTATTGAAGGCTGGAAAAATGGCAGCCCATGTTATCTAGCGGTGACGCATTTGGGAAAACTTCCACCTATGATCACTGAGAAGATAGGTATGTACTGAATGAGCTTGTGGTTTTAGTCAAAGAGGTTATGAAACAATGTGTTACTCATGGGTCTGTACTTAATGAAGTACTCTAAGAGAAAGTTGAATTTAGGAAAGAATTGTCCATTTTAGAGAGGTCATAGTAGAAATTTCCAGAAATTTGAGAACTCAGAGGACAAGACGATGTAATTGATTCTGATTTCTAAATAATATAAGATAAAACAGGTCTTTGACAAAGGCTAGTTAAAATTCAGTCTTGTGTCAAGGACTAATGGAAGCTATGGTCCCTCTATTAAAACCTCGGAATTGGTTAAAGTGGCACAAATTAAATCTTTTAAATTGGACAAAATGGCTCAAAGAAAAGAGATTCTAAGTCTGGTTTTCTCATCAAAGCCAAATAAATACAAGACACCTCCAATTAAGTCTAGACAGCATCCTAACTAGAAAGGAATCATAGATGTAGCCATTGGCACATGATTAATTTGGGATTCTATCACTAGCAACTAAAAGCATTCTCCATAATAAACTGCATCACAGGGTTATTGACAGAATAAACGGATTGTACACATAAAGCAATTAGCCAAGTTCTTGGCACATAGTAAGTGTTCGATAAACAGAAAATTTTATAAAATCTGTTATAAGCCAAGAGTAGCTCTCAAAAGTAACAGAGGCCACAGAGCAGATAAGAAGGGGCCAAAGAAATCTCAGTTCGATGCTAATAATTTCAGCAAATATTAATAGACTGGGCAATAGATGTGGTGGGAAGAAATTGAGTTGTAGAATCGGAGAGACTTGAGTTTGAAATTCACCTCTGCCACTTGACGAGCTGAATGACATTGAGCAAATTGCACAATTCTAGATGTTGGCTCTCATCTATAAAATGAGGATATAATTTTCTTTTAATGATTAAAATAAATAATAAAGCATGACACATCATTCTAGACACCTAGACTTTCAATAAATAGTGGACATCTCCTTCCTCCTAAAGCTCCTGGTACGACCAGCAGTGAAAGCTGGTCCCTCTTTACAGAATATAATTTTTTCCTGTCAAAGGACAGCATGGGGGTTACTGCCCGCAAAGGATCCTCCCCTGTGATGCCTTAGAAGGTTAGGAAGGCTGTTGAAGGGTTGGGAAGACAGGTTCGTTGTTTTATACCCAAAGTGCTGTCTAATGAATATTTAATAATTGTGCTAAGATTCAAACAAATGAGGAAATTTGATTTGCCTCAGAAGAAAAAACAGTATCACGACAACTAACAGTAGAGCCCATTTGTCCTGGGTACCACAAAACCCTGTTAGTTGACCTCATCCATGATTCCAAGGTTAGGTACTGAGTAATCTGTCACAGATAACTCATAGCATTGCCATTGATGGCCCCTGTTGTCTAAGAATTGTCTTTTGCCTAAATTGGTGCAATAAAACTGAATTAAAGAATACATATTTCAGGATATTCCATGCTTCAGGTAAAGACTTTTCTCCCTTGCTGGCCGTGAAGAAGAAGCATGAAGCTTCAGGACAGTTGGCTGTCATCTTGGAACTATGAGTGGAACCAGCCCTGAGATGAAGCCAGATGCCGAGAATAGGAGCACTTAGAAATAGAAGGCACTCGTATCTGATGACATCTTTGAGCTGATAATCCTACGCCACCTGGATCCCACCCTACTTTGGACTTACAGTTACATGAGGTAATGGATGTTGGCTTATTTTTCTGCCAGGCTTTCCATCAGTAGCAACTGATCAGTCACAAGAAAGGGCAGCACCAAAGAGCAGAGTACACCCGGGTGGCTGAGAGTCACAGCCCCGAACTCTAGCCACCCAGGTTCATATCCTCCTTCCACCTCGTGCTAGCTGTGTGGCCTTGGGAAACTTACTCAGCCCCTCTGCGCTTCAGTTTTTGCAGCTGAGAAATACTGATGATAATGAATCTTACCTCATAGAATTCCTGAGAGGGTAAATTTGCGTAACACACAACACAGTGCCTGGCACGCGGTAGGGTTCAGTGCACTCTGGCTCATGATCACGATCACCTCCAGCTGAGCAGGTCGCCTTAGAACCCGCAGACTGAGCCTGAACTGGGCTGTCAGTTCTCTCCTTGACTCTCTTTTTCACTTTAGGTTTTACTTTCATCCTCTTTCCCGATCATCTCTCCTTCCCTCGTTCCTTTCACTAGCCATAATTGGCATCGATTGATAGCATGATTTGCTGTATTTTAAAATATGTAATTTTACATCTCTTCTTTTTAATTTAAGAAGTCAAAAAGGAGAACATTTTATATTTCCTTCAATAAAAAAGAACACTTCGATTTGCTTTTTATATATCCCCATTACATTCACCTGCTTGGCTTTGGTCCAGTGTTCCACTCTGTCAGAATAATTTTAAATGTTGACACTGTCAGTTATTGGATTTGCCATCCTTCCTGGCTTTATATCATCTGCCAAGTCCTGGACAAAACCTGAAATCTCTATCCGTTATCAGGCTAGGCGGTGTGGGGGAAATCTCTAAGTCAATGCCTCTCAGGCTTTAGTGAGCATGTTGAAACACAGATTCCTTGACTCCAGAGACTCTGGTTTAGGAAGTCTGTAGTAGGACTGAGATTTTGCATTTCTAACAAGCTCGCAAGTAGTGCTGAGTATGGCTGACCTAAATAATTGTGGCTTTATCAAATTAGTAGTCTATTTTTCTCTTATGTTGCAGAAATCCATAGGCAGGTGGTCCAGGGCTGTCCAGGGTGGTCCAAGGTGTCAGATCCGAGGCTTCTTCTATTTCTTTTCTGCTGTACATGGCATGTTGTTTCCTATTCCAAAATGGTTGCTTGAGCCCCAGCCATCATGTCCATATTCAAGCCAGTAAGAATGAAGAAGGAGGGGGAGTGGGATGAATGCCCTTTCTCTTTATAAGGGCATGTCCCAGCAGTCGTATATGGCACTTCTATTTATGTCTTCTTGCACATAACTTTGTCACATAGCCAAGTCACACTAGCTGCAAAGAAATCTGAGAAATATAGTTTTTATTTTGGGAGTCACGTGCCCAGCTAAAAACCAGGAGAATGACCACATTAGAGGAGAATACATTTCTGACGTTACCGATTTTCAGTGCAGTGATAGCCCACCTGTTTCCAGCTATAGAGACCTATGATCTCAACCCCTACCATGTGCTAGGCAGTTAATATAAAATTGTAAATTTCTCTGTATTAGTCTGCTCAGGCTGCTATAACCGAACACCACAGAGCAGGTGTCTTAAACAATAGAAATTTACTTCTCACAGTTTTGGAGAAATCTGTAAAGTCCAAGATCATCAGTTGTGTTAGCCGCCTTCTCTCTGTATCCTCATATAGTGGCTAGGGTGGCGGGGAGGGAGAGAGGAGAGAGGGTGAGGGAGAGTGAGGGTGAGGGTGCTTTGGTGTCTCTTCTGATAAGAACAGCAATTCTATCAGAGCAGGGCCCCTTACGACTTTATTTAACCTTAATTACCTCTTACAGGCTCCATCTCCAAATACAGGCACACCGTAGGGGTTAGGGCTTCAGTTTTGGGGAGATCATAATTCAGTTCACAGGATCCCTCTATATGTAAGTGTTATTCCTTTCACTTGAGAGTTCAGGAAATCATGCATGTCTTGGAGAGTTTTAATGACTTCTCTGAGGTCCCGAAGTAACTAAATGCCCAAATCAAGATTCAAATCAGCTCTGTCAACGCCCAGGTTCCTTCTAAAGCATAATTCTGCATCAGAGTATTGTACATTTGTTTGCAGGATGTGTCTTGAATCAGCCAACTACTGTTGCATAGTGTACAGCCACAAAAATCCAGAGATAGGCTTCTGTTTCACTCCTGTGTCTGCATCAGCTGGGGACCTGCTGATCTAGGCCAGGCAGGACTGGGTGCCTCTAAGCTGCAAGCTGGGTCGGCGTGTGGTGCACGAGTCACTCATCTTCCTTGGACCTATGAACTTGTCAGGGTACAGCCTTCTGCCCAAGGCAGACCACGCTGTGCAAGCACATTTCAACCCCTGCCTGCAGTGGGTCTGCTTCCATTCTGTAGCCAGAGGAGGTCATGTAACCAAGACCAAGGAAAGCAGTATAAGCATCCCGGGAGGGAGTGAATATTTTTGAATGCGTTCTAATCTACCCCAAACTCCTAGGCAGATGATTTGGAGTAGAACGAGCATGAGACTGAGAATCAGGAGTCCTGAGTTGAGATCCCAGGTCTGCCATTAACGACTTGCGTTAACCTGGGACACATTATTAATCCTTTCTGGGTTTCAAAGGTCTTGTCAAGTTTTGACTTAAGAAGCTATGGCTCGAAGAAGCAGATCAATGCCTTTCAAACTTCTAATCTCCTCTGAATGTAGCTCAGTTTTGACTAATTCTGAGCAGAAATACACACATAGCCCTGGAGCCCCTTCCGAACTGTTGGGCTAATGTTCATGGCTTTGCTAATGATTAAACTGGAGCACAGTGCAGCTGGTCCCACTAGTCACAGGAAGGCTCAGAAAGCTAGGAAGCCATTGGGAAGCCATTGATGCTATGACCTTCTGCTCTCGGGGCCCTAGTGCAGGCTGTGCTTCTGCTCAGACAGGTAAGCTTTAATTGTGGTGATTTATGACAATGCCTCTGAGTGCGCGGGTAAACATGCTACGGTTTATCTCACTGAATTTATGAAGTCTGATTAATCTCCCAGTCCCCAGCAGATTCTGTTCTGAGAAATGGAGCGAGACTGCCAGGCTTTGCTGTGAATTATGCAGGGAGATTTCGTGGCCTGGGAATCATCTGGAATGCCCACAACCTGATCTCTTTAGTCCTGTGGACCTTTGGGTGGATTCTCTGCAATTAGACCAGATGACTAGGGAGAGACGCTTCACAGTATGCGTGACGATGACAGCGGCCGAAGTTAACTGAGCTAGTACCGTGTGTCAGGCACTCCGCTGGGTCCTTCCCACACACCAGCCCAAGTATTGGAAGGAGCACGTACTTTCCACTTGGACAGATGCCAGTTCAAATTCTAACCTCACGATTCGCAGGCGGTGTGATCTCGGATGCGGAGGGCGGGCCCGGCCGGTGTTCCCCCTCCGACTTCTCTGCCGCCACCAGTTCTGCACCATGGACAGTTCCTCCCATGCTGACCAATCGCATTTTGGTGGGAGAGAGAAATATGTAAACAACGAATTATATTGAAAGTAAAATCCATGGTGGCTTTAGGCTGCAGACTGAAAAACTCAATTTATCCACATCACTGGGGATCAATCTCTCTTGAAACGATTTGGGTTATAAAGACACTTCCAAATTTCGGAAGTGTTGCTGTGTTTTTTTTTTGTTTTTTTTTTTGAAATTCGCAAGTGAGGTGGAAGCGGTTATGGTGTAGTGGAAAGAGCACTCAGAGCAGTCAGGAGACCCGAATTTGAGTCCCGATTGTGCTGACTGTAAAATGTGTGACTTGGGACAAAGGCAGTAGACATTTTGAGTCTCAGTTTCCTTACCTGTGCAGTGAGGAAGTCTGCACAGACTTCTTGCAGAGATCCTAGGAGATAAAAGCTGTCAATGACTAGTAACTCCCATTTTACAGGTGGGGAGACCAAGGACATGAGCATCAGAGTGGAACAGGAGAAACTTGGTTCTCTAGCATCTCTCCGACCTCGTCGTGGTCCACTGTCCCCGCTCCTCCCAGCTCCAGCCACAGTGGAGTTTGGTCCTTCGCTTGCATAGGCCGAGCGCATTCCCACCTCGTGGCCTCTGCCCTTTCTGCTTCCTTTCCCTAGGATGTTCTTCCCATGTTCTTCGAGAATGGGTCGGCTCCTTCTTGTCACTCAGGTCTCAGCGCTGACATCACTTTCTCAGAGAGGCCTCCTGTAGACCCTCTCTCCCGGCTTCCTCTCGCACGCCATCCTGTCGCGTCTTCACATGGCATTTACACTTACTGAGATTATCTTCTTTATTTATTGGCTTTGTTAATTGTCTTCCACTACTCTTTCTCCTTGAGAAGAGAGACCCTGCATGTCTCATTTTCTGCTACGTCTTTAACGCCAAGAGCAGGATTTGACACCCGGTGGACACACAATAAATAGTTTTTTAATGAATGAATTAGCATGTATAGATTTAACTTATTTTTAAATGCTTTATCATATGCCATATGAATCTACCTTAATTCAGGCCTTTAGAGATGGACACTTGGTTAGTTTTCTCCGTTTCTTTTCTACTTTTCTTTATTTTTATTAGCACTATTATTTCTGCTACAACAGACAAACGAGTATGATCTTAGGTTCTCTCCATAGAGCACCTCTTTAGCAGTGGGCTTGCTGGATCAAAGGCCAGGCACCTTTACAGAACGTGATGTGCACTGACAGGTTTCTCTGTAAGATGTTTCCGTCAGTTCTCGCTCCCATCCACTCCGTGTGACGACACCAGACCGGGGCTCCCTCTACCCCCCTGCCAATAACATGTTCTTGCCGAGGAGCCCTTGCTGCCTCCCCACACACTCTCCAAAGCGTTCCAGCTTCTTTCCTCCATGCCCGAGGAGAGGCTGTGAGGGCTGCGGTGCTGCTCGGTTTCTCCGCCATCTCTATGCTCTTCTTTTTCCCTCTCTCTGTTTGGGTAGCGTTCTGTAGCCTGTTATGGCAAAAGAAGGGACATTTTAAATACACGTTAGTGTCTCTAGAGATTATTTATTATTCAGCAAATATTCATTCCCTTCCTTCTGCCCCCAGGAAACCGGAAAGCACTGTCTTCACTCCCCGACTTTGGCCTTGGCCATGTGGTTAGCTTTGGCCAATAAGATGTTAGCAGATGTGCTGTGAGCAGAAGCTTGAAATGTGCTCGCATGGTTGGGCTTACTCTCCCGTGCACCTGTCTTCTGCCATGAGAATAACATGCCTTAGGAAGCTCATACCATGGAGGATGAGAAACATATGAAGCATATGAAACATATGAAGCACCTGGACCCAACTTGGACTTGAAGTTAAACCTAAAGGAGGTCAGCCTAGATCAACAAAACTTAAGCTGTCTTGTAGATATGTAAGTTTATTGTCATGTGACACTGAGATTTTTTGTTCTTATTTGTTACACAGCAAAAACTGACTGATACAAAGCTCCGCTTGAAAATGGAGCTTCCATTTTTCAGCACCTTGGCACTTCCCATGTCAAATACTAAACACCTCCTAGGGCAGTGATAGCAGAGAAATATTTAAAACCACTCATATTCACTTCACATGGGTTTTGTTGGTCTTTGAGGAAAACATAGAGCTAAATGAGTCCTAGGTGGGGCGAGGAAGTAATACCACCGCTGGAGCATGGACAAGGGTATGAGGAAGGAATGTGCAAGACCTGTTCTAGGACTAGTGAACAGGCAATGCGGTGAAACAGGTAAAGGCCTAAATTACGTGCACCAAGTAGAAGAGGCTGGCTGGCAACTTTATTCGTGATTTTATTGTTTCTATTGAGAACGTCATTATTAAGCTGTACTTAACATAGTGCCAGCCCACATTTTTGCTCCTTAAATATGGTGTGAATGTGACTTTGCAGTCACAGAAAACAGACTTCAATTGCAGTGCTCAGAAGTCATCTTGAATGTGGCCTCCAACCGATCTGTTCTTTAGTAGAATTCCATTTTAAACAATTGTTTTGCAAGAAGTTTTTGGCATTTAAGCAAATCAGTTATACTAGCATGTGCTCATTTAGTTTTAAATATTTAACATCATGAAAAGTCATACAGATGGGACTTTGACTTCTGCAGTCAGCATTTTCTGGTTGTGTGGCCTTGAGCAAGTTACTTTACCTTCATGAGATGCAGTTTCTTCATCGAAAAGCAGGGTGAATGAAATCCATCACCTAAGGTTGCCATAATGTTTCAACGAGGTGATGCAGATGGAGCCCATAGCATTGTCCCTGGACCAAGGTAAGGCTCAGTCAATGCCATCTACTCCCCTCTAGTTAAAGAGTTATTGAAAAGCAAGAGGAAACGGTGAGGCAGATGCCGCTCTGGGTGCAATGGAGGAAACAGGATCCTCGTCCTCAAAAATCTCAAAGACCAGGAACGAGCGAGCCAAGACGGGCTACACGAAGCGAGGCCTGAAATGAGGGCTGTCCCTTCAGTGTTGGGCCCCCCGCCTTTGTGTCTGCCCAGAGCAGCGGGACATTCATAAGCAGTGGTCATGCTCCAATCACGCAGCCACCTCCACGAGACCGACCGATCCATCGGTGGGCACCTGGCCCTAAGTGGGTCACTCGGTCCTCTGGGATTTCATACTGCTTCTGGAGAGCGAGTGGACTTGCTCCAAGCTATGGGTCACTCCTTTTTTCTAAAAAAAAAAAAAAAAGAGTTTTTGGTTACTAGGAGTCTCATATGCACATCTTTAAAGGAGAGAGAATCTTTTGCTCCTGTCCCACCTCTGTTTCTGTTTCACCTTGAGGGGTCGATTTGCATTTTTCAGTCAGAGCCTGAAGCACAGATTAGCCTTGATCTATTACTGGGAGTTTTCGCCGTGTGTTGAAGGGTGTAGACTGGCGTTCGTGTCTCTTTCCAGCTTCCTTTTTTTCCCCAAGGGCTGATTGAGTGAACTGAGCCCAGCCGGACCCTAGACAGACCACTCCTGCCTCTCTTGTCCTCTTGCTTCTTCCGCGGGCCGCATTGCGCAATGGGACCTTCCGCAGTGAAGGAGATGTTTCACGCCTGCACTGTCCAATAGGGAGCCACGAATGGGCTGAGAATGGAGGGGAGGTGGGCTGGGACAATGCACGGAAGGTGATGTAAAAAAAATAATAATAATAACCTAGGGTAAATTAGTAGGTATCTTTATAAAAATATAGGGAGGTAAACTTATCTATAGACAACATTCTTGAAAGGGAATTAAAAAATTAACACAAAATTTTCCCAGCTTCATTGAGATATAAGTGACATCTAATACGGTGTAAGTTTAAAGTACATGATGCATTGATTTGATACACATATATCGTGATCTCATCTTGATGAATTGACTCTTTTCTAATTATATAATGACTTTTTTGTCCCTTGTTACTGTTTTTGGCTTAAAGTCTTTCGTGTGATATAAATGTAGCCGTCTCTGTTCTCTCGTGATTTCCACTTGCCTGCAGAGTACCATTTTCCATCCCCCTTCTTTGAACCTGTGTGTGTCCTTACAGCTGATGAGAGTCTCTCACAGGCAGCATGTAGTTGGGTCTTGGTTTTTTGTTTTTTTTTATTAATCCATCCAGCCACTCTATGTCCTCTGATTGGAGAGTTCAATTTATTTACACTTAGAGTAATTATCGATAGGTAATGACTTACTAACGCCATCTTATTGTTTTCTAGCTGTTCTGTACTTTCTTTATTCTTTCTCCTTCTCTTGCAGTCTTTGGCGAGAATTCGTGAATTGATGATTTTTCCATAGTGGGATGCTTTGATCTCCTTCTCTTCATCGTTATCTTTTGTGAATCTACTGTTGGTTTTTGCTTTGTGGTTACTATGAGGCTCCCAGGAAGCATCGTATCGATATAGCAGTCTATTTTATGCTGATGGCAATTTAACTTCGATCACACAAAAACTTTACCTTTGAAGAGAATTTTTGTAAATATACTCAAATGCTGTACATTCCCTAGAAGGGACTGTTTCAAACAGATGCTAACGCTCAACTGTATTGTCTAAAGGAGCTGTTCACTTAATTTGAGAGACCTGGAGAGAGTTAGTTAGGTGGCTGAGAAGTTGAAGGCAGGGCCGCCAAGAATTCTATTCATCTGCAGATGAAAAGAGCCCTTTTTTGAGGGATAGTTCTTACTTCTTTTTACATAAGAGGTGGCAAGTCCTTTTAGGACGAGTCCTGTGGCCGTTTCAGCTTGGCGCCTCAATGCCTAGCGCAGTGCTTGGGTAGCCTAAGCTCTTCAATTTTATGCTAGTGCGGTATTTAATGTTTATTAGTAAGTAGTGGACAAATTTCGTCGTGTGTATTTTTCGTCATTGTTTTTATGCTCTAAGGCAGGGGTACTTATCCTAACTGCACATCAGAATCTTCCGGGGGTCTTTATCAGTGCTCAGATCCTCATTCCTCCACATTCTGGCTGGCTTGGTCTGGAGAGCCTGCACGAGGCGACGGTTACAGCTCCCTGCTGGTTCTGAGTGGCCAGAGGTGGGATCCACTGGTGGGGAGCATTAGGATGAATCAGCAGAACTGGATTCTGGTTCGTGTTGTGTTACCACTGTCGATTCCCAAGGTGGCCCCATACACAGAGGGTAAAGGGAGACTGTAGGAAGGCAGGCCACTCCAGATCGGTTGGTGGCAGGTTTAAGAAGCAAGGAAACTTACCTGCAAGGCTTGTCTTGGGCAGCTGCAAGATGAGTAGGTCTCCACACTTGCCCACCAGAATCTTCAAAGTTTATGTAGCTGCCTTAGCAGGGTTTAGCCGCATACACCATGCAGCTGGCCTCGGCAGCACCTTACTATCTCAAGCCTGTGTCCTCAGGTAGCTTTCAGCGTGGGAAGGCAAGTGGCGTGCACATTCCAAGGACAGGGGAGGGGGCGAGGAGCTGCCAGTTGCCCAGGTCCAGCTTGCAAGTCAACCAGTGGCCGTGTCCTCTCATTGACCTCCTCCAACACCAACTCGCCGTGTGACCTGGGGCAAGGCCTTGGCTTTCTCATCTGTAAAATGTGAGCGTTGGATTAGAATGGTCGGTTTTAATCATTTTAGTCCAGGAACCCATTAACAATGCTGATCCTCTCTCTAAGAAAATATACCTATGCTTATTTACACGAAATTTGCATTCTATTTCAAGGAATTCATGAAACCTCTTGTGTTGGTTCAGGATTCTTTTGTGGTTACAAATGATAGGGACTCAGTTCAAAATGGCATATGCTAAACTGCAATGTAGTGAATGGTTCGTGGTCCTCAAAAGTTTTAGGCATGGCTGGATTCAGGAGCCCAAAGGATGGCATCAGGAGCCTGTTTCCTTCTCTCTCTTGGCCCTGCTCTCTGAGCTGTTGGCCTTCTTTTCAGGAAAGGTCTGGCCAGGCGATTGCAGACAAGTCCATGAGCGTGCAAGCTGACCTTCCACCAGCTGGGCAACCCCAACATAAAGAGCACAACCCTCTCACGGTTCTGTTCAAAGTCCAGCCCAGGCCTGACACCATCTTGTGGGCAGTGGGATGTAAGACGGATTGGCCACATGCCTGTCGTTGTGACACGGGATGGATTGGCCCTACCTGAACCATGTGGAGAGCAGCACAGGGGTGGTTCCCCAAAAGAAAATTAGGGTATCGTTACCATGAGATGGGGCAGTGGATACTGAGAAGGCACAACTGTGACACCCATCTCACATTTGAAGTCTGTGTTCCGTGGAACCCCTAGGGGTACATGGCTCCAGGCTGAAAACTAGACTCATGCACCCTGAGGTCCCTCTCAGCACTAGTAGTCTACACCGATAGGTAACGCGGTGTAGACTACTCTTAGGAGCCCTGGTTTTGAAATATCTCTCTGTCCGTCTATCTATCTATTGTTTTCTCTTTATATGTTTAATTTTATATTCCACTCACGGTTTCGGAAGTGCCAGTTATGTGCTATATCTGTTAGCCTCATTGTTTTGGACGGCAATAATGAAGCTCAAGATGGCTTTGGAACTTGGAAAAAACCCGCGGAGGAAACATAATAGCTTGGGACTTGAACCTTGGCCTCCCAATTCTAAGCACAGTGACATTCCCACAAAAATACTGTCTGACGTCTTATATTTCTTTTTTCTGTTTTGAGAGATTTGTCCCATGGAGCTCCGATTAAATCGAATAAATGGTTCTTCCTGAATTGTTTAGGTGGCATTGTTTTCCTAGAGTCACAGCCTTGTACCTCATCATCTCATGAAATAGTAGTTTTTGTTTATAGCTGATCCTTTTATTTTAGAAAATAATATATCCAGTGATTCTTACCTGCCTCTTGGGTGTACACTTATCTAGCTCATATTACCTCCTGTGATCCAGGAAGTGAGCCTCAGCTTAGGGGACATGTCTGCAATCAGTGTGACAATTAGGGCTCTGACCAGAGAACCCTGGGTGATTAGGGAGAGCGAGGATTGATAGGTTTGGCACACTGCAGCAGCTTGGGATTCCTGAAATGCTAAGACCAGGAAAAATGACCTATCTTTTCAAAGAGAGTGTAATTTCAAAGGCAGTGGTCCAGCTCAGAGAAAAAGGATACGATTTTTGTCTGAACTATCAAATAATTTAGCTATTTAATTATCTAGGATTGCTAATGGTGTCTAACGGGATAAATAGATCCACTGCTTAAGGTGCCAAAGATTTATTGCTTAGCTTCCGCAGGTATTTGAGATGAGTCTGAAGGAGGAACAAAACATGCCTTCTTAATGCGTGCAGAAATTTTGCTGAAGGAAAGGAATAAAGTGAATGATGTGGAAAAAATGTATTAACTAACATTATTCCATTATAATCCGTGGTAAAGTACATGGTGGATAAGTGATGACTTCTCTAAATAGGTTCTCACGGCCCACGCCACAGTTCCAGCCCTCCTGTCTTTGAACTCTTCAGAGTAGTCGACATTTATGATCACGTGCCATTTCTCTAACAGCTCTCCCACAGCCTCTCCGCCCAGAGGCCTGGGTCGGAGTCCCAGCTCCGGCACTTGGCAGGCTGAGTCATTAACCACCGCTAACATCTTGCAGTATTTCCTTCTGGTCTTGGTCTTAATGCATTTTTAATTATTGAGATGTTATTGCATAATTTTGCCTCCTGCCTTCCACACCTAACATAAGCTCTTCATTTGCCCGTGTTATTGAAACCTCTTCATGCATCATTTTCGACGACTGCCTGTCATACCGTGGCGTGGACCTACCATGATGTTCCTATTCCTTCCTCTGCTGCTGGGAGTCTCACCCAGAGGGTGAGCGGAGGGCGGGTGGAGCTATGGAAGGGGGAGGGTTGGAAGGGACCAGGGTGACTGAGAACTGTTTTTATTAAATGATTTTCTTACGTGGAGAGCAAGCAGCATCGCCGAAGAAGAGGACTCTGGGTCTTTTAGTTCAGTGTCCTCATTTCGTGGTTGAAGAATCGGAAATTTAGGTGACATGACTTCACCAGGTTCCCCCTCCCCATCCCCAGCCTCACCTGGGGCTCTAACTCTCAGTCAAGAGCTCTCTCTCTTCTAGTCAGACCTCTAACCACAGCCATGTGGTGCCTGAACCTGGGCTAAAACCCACTCCCAGGAGAAAGTTTCCTTAGGAAATAGAGATCTAGTCATGAAATACATTTGGCAGTTCATTCGTTACAAATTGTCAGTGTGATTAGTGATTACTGGCTGCTGACTGAAAATGACTTCCTGCCTCCCCAAACAAAGCAAATTAAGGGGAACAGATGATGTAACCTTGTTCAAAAAAAAAAAAAAAAGCCATTGAAATGTTTCCCAAAGAGAGGAAGCTATTATTATCCCAGACTTATAAATGGGGAGATGAGAATAGAGAGACTGTGCGACTCGTCCAAAGCAATCAGCCCAAATTAGAAGTCAGAATTTCTGATGACCACCCAAGGGCAAGAACTCTGCTGGCAGTTGGCTTGGCCAGGATAGGGAGGGCCAAGTTAAACAGGACACAATTAGGGATAAAATTCCCATGCTTTCTCCTGCTCTGTGACCCCGTGACCAAGAAGCTCTTGGCTGCTGTGCCAACCGTCTGACCCTCACGCAGTCAGTAAGATGGCGCGGCAGCGGTTGGGAGGGGTCGACCTCCGCTGCTTCCTCGCTGTGCTACCCTGGGCAAGTGGTGTCACCTCTCTGACCGCAAGTGTCCCTTCTGGAAAGGGGGAAGAGAGCTAAGCGCCCTCCCAGCTCAGTGACTCAAGATATAAAGTGAGTGGTACGTTTCCAAAAAGACATTTATGTGCCAGGTGATAGAATGCCAGTGCCAGAGGTTAGGCAGAAGGGAAATTCATACCACCTTTTCCTGAAAAAGGTAGGGTAATAATAAAATAAATAACACTGGCTTACAGTCCCCACGAGACAGGGAGCCCCAGCCTTGTACGACTTATCTCTTTAAATCCTTGCAAATTACGAGGTGCCCAGTTTTAGCAATCTCGTTTGCTACTGGGCAAACCGGGACCTACAGAGCAGGATGTTACCAGGCGGAACTGGAGGGCCTCGCTCTCCAGATCCAGAGCCCCGACTCCAGGCCTCCATGCTTTTCTGCCTTCTGGAGTTGAGAAAGGAGAGACCCAGGCATTTTGTAAAGCACTGGCATCCTGATATTGCGACATTGTGACAGGGTTTTCTCTCCCTTCAAGGACTTCTGTATTTTCTCTTAAAGGCTTCAACAGATCGGACAATGCCCACCCACATTGGGAAGGGTCATCCCATTAATGGCCGCTGAGTTCAAAGTTAGTGACATCTGAAAAATACCTTCGCAGCAATATCTAGACTGGTGTCGAACCCAAGACCTGGGCACCATGGCCCAGCCCAGCCGACACATAAAATGGACCGTCACAGCTTCTCAAGCAGAGCCTGGGTCCGATTTGACTCATGTCCCCAGGGTTGAATGCCGTGCCCTCTGCAGGAGGTGCTCAGGACAAGGAGGTGAATGAATGAGTCAAAACTCTAAGGCTCCCAGAGTGACGTTGGAGGAAGCATAGTGGGAGAGAAAGAACATTATGCTCTGCGAAGATCGGACATGAGTCCAAGAAGCAGTTGGAAATCATTGAAGAGTCACAGCTTAGGGAGGCGAATATGGCAGTGACATGCAGGGACACTGGCCAAGATGTGGCCTCCCCACGACCTTGCAGATGTGTCTCATCAAAGCATCCCTGGTGGGGATCCCCACCAGCTGAGATGCCGTAGAGTGAGGGCTGAAGTGGAAAGTGTCCTGGCCTGGCCACCAGGAGGTCCAGACCCTGTGCCGTCCCTGCCACCAACAAGCTGTGTGCCCTTGGCAGGTTGCCTCACCTCTCTGGACTCAGGTTCTACTTCTGTGGGATGGTCATAAATGGGCCATCTGTAGACAGGATCCAGCCTGCAACTGGGATCGTTGATCCAGGCAAATTTTTTAAAAAGTTTAAATGAAATGCCAATATTTTTAAGTAGGTAGATTTCATAGGAAAGTAAGGATGTATGGCTTCTCTGAAAAATTGAGGAGGGCCTGACTTCATCTGGTCATTTGGGCCCCTGGAGCCCCATGTTTGTAAGGGTTTTCCTTACACCATCAACAAGCAATTATCTGGACATTCACTGGGTGTCTTACAATTCGACTCAGTTCTGGTACCTGTCTACCCAGAGAGTGTCAGATTCCACAGGTTAAGGGCTCAGTCCTACAAGACTGTCCCCCCAAACCCCAATTCAGACATCAGACATCAGCCCAGGGTGTCACCTGTGCTTCTGATGGACTGAATACAGATTGGAGGTGCCAAAGACCCCCTTCCTGGACTTCAGATGCTAATCGCAAGCCCACACTGTTAGCTGTGTTTCTGACCAACTGCCTGTAAACCAGAGGTTCCCACCACTCCCTCTTGGATATGATTAATTTGCTAGAGAGGCTCACAGAACTCAGGAAAAACATTTTACTTACTGGGTTACCAGTTTAGTACGAAAGGACATCACTCCGGAACAGCCAGACGGAAGAGATGGGCAGGGTGGGGTGCGGGGACTCTCGGTGGCTCCTCGCCCAGCACCTCCGAGCAACTCGGTCACCAGCCAGGAAGTTCTGTGGGGTTTTCATCACACAGTCACGGCCATTACACAGATCGCATCGGCCATTGGTGATCGATTCAACCTCCAGCCCTTCTCCTCTCCCTGGAGGTCGGGGCTGGGGTACTGGAAGTTCCCACCTTCTAATCACAAGGTTGGTTTCCTGGTAAGCAGCCCCCATCCTGAAGTGCTTTTGAAAGCCATCTCATTCACATAGCAAAAGACCTTGATGTGCTTCATCACCTTGGAAAGGCCAGAAGTTTTAGGAGCTCCATGCCAGAAACAGAATATATGAAGACCAAATATATATTTCCTATTGTAAATCACAACGTTACACCTGGCAACAACTGGGCGGACAGGGCTACAGCCGCCTCCTGAGTTGGAGGTGGCTCTCGCTCTCTACCACCTGGCCCCTCCTTGGTCCTTCCAACACAGAAGCTGGAGTCGGCCATCAGTAACCTCTGAGTTTGCACGGCTGGTGTTCACACTTCTATATACCCGCCTAAACCTGCCAGGCCACTGAAGGTCTGGGGGTCAGTGGTCTTTGTTCTAGATGCCCCAAGACCTTTCTGCGTCGTACCAGCGTGTCCCCTGGCCGGCCCCACCTTGTGTCAGGCATGGGGATGGGCACTTTGTGAGCATCTCAGGGGCAGCATATTCACATTCTTCATTAAAGTGCTGACCGGCTCAGTATGGAGCAGGCGGGGGCAGGGGCTATGCGGGGTGGGGAGTCGGGGGGAGGTTGGACCACCTCTTCTGGCTGATTGGACGCCTTGCGGTTGGAACAACACCGAAATGATTTTTTCTTACTGTCCAACTGCCCGGGAGTTCTTATGTGATGTGCTTTTTAAGTACACATCTTAACACTTTAGCTAAAAGAGTTCAGGACAGTTTCATTTATTTCCCCAAATCATTCAAATGCCCGGGCTGGACCTTTGCAGACACATGGTCACAGCCAGTCTCTTGTATGAGGATGCCCAGGGTTTAGCCTTATTACCTGCCGCAGGTGACCCTTTGAGGCCGACTCTCACTCAAAGATCTACGATTGTACAGCGAGAAATAAAAGTTCAAATTGTATTTTCTAGGGCCCTTTTGGTGCCACGTGACAGAATCGCAATTTGAAATAGATCAGGCACAAGAGAAAATTTATTGGAAGGAGTTTTGCTTATATCTTATGGTAACTACTTCGGGGGACATCGGGTTGTAAGATATAGTCCACGATTCCAGGGGCGCAGGCTGTTTCCCAGGGGTAAGGGGGGCCCATGAGAAGGAAACTTGCATTCGATTTTTGTGTGGAAGGCACGTGGGAGTCGCAGCCAGGAAGGCCTCGCTTGGTCGAGCGCTGGCTCAGCGAGCAGAGTCAACATCCCGGTCGTCTCATTTTTAAAGTGGGGGCACCTTCCTTCCTCGCAGTATCGTTTTCAGAACTGGCACAATGAATACACAATGTCTACCATGTTTCTGGCACATCGTAGGAGCTTAGTCATGGCAGTTATGGTCATTATTCTAACAGCCGGGAGGTGGTTCTGGAGTTGCTGAGACTCCTGTGGTCTGGGGTGTGTGGAGGTTTCAGGAAGGATCGGGCTTCGGCACCCTCGGAAGCTGGGGAGGGTGGAAGTGGGCTGTCAGCGGGGTGGCGTGCGTGCATCTCACGGTGGGGTGGGGTGAGGGGTGCCCAGGGTGTACACGGGGGAGGCAGAAGTAAGCACTGCATGTTCAGCGAGCAGGGTTCACACAGGGGCACCGGTTAGAACAACACTCGGCCCTTGTGACAGCTGGTTAGAACTGCCCTGTAATCCTCTCTGAAATGCCTGCCACCCTGCCAAGTGGAAATTGGCATTCTTTGCCCTGGCCGGGGACGCTTTTCCCCTTGCCTGCCTACATGTGGGCCTGGGCCGTGGAGCCAGTGAACCGTCCTCGTTCTCTGCCAAGTATCCAATTAAGAGATTGCATACCTGGCGTTTCTGTGGAGCTGCCTTCGGAGTGCGTCCCGGAAGTGGGTCAGCCAGGCTCGAGCGGGGCTGGACCTTTGTCCAGTGACCATGAAGCGGCAGGGCTGGGGACCCTCTGATTTGGGCTGGCTGCTCCCCGGGTTTCTGTCCCCCTCAGTGTGCAGACACGTGAGAGAAGAATGTATTCACCCTGGCCCCCACTTGTTCCTTGGAGCCCGGCAAAGCCCTCCGGTATCTACCAATGTCACCTCTGACATTTCCCCAAAACTGTAGCTCTTTCCCAGCGGGCGGTTGCAGCTCCCGCTTGCAAACCTCCAGTGCAGGGGATGCCCTTTCTCCTCCTGAAAGCTTTAGCAGTTTGCAAGCTTTTCCTTACATTGAATTCTGTACCAACACGTCTCGTTGTATTGTACTTATTTTTATTTCATTTTTATTTATCACAGTTACAAGCGCGGAGGAACATTATCTTAATAGCTCGTAATAGAGTCTAAAATCTAGGAAGGGAGATGTGTAAACAATCAATGTATAGAGAGAACCGAGAGGGCATGGGAGTGGGGGAAGTTCTGGCCAAGAATAGAGCCGAGCCCATCTGCAGGTTCCAGACTGGACGCTTGTGCTCAGGGGTCCCTTTGAAGCAAGGCCAAGAGGGAAAAAGACACTCGGGTCTTAACGACAGGAGGGCAGGCCTGCTGAAGGTGGCTTTTCTTAGGTTTTCTCCTCATTACAACCTCTTGGTTTTTACTCCGGAGCTGAAGAACAAGTGTCTCCCTTCCCCCCAATACATGGCAGCTGTTCCTTTTCTTCCACAGGCTGAAGAAGGTAAGATACAGTCCCTGCCCACAAGGAGGTCACAGTCTCACAGGGAAGAAAGATCTGGAAAGAAAAGAATGCTGAGTACTATACCCTGGGAGGGGGTATGTGTAGGGTGCTAAGAGAAGGGAAATGAGGGGGCCCTAATCCACTCCGAGGGGCCCTGTCTTCCCCACCCCACCCCCTCAGGCCACGTCCCAAACTGTGCGGACAGGGTCAGTGGTCATTTTTCTCTCTGCCGTTTGTAGCTGCTGTCTGTCTACCAGCAGTACTTCACTGAACACTCGCCACGCTGGCTTGTGGGCTCAGTGCTCTTCAGAGAGTATTTCAGCTGACAACTCGTTGAGGAAAGGGGCTCTGAGTCTCCCTTCGTGACTGAAGAGGCCCAGGAAAGAGCTGCAAAGTCACCTGCCCCAGGTGCACAGCTGGAAAGTGGGGGAGGGGGAGGCAGAACTTGAATCCCAGCCTCCTGACAGCAGCGCCTCTGCTGCCGCCCCCCAAACCACGTGAACTCTGCACTCCAGGGGCCACGGCAACTCTTTTCCAAGCAATGGGGGTGGGAGGAGGGTTACTCAGGAGACGAGACTAGAGAAACAGATAGAAGGATGGGAGTAAGTGGTGGAAAGCCTTACAGCTGGTGGCTTGCGTTTGAGTCACACTGTAGGCATCGGAGAGGCACTGCCGTGTTCTGAGAGCAGCAACGTGAGATCTGGGCTTGAGGACTCTGCTTCTGGAGGTGGTGTGGGGGAGTCGCCTGCGTGGGGGACAGGGGAGGCTGCCGGGTTTGCCCCAGGCACGAGCACGCTCTTAATGATGGCGTCGGATGGTCAGGTCGCCCCTGTGCTTTTCCATTTCGACTGCCCACTTAATTACCAGGGGAGCTTAATTACCACGGAAGCTTTAACACAGAGCGCTCTCAGCACCTGCGGTCCCCTGCCAGCCCCATCAGCTTCCTTGGGGACCTGTTTAGAAATGCAGACGCTGGAGCCCCACCCACGGAATCAGAAACTCTGGGGGCGGGTCCCAGCGATTTCTATTTTAACGCACCCTGGAAGTGACAGATGGGAGCTCCGGCGTGAGAACAACTGGGTTAACATTTGGGCATCTTCTCGGACCTGGACGTTGGGTCATATGGTTCGCCCCCCACCTACCAGGTGAAGGTCAAACACAGTTTAAAAAGCGCCTTTGCCCTTTTCTCCTCTGGTCCTCGTTCCCATCCAGTGAAGCTGGGGCCCAGGCCGCACCTGCACAGCCCCTCGAGTAGTGGAACCAGAACTACTCCGGGTCCCTGGCCACCGGGGCGCTGCTTGTCCTTCCAAATCAGGATTCCCACCTCGGCTTGTAAAGTGGGGGTTATTACGCACTGTGTTACGAGCATTATAAAACCTGCGCTTGAAAGAGTACATTCCTTGGAAATAAGGCAAGAACGAGAATTTGTAAGTCCCCGCGATAAGTTCCAAAGGAAGGAGAAATCTCGATAAAATAGGATTATTATATGAGGCTTACAGTACTGAAGGGGATTACTGTGAACATGATGTTTCCTGTTTATTTCCTGCTTTTGTCTACACGACATGCTCTTGGTTGTATGTTTTCCAGCAAGTATTTAAGTTGTGCATCTTTCTGTATGTCTTGAAGCACATAAAGAAAATGTGTGTTTATCCGCACTATCAGGGAACAGAGTTTCTCCTTCCCTGAGTATTCCGTTGGAATGACTGTAATCTTTACACTGATTAACTATTTGAAAACAGAACAATGTGGCAAACACATATAGTATCGACAAGGTCCCAGGCATGTTCTAAGTGCTTTATGTATATTAATTTACATAATTGACACGACAATCCTAAGGTAGTATTATCCGTTTTTTATTGACGTGATTAAGGCCCAGGGAGGGTAAGTCATGCGTCCAGGGTCACACAGCCGGTAAGTACTGTGGCGCGGACTTGAACCCATGCTATCTGGCTCCAGAGTGCTCGCTCTGATGCAGTACGCTGACCCCATTTCTAGGCTCACTCCTTTTCTGAGTCTGCAGTTGCAGAGCATCCAGCCATGGTGGCGCCAAGCTGCTGTGGCAGTGCTGCCAGCATTGGTCAGGCCGCTGGTTGGGGCTGGGAAAGCGTGTTGGAATAAATGCATTAACGCCCCAGTTGTTCACGTGTCCCGCCTGCCGGAAAGCCCTGCCACGCGGGCTCTGTGCTGGGCTATGTGACTTGTTGTGTTGGATCCCTATGTTGCATAACAAATTACTACAACCTCAGTAGCCTAAAATGACATACGTTTATCATCTTATAGTTTCTGCGGGTCAAGAACCTGGGCATGGCTTAGATAGGCCCTTTGCTTAGGGTCTCACAAGGCTGGAACCAAGGCGTCGGCTGGGCTGTCTTCCTTTCTGTGGCTCAGATTCCTCTTCCACGCTCGTCAGGTTGTTGGCAGAATTCAGCTCCTTGCACTTGTAGGACTGAAGTCCCTGTTTTCTTGCTGGCTGTAAATCGGGGGCCACTCTCAGCTTGTAGGGGTCATTCATGTTTCCTTGCCATGTGGCCCTCTTATAATGTGACAGCTCACTTCTGCAAGACCAGAGAGGGAAACTCTCGTTCCAGTCTGCTAAGATATAGTCTTACGAAACATAATGAAATCATGAGTGACATTTCACCTGTGCCAAATTCTACTGGCCGGAAACAAGGGGCATTTTCCGTCTGAATCCAAGAGCAGTGGGTTTATACAAAGGTTAGAGTCACGGGGGCTCACTTTAGAATTCTGCCCACTGCATCGTTGTGGCCAACGGGACAAGGCAGAGGCTTGGAAACGTGCTTGCACGTTTCCGCTGGGCCCCTGGCATTACTCTGAGGCCACGCCTGGGATAACTGGAGGGGAGTGAGAGACCCGTGGAGAAGAGCTGAGTCATCCCAGCTTAGACCTCAACTCCAAACACGTGACTAGCACAGCCCAGATCAGTAGAGTTGCCTCTCCTGCAGCTGACTGTAGGTACGTGAGTGAGCCCAGTCAAGACCAGAGCTGCCAGCTGGCCCATCAATCCATGAGCGATAGTGAGTGGTTGTTGTTTTAAGCTGCTGGGTTTAGGTGATTTGTCGTGTAGCACTGCTGTGTCGATAGATAACCTGTACAGCTTTACCATTTATTGCGTACCCACTCTTTACCAGGGGCCATGTTATTCTTCCATGTCTATTTTCTCATTTCATCCTCAGAATAACCCTTTGGCAGAGCGTGGGTCTAGTCAGTATATTCCTCATCGATACGAGGAAGGGTATCAAGATCGCGACCACCTGTGGCCAATAAGCACATGAGAAGATGCTCAACATCACTAGTCATCAGGGAAATGCAAATCAAAACCACAATGAGATACCACCTCACACCCATCAGGACGGCTACGATGAAAAATAAAAACCCAGAAAATCACAAGTGTTGGCAAAGCTGTGACGAAATCAAAGTCCTCGGGCACTGTAGGTGGGAATATGGTGCAGCTGTTCCGTAAAACTGTGTGGTGAGTCCTCGAACGATTCAGCATAGGATTGCCGTACGATCCAGCAATTCCACTCCTGGGTCTTGAAGGCAGGGTCTTGAAGAGAGATTTGTACATCCGTGTTCTTCGCAGCATTATTCATAACAACCCAAAGGTGGAAACAACTCAACTGTTTATCAGTGGATGAACAGATAAACAAAATGAGGTGCATACATACGAGGGATGTTCAGCCCTAAAAAGGAAGGGCAGTCTGATACGTGCCCGATTCTGGCTGTGTAGACTCACATGTTCTGACACGAGCTGCGGCACGAACGAACCATCAACATTATGCCGAGTGAAATAAGCCAGGCACAGAAGGGCAAGGGCTGCATGATTCCACTTGCGTGAGGGACCGAGAGCAGGCAAGTTCACGGAGACAGAACGTAGAATGGCCGCTGACGGATCAGTGGGGATGGAGGGATGGGCACTCAGTGTTTAACGGGGGCAGCGTTTCAGGTTAGGATGAAGCGAGTTCTGGAGACGGATGGTGGTGACAGTTGCACAGCCAGGTGAATGTACTTAAAGGCACTGAGTTGCACTCTTAAAAATAGTTAAGATGGTAAATTTTATGTGATGTGTATTTTACCACAATTAAAAAAATTAAGATGATGATTGCTGTCTCATCTGCTTACAGTGCAAGCCCTTTTCCCGGGGGTCAGCGATTGCACGGCGCTGCGGAGTCCTGAAGCTTGCAGGCTCTGATACAGACCGGGGTTCACATCTGGAATCCACCAGTGCTGCCATCTTGGCGACGTGACTCAATGTCCCTGAGCTGCCTTTGCCTCATTTGCAAAATCGAGATAATAATAGTACCTACCTCCTAGCTTTGCTGCGAGGATTGAATGATTGGACACAGAGAAAATGTTGGCACCGCGCCTGGCAAGAAGGAAGAACCCAGTAAATGTCAGCTGTTGTTGGTACCTGATAAAAGATAACACCTACCTGGTGAGCCTAAAAAAGACACAGTGAAGACTCATCATTATGCAGAACATAAAGAATGGAATTAAGAATCTTGGAAACTGAAAAACACAGCATATGGTTTCATACCTACTGTGTGATCATAAGAACAAACAACTTGTTTTTTTCCCTCGGGTTAGTATTCAAAATTAAGGGAAAATTGCCCACAGTCAAGTCTGGGCATGATGAAAATGGGTCACAGTACAAAGCCTTCCACAGTCAAATGATTCAGTTAGTGTTGAAACAGCCCAGTCCCAGCGCTGGGGCCCCTTCCCTGCTCCCCTGGCTCATGGTCAGCTCTCCCCTCTGAAGCCCTGAGCCCCTCTGGAAGCCGGGGGCCTTACCTGGCTCAAAACTGGGTGAACTCTTTGAGGCTGGGGCTGCGTCTGGTTTCCACAGTATGTCACTGTGCTTGACACGAAGAAGGCTCTCAGGAGTGCCCCCAGGACTGAATCCTGTTTTGGGGGACATAGTTGGATGTTCCCTAAGAACTTGGAAAGAAGTTTATACTCTGTGAATTCAACTTTAAGTCCCACACATAATGGATCACAAAAGAGGTGCAAAATGTAGCCCTTTAAGCGTGAAGACACCCCGGCCACCGAAGACCTTGGCATTATCCTCTGAAGGGAATGCATGTGCATCGGAAGGTGGCCTTGGCCAGTGGTGCAGGGTGGTCCAGCCCTGAAGGAATGGAAGCGGGCATCACAGAGGCAGACGTTTCCAGGACTGCCCAGTTCGCATCAGGGAAGGAGTCATGCTGGCATCTGGGTTCGCTGGTCAAGTCATGTCCATGGTGAGGGGAACCGGAATCCTATGATTCTGGTTCTGTGTTCACCGAGTCTGCTAGAGAGGCCGCCTACAGGGAAATAGCGGACTAGTTATATGGACCCAAGCATTTTTGTTGCCATGTGTCGTAGGCAGAATAATGCAGCCTCCCCGCCAAAAA
>NW_006436294.1:2901080-2905669 GCF_000325575.1 Pteropus alecto
CATCTTAGTCCCGGAACCCATGATTATGTTATCTTACATGGCAAAAGCAAATTAAGGTGGCAGGTGATATTAAGGTTGCTCATCAGTCGACCTTAAAATAGGGAGATTATCCTGGATGACCCGGGTGGGCCCAGTGTCATCACAAGGGCCTTACAAGTGGAAGAAGTGGGCAGCAGAGTGAGGTCAGAGTGATGAGGTGTGGGGAGGATTCGCCCCGGCAGCGAGCCGAGGGGCGCGGCCGCCTCTGGGAGCTGGAAGGCCGAGAATTGGCTCCTCCCTCAGCGCCTCCGAAGAGAACACAGCTGCCGGCAGCTTGATCGTCGCCCAGTGAGCCTCGTGCCAGACTTCTGGCTACTGACTGTCAGATAATAAATCTGTGGTGTTTTAAGCCACTAAGTTTGTGGTGATTTGTTACAGCAGCAATAGGAAACTAATACACCATGGCAATGATTTCTCAGCGTAAAAATGAATTAGCATTTTGATTTATGTTTCAGTTTCAGGGTATGTGGTTTAAGCTTGCCGTAGGCTGGCAAAATCAAGATTTCCGAGTCTGCAAAACTAAGCAGACTGAAAAGCCTCTCGCTCGCAGACTGTAAGCCTAATTACCATATATTAAGAATGCCTACGTGTTGGCGCTTTAGGTACATTGTACATTACCTAGAACTCTCTCTCCAACCCTATGAGCTAGGTGTGGCCACGGCCATTTTATAGACAAGCTAACTGTGGTCCAGCCAGAACCACACAAACTCAGATGACGTAACCCGATCCAAATCCCAGTCCGAGTGTCTCCGGCTCGTGCTGTGTCTGGCACCCCCAGCTGCCTCCCCGCGGGGCTGCCCCAGAGAAGGCTCCACCTCAGAGAACACTGCATCTGATCGTGCCGCATACGGAAGGGGAGCACGCCGGCAAGCTGTCCCAGCTCCGTGCTCAGCTGGCGCTTTAGCATTCCCTGGGGAGAAGGGACTGGCGCGAATCCCACACGCGTTCTCAATTACTGCGAAATGTTGCCTGTAGACTTTTGAAAACCCTCTGTTATCTGTTTTAGAAACTGTATACGGTTCGTTACACTGTATGTTCTCTTATACTCAATGATTTCGTGTGCCTTAAGTATTTCTGAGTGAAAGAGCTCCCTTAGTTAACCTGAGCCAGATATGTTTAACCTGAACTAGGTGTAGTTAACCTGAACGAAGAAAGAGCAACTGGCAGCCTACGGCCACGCCACCCTGAGCAAGCCCGATCCCGTCTGATCTCCGAAGCTAAGCAGGGTCGGGCCTGGTTAGTACCTGGATGGGAGACCACCTAGGAAGACCAGGTGCTGTAGGGGTAAAAAATTTAAAAAATAAGGGATTGTCAGCTGACAAGGTCCTTGCAATCTGTGAGGTCAACCAAGTGTTTCCTCGCCTTAAAAAAAAAAAAAAAAAGAGCAACTGGCAAATGGTCAGAGAAAGCAGGCTGGGGAACCAGCATCCTGTATGGCAGGGGCTCCTTTTTCTACATACATCCTTGGTGGACAAATGCTCTTGTCTATAAAATCAGTGCCAGCAAAAGCACTTGGTTTCGCCAGCTGCAGAACAGGGTTGAGACCAGCTGTTGTTTGACCCCAATCTGTTCCAGAGGGCCCATATGACATGGGACAAGTGACTGCCAGGCCCAGAATCCTCCCTACTCACTTGGTCACAGAGGGAACTGCCCCCGAGGGTTGGAGTGATGTGCTCAAGCTCATGAGTGCTAGGTGGCAGGGCTGGGACTCAGGGCCTGAGGCCAGGCTCCAGGTGTGCGCCTTTCCAGCTGTGTTGCGGTCCCCGCCCCCCGCCCCGCCTCCCGTTTCCCCATGGTACTTGGCCCAGCGCCTTATCTGAACAGGGAGCCCCAGAGTTTCCTGAATGAAGCCCAGCTGTGCGCAGGAAAACCCTGAATACGGCTCCTTGACCTCCAGGCGTTTCGCTCGTGACCGCAGGAAGCACTTGGCTCTTTCATCATCTACCAACTGGGGATATTCACCTCTGGAAGTCATTCGATCTCAGCTGGCTCAAGAGGTGGCCTGCAAGGACCTTGACCTTGTAGCTTTGTTCCAAGTTTTCTGTCCAGACAACCATGTAAGTGGAGAGCGGCTCCCAATTCCAGCCAAAACCCAAATCACTGCTCTCTTTCCCAAAGGGAAGGTCCTTGTGGCTGGGCTGCCCGAGCCAGTCCAACGCCGGAGGGGTGCAGCGAAAGCTCTGGGGAGCAGGACCTTTCTTGCTTTCATCTTTTCACTTTAGTGCCGGGCTTAGGGAGGCTCAGGGCTTATTGCTGATTATAAGCCTCGGGAGAGGGGATCTGGGTCTCACCCCCTTCCCCATTCATGGAGGGTGCGGTGAACTCAGAAACGCAAATCGTGGGCCCATCGCGTGTGAGCCCCGAGTCAGACAGCAGGGATCCAGGGGCGAGGGAGGGAGCGTCTTCTCCCACGGAGGGCACGGTCTCGGGTCTGGTGGCAGAGCTGAGACAGGGCCAGCCAAGTGGCCTGACGGAAGCAGGAAAGATGCTCATGAACGGGACGGCGTGAGGCCTGCTGCTTCCGGTGCGCTCTCCACGTCCTAGGCAAACCCCATCACAGGGCGGCGTTCTTCCTGCCACACGGACCGGGAGCCGGGGGGATCGAGGCTCAGAGAGAAGCCAGAGCGGGGGCAGGGGCGGGGTGGCGGGGTGCAGGTTTTGAGGACCTGGGCCCCACCGCGCCTACCCCGTGGCTTTGGCACTGTCCTCAGCCTCCGTGAGGAGGCTCTGTGTAAAGGTCGTGTGCAAAGGCAAACGGCCGTGAAGCTGTGAGAAATGCAGGCTGTGAAAACGGCTGTCTTCAGTGCCCACGGGATCCCAAACCCCCGTGAGTGACAGAGCTCAGGTGCCGCCTCTCGCCCTCTCCTAGTTTCGGGGGTAACGGCGAGTCCTCCTGTCACCGTGGAGGGAGCACCTGAGCGGATGCTGCCGGATGTGTTTGGATGCTTTCCATTAGCATCTTCCCGAGGGATGGCCGCCTTGCACCTCGGGTAGGCTTGGAACTGGGGGACGAGGTGGGAGGGCCAACCAGGCTGGACGGCCTCCCCGCTGGGCCGCCGCGGTCTGGCCACGGGCTGGAAAGCTCATTTGCCAGGACTCCAGGACTCTGTGCGACCCGGGGTTCGGTGGCGTCGGCGAAGGGCCTGCACGGGGGACATCTGTGGATTCCGGTGGCTCTTCCTTTCCTTCTTCGTGTCTCATTTTCTTTTGTTCCAGCGGTGGGCTTTCTTGCCACTGCCTGTGAGAAGACCCTGGGGAGAGGCTGGCTCGGGGTCTTCCTCACAGACGCACGACAGGCTCAGGGCTGCTTTGATGGATAGAGGCAATTTTCTTTGGAAATCGGCTGTGATCTTGGCAGTTCTGCGGAACGTACATTTCGTTTCTTCGGAGGGAGCGTGTCCACGGGGCCTGGAGACGGAGCACTGTTTTCCACGAGGGGGCGGGGGACGCAGAAATAACCTGAAAGGCAGGGGAGCTATTCCGATTGTTTTGCATAGCACGTCTTCCGCCCTAAGGGTCTAGCCCACTTTTGTGAATCGGCTCCTTTTGGAAAACAAGGGAATTTGCGAGGCTTGTTAAGGTATTGGGATGACAAAGAGAGGAAACAGGAGCAGGTTCCAAGTGGCCTCGAGCACCTGCCAGC
Source organism: Pteropus alecto (assembly GCF_000325575.1). NCBI lineage: Eukaryota > Metazoa > Chordata > Mammalia > Chiroptera > Pteropodidae > Pteropus > Pteropus alecto. The sequence continues at coordinate 2,904,763 of NW_006436294.1, forward strand.
TGGAGGGAGCTCATGGGCCCCTGAACTCAAGATCTCTGGGTTTCCAGCTGAGAAGAGCGAGCCCCCACCGATGATTATGGGATGTGCCATGCGCCGTGGAAGGTGGTGGGCACCGAGGAGGAGGGGGGCCCAGTCACCATCCCTGTCCTCTCAGAGTTGACAGTTCTGCTAGGGAGAGACACACAGATCGTCCTCTTGATATAATCAAGCGTGTTTCCCTAGCAGCGGCGAACACGTATGGGGCGCTGATTGTATGCAGGACTTCAGACGCATCGTCCTTTCAGGTCACCAAAACCTTGTGAGGTAGACGTTGTGATTATCGTCTCCATGTTACAGGTGAAGAAACAGGCATGGGGTGGTGACGTAACCTGTCCAGGGCCACCTCTAGCATGGGGAGGAGCTGGATTCTAACCCAGGCCCTTTGGATCCCACGCCGGTGCTCTCGACTGTTCTGTCAGTCCCTTGTGGCTGAAGGCAGGGTCTGGAGTCAGCAGGGCGCAGGCTGGGAAGGCAGAGGCTCTGGCCTGCGGACAGCTGCCGTCTTCACCCCAGAAGGCTTTGTTCAATGTGTGGGGCCCGCTCTGGGCCAGGCTCAGTGCTGGGCACTGGGCAGACAGCTGGTCTCCCGGATCTGGCAGTTTAGTTGGGGCATCAGACAATAAACAAATCAACAGTTAGGAACCCAGGTGAATGCTACACAGCGCATTAAAGCTGGCTCATGTAATCAAGAGTGATGGGTGTCCATTTTGAGTTGGATGACAGGTAAGGCCTCTCGGGGAAGTGACATTGCAACTGAGGTCTGAATAGCAAAATGGGGCCAGCTGTGGGCGATCAGGGGGCAGGGAGAGGGAGCTGCACGTGCTAAGGCTCCGCGAGGGAGCGGGAGGGGGCCGTGGGGGGGCGGTGG
>NW_006436294.1:2906571-2916345 GCF_000325575.1 Pteropus alecto
AGAACTATCCAAGTCCCCAGAAGCTAGAAATTGAAAAGACCTTGCTGACAGCCGGGCCTGGTAAAGACAAAACCAAAATCAAAACCAAAAGCAACTTTCTTCCCCTGGATCCCAGGATGTGATACACTGCCCTCTGGTGGTGAAATGTGAAATGACAGACACACGGTTCCCAAACACGGCGCTCCATTGTTCTCCGCTGTGTGTTTCCGTGATAAAAAACAGACTTATTCTACATCACTTCAGGCACCAACCATTCAGGGACCTGGCAAACGTCATCTCTTCCAGGATGTCCTCCTAGATTTCCATCTGCAGATAACTTCTGCCTCCCGAGTTGTTGCTCATCCACCCATCTCTCGCTTATTTACTGAGAAACGACTGCACGCTGCGCTTTTCAACGCCCGCCTTGCATTTGAAGTGCGCGTGAGTGTTTCCCCGTCTTGCCAGGCACACCATGAGTTTCTGGAGGGCAGAGAATCACGCTGATTCCCTTCTGTGTTTTAATATTGGGGGAAAAACATCAATTAAGACAAAACCACAGAGGGCCACTTGACTTTCAGAAGGGTGTGTGTGGCACAGTTCACACGAAGCGGGACTTCAGTGTGTGTTCTGAGCTTTTCCTTTTGCTGAGCTAAGTAGGAGAAGAAACTGTCGCCTGTGCAAATCCAGCACGGGCGGAGGGCTCCGCAGACCCAGCCGCCTATACGTCCTGCGCCTCGGCTTCCTCGCCTGTCCGTGGAGAGGGTGGCGCTTACTTACGGCACAGACAGCTGCGTGAAGGTTGGCCGAGTTAGCACCTGGGATGTGCGTGGTCAAGAACGGCCCTGGATGTGACCACTCTGCCACAGACGGAGACTTCAGCTTATGGAAATACGATACATAATGACTGTCCTATCAGTTTAATCCGATGACGCCTGTAGAGTTCTAGAACAGGACTTGACATGGTGAGGATGCAACCAGCCCAGCTGTGTTGGGGGGCGGGGAAGAGGAAGGGAGAGCTGCTGCCGATCAAGACGCCTTCGAGACAGAGCAGGCCGCTGCGATGTACGGACCTAAGGTCTTGACTGGAACACGCTAGCTGTAAAGGCACATATTGAGACATTTGAGGTTAATTGAGCACATACTGGGTAGTAGATGATACTGGGAAAGAGAGAAGCAGCCCCTGATGCCCAGGAGCTGGCCTCGTGCCGTCAGCTCGGCCTGGCTGCTGTGATCATGAAGTTTGACTGAAGTTTCTGCTCAGCTTAGTGTCAGTTAATAATCGGAAAGTTATTTCCTGAAATGCCTCGGACTAACAAGTCTCCCAGACCATGCCAAAGGGCCGTCTGTGTGTTGGGGTGTACCTTCGACACCCATTCACTCGGTTTGCAACTCTGCCTTAGCCTGTACTTCCTGCTTGCACAGAACCTCAAGGTCAGCCAGAGGTCAGAGCTTAAGGCTCTCTCCCGCCTTTCTTGGGCATGAGCACAGCCCTGGCACGCGTGCGGTCTCCTAGGTCTTTTGAGGTATGTCGGAACGTTTCAAAGCCATCTGTGAACATTTCAACCCCCTGCTTTTCCTTTTAAGTTATGTGGTCGGCTTGCTGTCCCCCCAAATGTTCTCACCACCTCGGGAAGCTATCATGGTGAAAATTGCCACCGAATATTTCTCACCAATGGCGCAGGAAAACATCTTTCTTCCCAATGGACAGAGGCTCAAAGACACCGCCTTTGAGGAAACAGCTTGTGGTGGCGCCTAGAACAGAAGAAAACCAGGAACTCAGACTCCGGTTCAGTGGACATTGACTGGTCATCGGTAGTGCAGGCGTCATGTTTGGTCCTCCCCTATTCTTATCATCCCGTCGATCCTTGGCAGAGGACTTTTGACCCCAGCTCTATCCTTAAATGTATCGTTGGGACATTATAGAGTTAATTCAATAATGCATATTAAAAATGATTAATTTAGGATTACTGTGTATCAGTGAGCTAGGGACCGGGATTCAAGGATGAACAGGACATAGTCCCTTTTCCCATGGACTTGCAGTCATGTGAAGACAAGTAAAGATGGACTTAGGACACCGCGTTGGTTCTAAATGCTGTAACGGTCAGAGAAAGATTCCTGGAGGAAATGTCATCTAAGCGGACTCCTAAAGAATGAGTGACAATTAACAGAAGAGGCATTCTAGGATGAGCATTCTAGGCAGAAGGAAGAGAAGATGCAAAGGGCCGAAGATAGGAGAGAAATAAAAGATCTACAACCACCATTTCTTTGCGTAAAATCCTTCAGTGACTCCCTGCGTCCTCACGATTTGGTTCAAGTTCTTGAGCCTTTTCCCAGGGGCGGCTCACCCCAAGAAGAAGAAAGGAGGACCTTCCCTGTTGACAAATGCCAGGGAGAAGGGGCACTGGAAGAGCTGGTTTCTCCACGGTGGGGCCCTGGCGTTTGTCTGCGTTGCTTCTGCTCCTGCTGCCAACGGGTCCCGCAGGGTCTGGCACTTTCTTGCCCACGTGTGCAGTAGCCTCTTTGGGAATCAGGTCCCCGCGGGGGCACAGTGGTCTCACTGTGGGTTTCACCTGCTCTCTCCAGCTCTGAGCTCTCTCGTGCCTGTTCCTCCCTCACTCACCTTTGCACATCCTCTCACCGTTCTTCACAACTCCCTCCCAGCCGGAGGGTGGACCTCTAGCCTCTTCAGACACGTCCCAGCGCCAGCTCGCTCAGTCCGGGACATCCCCCGGACCTTGGCATCCAGCGTTTCTTCATGCTGTATTCGCCCGTGGTTCTCTTGGTGGCCTTTCCTGCCAGGGGAACCCTCTGCAGCCACCTCAGTTTATCAGAGAAGTTCCGATGACATCGAACCTCTTCAAGGATGGTGTGAGAACTTCTGGTTCCTTTCCTCCCAGGAGGCCTCTTTCTCCCTGGGCCAATGTACACCTTTCCTGCCTAACCTGTCTGCAGAGGGAGGGGTACTTGGAGGGACCACCTTTATGAGGTCACAGCGCAGTGCTTCTAGATCCTTCCTCCAGGGACACCTCTGCATTGCAAAGAAGGGCCACACAGAGCCTGTCTGCAGAGCAGAAGACTTGCTTGAAGCTGATTTTGGTTTTACCTGGACCAGGAAGCACAACAACCACTTAAAGGCTAGCTTCCCTTCCTCCAGGATCTACAGGAGGATTTCTCAGACTTTAAAGTGTCTGGGAATTGCCTGGAGACCTTGTTGAGAAGCAGATTCAAACTGTGGCAGCCACACAACCAGGTATCTGGCCCAGTCTGTGTCCCCAGTACCTAGCATTTGCTACCTGGTAAACACTGGGTGATGGTAAATTTGCGCTGGATGGATTAAAGAGTTAATTCACCCTAATTATAATATTGACAATATAAAGCCAGTGACTGAGCTCTTAGCATCTGTCGGGCACCGTGTGGGAGATGAAATCACTACTTCCATTTGGCAGGTGAGAAAACCAGGGCTCAGGGAGGTTGAGTGATTGTCGTGAGGATGAAGCCAGCATGCGAACCCAAAGGCTGCGCCACGAACATCTGAGGTCTCCAGACTCTGCGTTCACGACATCCTTCTGTGTCCTTGCCAGCGTGTGGAGAAGATAACTTCGAGTGTGTATGTCGTGGGTGCCTGGTAATTTCTCTCACTTCATTGATGAATTGTACTTATCTTTAAGTCAATGACATAGTTCCCTAAAGTAGGAAGAGTTATCTGTTTGCTCTAGTTGACCTAAGAAATGTCCAGACCTGTAGAGAATTTTAATCAGTTTGTTTGAGCCAAACTGACCATTGCCCGGCATCAAAATCTCAACGGACTAAGAAACTGCTCCAGAGAATGGCAGCTCCTGGCAGCTTATTTTATACATCGGCCTCAAAGGAGGAGACGTGAGGAGGGTTCCATGAAGTTCATTGGTGGCAGATTATGGGGCCAAGAGGAAGCAAAGTGGAGAAATATCTGGGATTGGATAAAAAGGGGAAATGGAGGGACACAAACTTCTTTTACATTGGTGGGTACAGGATAGTTAATGAGTAAAGTTTACAGCACATAGAAATGATGTTCGGGGAAGAGAGAACCGTGAAGGGCTCTGTGGTCTCCGGCTCGGGTGCCAACGGTTCCGCCCTGAGAATCTGGAAGAGAAGATGACTCAGACAGTTCAGGTGGATGTTATCTCAGATGCCAAAAGACAACAGACAGGCTCCCTTAGGGGAAAGACTGACCTTTGTCAAGGAGGCAACAGGCCCAGGACAGGCTACCTGCCAGGACCTGTGCTTAGCTAGGAATTTTTATGTTCAGACCATCCTGTGTCGTTGCTTTCGGTCTCTGAGTCGGTCAGGCCCGCCATGGTGGCCTCCCTGGAGCTCGTCAGGGTTGGCGAGTGGCTTCTTCTTCGTCCTCACTCTAAAGCCTATATTTCCAAGTAATCAGGAAGGAACAAGCTTCGAGATCAGAGACTCTTAGTCGGGTGCTTGGAGGGGCTTCACGGAGCCTGGAAAACGCTTGACTAAAATCGTGTGCAGCGTGTTGCTGCCTATAACATAGGTGCGCATTGTGGCGAGTCCACAGATCTCACCAGACTCTCAGAGGACACGGGACCACAGAAGGGCTAAGAGCAGCCGCTTTCAGTCTGCCGAGGGCTGTCCTGATGGACATGTCAGTCTTCAGGATGGCCAAAGACCGTCGATCTGATTACAGGCTATTTCGCGTCCCCCGCGCTGTGGTGACACCCTTCCGGTCTCCGTGGCATCCTGCTCGAGTCCTTTGGGTGTCCCTTCCCCACGGGGCGGGGCCATGCTCCGTTCGTCATCGACGCTGTGACGTGCAGCTCGCTGCCTGGCACGTGCAGCTCGCTGCCTGGCACATGGCGAGACCACGAGAGTGTCAGGCCTGGGAGGCAAAGGGCCTTTCTCCGGAATTCACTTTCCCACCCGAAAGGAGAGGCACCAGTCCCTTGGGCTTTCTGGCCCGCGACGATGGGGAGGTGGAGTTGTCATCTTTCCGTTTGCCACTAGGTTGCGCTGTTGGTCTGCAGTCGGGTCCCTCGGTCGTTTCCCCACCTGCTGTGTGAACATGTATTACTCAGAAGAGCGATTGCTACCCACAGTTAGACTTACAATGCATAACGTCGTCGCGTAGAAATGATTAGGAACGAACGAGATGGGGCAGATGATGGGCTGCGTCCCGACTCCCTCGTACCTGCTTTTGCGTGGATGGCACCTGCACGACCGCACCTCGCGGACACTCTGAAAGATGCGCGGATTCCTTGTGAAAGCCCACAGGCTGCTGCTGACTATTTCAAAGGCGTGTGCTTTCCGCGCCCCGTATGCTCAGCATGCGGTGGATGGAAGAGGACCCCCTAGAGCAAGCTGCACCTGCCTCCAGTCTCGATTTTAGCTTGGCGGCATTAGACTGCAACGTACCAGAGCCCCCTGGAGGGACGGCGGTCAGGAAGTTTTAAGTGTGCGGGCGGCAGCAGAAGGCAGAACCGAGGCCGCCGCTGGAGAGGCTGGGAAGTAGCGGAAAGGTGCCTTGGAGGTGCTCCCAGCACCCCTCCGCCCAGCCGTGGTCCTGCCGAGACAGAGCCCGCCGGCCCCAAGTCCTCGTGCTCTGACGTGGGTCCCTAAGCGGCAGCACGACACAACGGGAAGCACTCTGGAGCTTGGGCCAGGGCCCTGGGGTTCTAGCTCGTGCTGATTTTGCCTAGAACTTCCACTGTGTGATTTGAGGCACGTTGCGCCCTGTCCTACTGGTGGATATCCTATGGGGGTACTGATACCTGCTCCATCAGGGTATGTTAGGTTCTTCATACACTACGATCTGCTCTGTAAGTGGGAGGCAGTGAGAGGATTAGGGAAACCCAGATTTTAGGTCTTAATTTGCTGTGTGGTTTCGGATATATCTCTTAACCTCTCTGGGCCTGAAATTGCTGATCTGCAAAAGTCAAGGTCTTTTCCCTTCTGCAGTTCAACCTTTTGTAAAGTATACCTGTCCCGTCTTCTATACTTTTGCACTCTCGACCTGGAAAACAAAGAGGTAAACGAAAGAATTTTGGAAACAAATACATGAAGGGGCAATTAGGGTGACCTGCATTACTCCTCTTGCATAACTCATCTTTTACCGGGGGTGGAAATGTCCCCGATGCCCTTCACCTGGTTTGCCGGTCTCACTGTTGCGGCTCAGAGGCCACCTCCCTCGTCCTAAGCCTCCTCTACCATCCCCAAGTCTTTTTGATTCCGTGTTGGCTCATTGCACTTCGAAACACAAAAGTTATATTGTTCGCATGTTCGTTTTTGAGTTGAGTCTTGTTTTTTCCCCTGTTCTTGTTGTTCTTATGGCCCGTTATAGGTAACACTTGCAGAAATCTGTAATGGGGCCGCTGATAATTTCTGGATGCTTGGCGGCTAACACGGTGCCTGGCACATGGCAATCAGCTGAAAAGAGGTATTTGGTGAATGAATGAAGAGAGTAGATGGGAGAGAGAATGGATATACGAACGAGACATCTCTAATAATGGGGATCCAGGTTCCGAGGCAGCATTGCGGATAAGGACAGATTTGGGGGAATCATGAGACGCGTTGGGCTGCCTCTTCTACCAACACGGATGGAAATAATCCTCTTTATGCTTCCAAAAGAGTTGGCATCAAGGTCATGCATTTGCAATCTCAAGCTCAGTTTTCTTTTTTTATTGTGTGTGTTCAAGTATCGACTTCATGTTCTCTTTTATTTTTTTTTGAAGGTTAAACTTTTGCTTTTTTCATCTATAAAGATGTTTTAAAATCCCATCTTGAAGCTTTAAAGGTTTTTCTCCCAGAAGCTAGCTATAGATATATAAAATCCACCCACTTTACAAATGAAAATGATTGATACACATCAGAAAAGTTATCTATATCGGATAATAAAACCCAGCTCGAGTCTCTCTTTAAAAACTTAGTCCAGGAATTTAACTGAAAAGGCAGGTTTCTTGGAGATGCAGCGGTGGGGAATTTTGGAAAGGAGGGTGTTCCAGGTGGAAAGAGAAACCCACATTTATATGGGAGACATTTAATCCTCCCCACAGCAAGGCAGTTAGCATTGGCCCGAGTTCTGCAAGGAAGGAATTTGAGGCTCCAATACGTTCAACAGCTTGTCCAAAGTCGTACTTGCCAGCTATACTGGCCTCGATCGGGCTCCCCATCCCGCACCGTGTGATTCCAGTGGGAAAAGAGACTTTGGCAGGAGTGTAATTTTAGGCAAAAATCGAGTGCGTCTGGTGGTCTCAGACCTCTTTCGATCCCTTCTTGCCTAAGGCCGAGTCCTGGGGTGCCTTTGTCATCCATGGAGCTTAGGGCGAGGGCTGTGGAGTCAGGAAGACACAGGTTCAGAGCCCAGCTCCTTCGCTTGCTGGTTGCATAGCTTCGAACAAATCAACAGTCTTGTTCTCCTCATCAGTAAAACGGGGATTATGCTGTTCCCTAATTCACAGGATTGTTTGGAAGATCAAGTGAGGTAATGAATCTAAAGTACTTAGAAATGTGCCTGGACGCAGCAGGTGCCCAGTAAATGTTAACGGGGTGAGGTACTGAGAAGTTGGTGGTGTTAGGATTTTTCCCCCTTTGCTTTGTGGCGGACGCCCCTCAGCTCCGCTTCTAGGCCAAAGAAGACTCTCTCCTTCCTCAAGGCGTCACCTCAGTCTCCTGGAAATGGTGTCACCGAGTGTTTACGTCTATGAGTACCAGTATGGTTGGCACTTGCTAGATCGACACAGTGGACTACCTCGATGCTGGATCTCTTTGGGGGAAAAAAAGTATTTTCCTTTTCCTACGAGGAAGGGGGAAGAGGGATGGACCTCCCTGAACCAGGGCGGAGCTGACTAGTGGATGGAGGCTAGGTCCTTTGCTGACGAGGCGGCGTGGAGGCTGAGTCTCCAGACAAGGGCAGGGACACAAATCCCGGAGAAGGATGACTGCGATTCCTGGGCCACTGAGAAGAAGGGGTGAGGATGTCACCCAGGCAGCAGAAGCCTCAGCTGGGAAAGAGCAGCGGGGTGCTGGGGGCACTGAGCCTTCAGTCCTGCTGCGTTCCGGCCATGGTTACCTGCAGGATGTGGGATGCTGGTCACCAGCAAAGCCCTTCCCTTCAAACGGCTCTCGCGGGGCTTGACAGGGGAACCAGGAACAGCTCCATGGTGGTGGGACAACCAGAGACCCTTCTTCATGTTCTGGCTGTGAAAGCCTCACGTGAGATGCATTACAGTGTAGCCGTGAAGCACGCGGGGTTTACAGCCGGATCTGTACATCGTCAGTGTCTAGTCGTATGATCTTGGGCAAGTTGCTCAATTTCCTTGTCAATAACATGGAGAGGCTAATGGTACCTACCCCGAAATGTGAAGATGAAATGAATTAATTGTACATATAAAGTGCTTGGAACAACATCTGGCAGGTAGTAAGTGCTCAATAAAATATTATTAACTACTCGTACCCTCATCCCCATTCCACTCCTAAATAACTTGAGAATGGGCTCATTGCTAATCTTGGCCGATGAGGCCGAGATGGATTCGATTTGGTCTGACGATTACAGAAACAGGACATTTCTTAGACCCGAGTGTTAGTGAAGCGACTCATCTCTTGTTGCAGCTCTCGTCATTGTCATTGGTGTGGGTGGCCTCTCTGCAGGCCCAAGACTTCAGCCTCGGTCCTGACTTAGACACCACTTAGTCACTTAGTCCCTTCGGCTTCTGTCTCTGCCTTCCCTGCTGCCCCACAGTGCGGCTCTGTAGGTCCTGCCCACGTTACAGGTTTCACTGCGCATCTTCGTGGGAAAAAGTCAAGAAGAGACATCGCGCAGGGGAGGAAGTGAACAAGTTCCCAGCGTCCCAGCCATTTCCTGGATGTGTGGTTCCTGATTCCCTTTCAGAGCTGTTCAGAAACCCTGTCAATTTTCTGCTTCTTTTCCTTACTCCCGAGCACAGGGTTCAGCAAACCTCGCCTCTTGTCCTCAGACACCTCGTGAACTCCCCCGTCTCCCGCAGACCCAAGAGGCTCCTCCCGAGGTGTCAGCCCGAGAACACAGAGCCCGGGGCAAAGCTTGCGTGAGGTGTGACCCCAGGGCAGCAGGAGTGAGCGTAATGGGGATCGAGGCGGACGGGGAGAGGAAACAAAGGCAGACATCACAAGAGGACACATCCGGTCGCTTGGATTTGTGGGAGCCTTTCGCGCACCACGCCTCAGAGAAATCCATCGAGGGGCGGAAGGGACAGGGTGTATCTGCCCGCTGCTTGTCATCTCTGGCCTCTCATTGGCCAGAGTTTGCTCCAGGAGGGCTGACTCTGCACTTTGTGGATGTGACATGCAGCCCCTCGCTGTGGAGATGCCAGATCCATGTCGCCCAGCTCCCTGAGTCTAGAAGCCGTGGGGAGCCAGGGCCTGGGTCCTCTCTGGGAGATCTGAGTGCTGGGGCTGCTTTGACGCCTGTCACATGATGGAGGCCACCCTGAGCCACGCCCTCCCTGCAGGAGGCTGGGACAACTGCCAGTTTACTTTCTCGTATGGCTGAAGCACGGCCTCCAGTAGCTTCCCCCAAACACGGCGACTAGAAGACAACTTTCTGACTCTGCAAATATCGGCAGACGCCTTTATTTCACTTTCGGGTGGACGTAGTGAGCTGGTGCACCGATCCCAGTTCCTTTGTGTGGGACCCTCTTCTTCCCTGTCTGGAAGTTGGTAAGGTCTTATTTCCTTTCCTGTGCTGGGCCTTGATGGCCCTTCTCCACAGGAAGATTCAAAAGTTATGATGATGAATGATGCACAGTCAGTCTCCTGCCTGACCAC
>NW_006436294.1:2916701-2920234 GCF_000325575.1 Pteropus alecto
AGCCCAGCGGCAGCAGCTCCCTGCCCCTGAATCACAACTATTGACTGTGTTGAGCTTTTAACCTGCCAAACCAGTGGTGGCCCCTGCCTTCCAGCTCCTATAGACATTCTTATAATTTTGTAAACATCTAATTCCTGTATTTAATCCCTCCTACTTCAGATGCCAACCTGGATTTTGTTTCCTGCATTGAATACTTTATAATACAATTACTTTAAGAAAATCAACTCTTTTTGTTTCCTTACATGTTAAATGGAGTTAGTACATGGTGTCACCTCACAGGATTTTCATGAAAATTAAAGTGAAAAATAAACATCTGAATTAATTTTAAAAGGACTAAAAAACCTTAGTGCATCATATATTTTTTTTTTTTTTTTTTTTTTAGGCAAGGCAACCATTGGTTGACCTCACAGATTTCAAGGACCTTGTCAGCTTACAATCCCTTATTTATTTATTTATTTATTTATTTATTTATTTATTTATTTATGTTTTATGCTTACAGCACCTGGTCTTCCTAGGTGGTCTCCCATCCAAGTACTGGCCAGGCCCGACCCTGCTTAGCTTCCAAGATCAGTCGGGATCGGGCTGGTTCAGGGTGACAAGTTCTGAATGCTTAGAGAGTTTAGAGGCTTTCAGAATTCCATTCCCGATGAGGTCTGGTGCATGCAGACCAGGCACCACCTGGGATTGGTTGGAGAGTTTTCCTCTGTAAAGCATTTTTATGTCCGGAAACACTTCTGCAAGTTTTCAGAGCCAAGACTGAGGTCATTTCTGAGGACTAAATGGCCTCACAGCAGGTCAAGGACGCACAGTGATTTCAGGGCAGATCTGGGTCTTGAGCTAAGCCAGCCTAGAGCTGATTCCACTGGGCAACATAACTGGGGTCTTCTTAGAAAACAGAAAGACCCATCGGAGAATCAGAGAGATAGGGTTGCTGGTGACAAGCTTTAGGACCTCCGGAGTCAGGGGACCTGGGTGGGAATCCTGGAAACTTTCTTATCCTTTCTGAGCCTTGAGTTCATCTCCCGCAGCATGTGACCCTCAAGCCCGTATCTGTTTTCGCACGATGCTCTTTTCCTTTGGCCTCTGTGCATCCGCGGGCTTTTGGTTTTCATCCTGCCACCCTGGTAGCGCGGGCTCCGCCTGGTGTGGGACCCAGAGCCTGGACGCTGCTCTCGTCGCTGTCCTTTCTGACGCCTGGCTGTTCATTTTCACCTTCGATTCTTGGAGCTACTTCATAGTCTTCCGCAAGTTATTTTTTCTTTGTTCTTAAGTTAGTCAGAGCTTCTGTTGCTTGCAACCGAGAAACTCTAACTGGCACCATTAATTTAAATTTAAAGTGCTAATGAATGGTTACTGTCACCGTTGGATCAACTGCCATTAATGCTGTATTTTAACAGATCAGCGGTTAAAGCAGGAGAGTAAGAATGTCTGCCAACGCTCCCGGTGAGAACTGAGCCATCTTCTCTCGGGATCGGCTGCAGGAAGATGTGTGGAGCGAGCGCCCCCAGGTGGAGGCAGAGGCGTGGGCTTGAGCCTCAGCGGTGCTGTGTGACATGACGAGCTTCACTTCCCTGTGCTTAAATTTCCTCATTGGTGCACAGGTACAATGGCGCTTCACCAGATGCAGACTCCCGGAGAGCAGGAATTTCTTCTTAGTTTCTGCTCTGTCATTGGACAGCAACACACAACAGGTGCTCAATAAATAGTAGTCCCGTGTAGGAATAAAGGGGACAATTAAGAGCTTTTTTTTTTTTTCCTTTTTTTTTTTTTTTTACAAAGCTACCAAACTATAACGCCTTTCGAATAGGTAGGGGCTATTTCTGTTTTATTTGTCTGTCTCTAGCCCTAGCACGGTCGCTGGCACATAAAGCAGTGAAGCTAAATGCAACCTATGCAGAAGCACTAGACATGCGTTTCCAGGTGTAGACACTCTTGCCTGGGAGAGACATCCTTGGAGAGTGTTCGGTTCCAGAGTTTGCTTTTTCAGTGTGGACAGTGCGTTATTCATGGTTTGGAAAAGTGAGCTTTTAAATACAAACTCATTTGTTTCTGCTTTTATTTTCCTCCTGTCATGCCTACCTTAGATGCTCCCAGTACCAGAATCAATTTGAGCTGATGCAAAAACTGTGAGTGTGTGTGTGTGTGTGCACGCGTGTGTTTGGGTGTGTGCGCGTGTGTGCGTGCTTGTTTGTGTGTGTGTGCGTGTGCGTATTTGGGTGTGTGTGCACGCACGTTTGGGTGTGTGTGTGTGCATGCGTGTTTGGGTGTGTGTGTACATGCACATGCTTGTTTGGGTGTGTGTGCGTGTGTGTGCCTGTTTGGGTGTGTGCATGTGCGTGCGTGCGTGCGTGTTTGGGTGTGCACGGGTGCACACACACACGCAGGGCAGATGGAAGCCACCTGCCGCATCTTTTCCTCTTTCCCCACCAGTACTGAAGGGCAGGGTGAGGGCTGACCCTGTGAAGGGTGTAGGACGTCTCCCCCACGGTACTCCATGGAGGGGTAAAAGAGGAAATGACCTACTTCTCCGATTTTCATTTTCCCTGCGTCACTGTTGGGGAGACTGTTTTTTGCAGAGGTGACAAAGTGAGAGAAAATGGGCCAGATTTTATTGATAGCAGCTTGAGGTTCCCTAAGCCTCAGAAAGATCTCTCCTGGGTGACTAGACATGCGTATTAGTCAACCTTTGCTGCACGCGAAACCATGCCAAAGTGTAGTGGGGTAAGACACCAAACATTTATTATTTTTTGTGACTCTGTGGGCGGGCTGGGTGGTATACCATTCTGAGCTGGGGTGGCTGGGGCTGAATGGTCTAGAATGGCCCCACGCACTAGTCAGGGGCTCCCACTGTGATGGCGGGACCCCTCCATGTAGTGTCTCATCCTCCAGTAGGTCAGCATGCGCTTGTTCACGTGGCGACAGGTTTCTCAGGAGTAAGAGAGAGCAGGTCCCGATGCACATATGCTTTTAAAGTCTCAGCTTGCATCACATTTGCTAAATATAGGCCATTTAGCAAAGTCCTATGGCCATACCGAGATTCAAGGCAGGAAAAATAAACCCTAGTTTTTGCTAAAAAGTGGCCAAGTCCCACTGCAAAGGGGCATGTGTACAGAGAGAGTTTGTGGCCACTGTGCAACCTACTGTAGCATGCCTAGATGGGCCAGGGGCGGTTGGAAGGAGGTGGAGAGTAGTGAAGGGTGCCCGTCACCCACCTGGTCAGCTGTTTATTCATCAAGCTGTTTATTGCTGTAACAAGGCAATAACCTCAGTGGCTTAGCATGCGCAATGTTATTTCTTACACCAAGTCTGTTGCAGATGCTCCTGGCCAGCAGGTGGCTTTCTGTAGGGTCACTCAGGGACCCAGGCTCCTTCCATGTCGTGGCCCTGCTTACCCCCAAGGCCCAGGAGGCATCTGTTGGACCCTCTGCATTCTGTTGGCAATAGAAGAAGAGACTGTGGGCCATTCTGTGGGCCATGCCTGGCAGTGGAGCCCCTCATGTACATCTGTTGGCCGGAGCTCAGTCACAGTCCGG
>NW_006436294.1:2920263-2934159 GCF_000325575.1 Pteropus alecto
CGAATTCCTTGACTTTGTCCTGACTTTGGGCTCTGTCCTCACTCATCAGACTCAGTGACTGAACTCAGCTTTCTGCTCCCCCGCCCAGCTTCCTCTGGGCTTGTGTTCACCTTGACTTTTCCTGTGTCTGGCTCCATGTCTGGCTCCATCCCGGCTCTGGTCGCTTGGCCCTGGGCCCATCCATCTCCCTGCAGGAGGCAGGGAGGCCAGCCAGCCAGCCAGAAGGAATGCCTTCCGCCACCCTTCCCTTCCCTTCCCATCACGGCTCCTCTAGCCAGGCCAGCCTTCTAGCTCTGAACAGCCCTCCACCTGACATGATAAGTTCCGGGAGCTTTCTCTGCAAGAAGACAAGCCTGGCCCATGTCAGGGCTATCTGTGTCAGGGCAGAGACACGCCAACTGGGCACCGATAATCAGTCTGACACACAAAGCCAACAGGGACTGGAGGCCCCGCGGCTGCAGCCCGGGCTTGGGCAGACAATGCCCTTCCCAGGGCCGGGCCAGCCAGCAGCCTCTCCCCACGCCAGTCCCTCGTCAGCCTCAGCCCCTGAAAGGGTGACTTCAAGGGTGAGGAAGAGGAAACAAACAACTCCCAGCACAGCTCCCGCTGCTGCTTCTCCGCCGGGAGAACGAGCGCCAGCTCAAAGGGCTGCCCCAGATTTCAGCAATGAGGCCTCCCTCGGGGAGGCAGGAGCATGTCGTGTTGATGGAGCACAGGGGAGCCATCAAAGCCGGTGTTTGGACATGGGAGGCGGCTTTTGATAAAGTACATTGGCCGGTTCTCTGAAGAAAGACGTTTGGAAGAGAAAAAAAGATCAGGATGGCATTGGGGTAAATAATAGCTGCCATCTTTTTTGTCTACTCAGTGCCAAGTACTTTACTTTTTATGACACTGAAATCGTCCTCACCCTGTGAGGTGAGTGTATCATCGATGTTTCACAGGTGAGGAAACAGAAGTACAGAGAGTTTGAGTGACTCAGTCAAGGTCACACAGCTCCAAGTGGTTGAGCCCGGAGTGGAACCCAGGACTTCCCTGATTCCTAAGCTGATTTCTCCCCGACTTTTTCATATTTTCCAGATTCCAGATTTTTCTTCCACAATAACAATGAGGCGCTGATGTCCTAACTTAGACTTTCTTATTTGGGGTGTTTGTGTCCAAAACCTCTTCACGGTGTATCTCAGTTAAGGCTCATGACGATCACGACAAGGGCACTATTATTTTCCAAGTGTTTTGATGAGGAAACAACCCCAAAGACCATACGTAACTTGTCTAAGGTCTTGGAGCTGGGACTGGATTGCGGCCCGGAAGACAAAAGGAGGACACTCCGCGGATGCAGCCAGCGAGGCTTCCGCTTCCGCTTCTGCTTCCGGCCTGCGGGGCCCGCGGCCTTTCCCGCGGACGGTGCGGGCGGGGCGGTTGCCCGGCGAAGCTGCGAGCGAGGCTTCCGCTTCCGCTTCCGCTTCCGGCCTGCGGGGCCCGCGGCATTTCCCGCGAACTGTGCGGGCGGGGCGGTTTCCCGGCGAAGCTGCCCGGGAGGGCCCAGGTGGGCCAGCTCCGCGGCTGCCCGCAGAGCCCAGAGCATGAGACCGGCGCCTGAGGGTTCCGGAGCCGGCTCCCGGTAAGGCGCCAGGCAGGGAGGCGGGGAGCGGGCCCCGGGCCTGGGCGGAACCGGAGCTGCGTGGGGATGTGTTGGTGGATGGGGAGCAGGCGAGGCTGGCAGCAGCACCAGACTGGGGCGCGCCAAGGTGAGGAAGCTGGCTTCAGGCGGGCGATGGGGTCAGGGACGGGCGTCGCACTCTGTCTTCAGGGAGCAGAGGCGGGAAGGCTGGGCATTAAGGCCTAAGTGCAGGTGGAGATGTTTGGAAAGCCTTGGCCCGTGAACCCCTTTGGCCCGGGTCTTCACACATTTCGCTCCGCCTCCCTCAGGAGATGGTGGTCTGAACTTGGCCCCCACCTCTGGAGGAGCGAGGGCGGCAATGCCTGTGTCAGGGCCCCCGCCTCACCCGGTCTCCACGTGGTTCTTCCCTGCCCTTCCACGTGCTACGGGATAGACCTCACCTTCCAAGATGAAGTGCTCCTTGCCCTCCAGAAAGAGGTGCTTTTTATTCCTGTGAAAGATTTAGGCTCTAGGTACAGTGAGCAATGAAAATCTATCACCAGCGAGGAAGGCGGAGGCTGGCCTTGAGGGAGCACACATCGTGGAGCGGGGAGAGGTGTAGGGGGCGTCTGCAAATACAGGGCGGGGTGGGGACAGCAGGGGTCTCTGGGACCGCGAGCTTCGAACTCTGATCCTGACCTTGGCAGACCTTGGAGAGGAGGTGGAGCAGAATGACAAGAAGGGAGGTAGGAAGAGGGGACCCTGGGTCTTAGGGTGCTGGCGTTGTCAAAGGTTTCCCAGTGCCAGGTTGCGAGGCTGTGGTCACCAGACCATAAGGGGCCACCATGCTCTTGAGGAGGAGGATGACAGCAGCAGCCGGGACCCAGTGGAGATGGGAAGCTGCTCCCTGTTCTCTGGGAGCTGCGTGGGACCCCTGGGATTGGATGCGCCTTAGAAAGTGAAGGGGCCCTAACTACAATCACGAGGGAATTTCCTGCAGGCCTATGTGGGATAAGGGTACAGAGTGGAAATTAGTCGATTTCAAAGCGTGGAAGAGAGCCATAGTTTCTACACACATGAGACTTCGGACCGTTTGCTGCTCAGGGAAAGTGCTTGGCACAGCTCCAGCGCATGCGGGCACCCCCCCGCCCCCGTTAGCTTCCCCCCACTCTTTGTTTTTATCATTATTGAGACAAGGCTGAGTTTTGACACCCAGGTTTGCCGGTGCTGTGACTCCTGAATCAACAGCTATCGAGAACTCTCTAGATGCTCAGTTCCCTGATGGGGAGGCCTAAATAAAGACATGGTTTCTCGGTAGACCAGAAACTCTGAAAACTGGATCAATGGACAGTGATGCAGAGAGCATAGAGGTGAGGGGCGTAACCTAAGAAGTGGCAGCCACAGAGGGGACAGGTCAGCAAGGACTGGAGTAGAAGCTGCTGGCAGAGGCTCGGGATCAGGGACCGTCAGGTCAGGAAGAAAGGAGATCACCAAGTGTGGCTCCCTCATTTTCTAGATGAGGAAACTGAGGTTCAGAGGGGCCCAGAGACTGGCCTGAGGTCACAGAGTCAGTTGGTGGTAGAAGTAGAACTTGAATATAATTACCTGGATATTTTTATTTCTAAACAGCCAGTGCCTTCCTTCCCACACCTGACTTCAGTTGTAGTAACGATGGTCACAGGTGACACTTGTTGAAGACTCACTGTGCGGCGTTCCCATGCTGAGCACTTTATCTGAATCATCTCCTCTGAGTCTTCTGTGACTCCCGCTGCTCGTGGAACAAGGCCTGCCCTCCTTGGCCAGAGCCTCGCCGTCTGACCCCAGCCAGCCTGCGTGGCTCGTCCTCCGCTACTCTGACTTCTGCAATCTTCGCTTGTTTCTGTTTCCTGAACCATCACTGCACTGTTCCTGACACCCCGTTCTTCTGCCCCTCTTCCCCTTTCTTCCCATTTTACTCCGTCCTTTTCAGCTAGGGCCAGCTGGAGTTCTGAGTCTCCCTTGAAGCCCACCTCCCGGGACTCGGCACGTGGTCCGTTTTAAGCGGATGTCTGCGGACACCTGCCTGAGGGTGGGTGAACGGTGCTTCCACACTGATGGGCAGGGTCTGGGCTGGTCGGGGAAGCCGGAGGCTGTGCAGAGTACACATGATTCCTTTATTCATTCGTTCATTCGTTCCGTGGACATTTATTAAGCAGCACCAGTGGAGGGTTGGGGAGCGGGGGTGATAACAGGTGTAAGCTAGTGTAAAACAAGGTGGCGAGTGCTGAGAACCGTAGGGAGGCACCTTTGTCATGCATGAGGGATGAAGGTTTTGTCCGCTTACGGCTGTCAGGGATGTTTCTGACGTGATCCGATCCGATTCTGGAAGAAGGGGGAGGTTCCAGATGTGTAGAAATTGTGGGCAGGGGACCTCGATGGGGAGTTTATCAAAGGCGTTGGGGGGCCACAGGTGTGCGGTTGTTGGGGAACGTGTGAAGCGAGAGAAAAGGCGAGAAGGAACTTAGCGGTAAGACCGTGGAACCGAGTTAGGTCCGGTAGACAGAAGGCGTCCGTGAGGCAGGGCGGTTCATAGGCACCTCTAAGCCCTACCGAGCATGTGCCACGTGCCAGACACTCTTCTGAGCTTTCAGTGTAGGAGCTCACGTCCTCCACACAACATTATCCCCAATTTACAGGCGAGGAACTGGGCACAAGTCATGCAGCCAGGAAGGGGTGGCTCAGGCATCAAGCCCACCTGCGTTCCGCCTGTCTGCTCCACTGCCTCTCAGGGTGACCTGCAAGGCAACGGGGAGGAGTGGGCAAAGAGGCACAGTGAACCCTGTTCAGAGGGACTTTGGCCAGTTCTCGGGTGTCAGGCAGATCTTCCCAACCGTGAAAAGCCTGTCTTTGGAACCACAAACTCAGCTGTCGCTGAGGAGACCCTCCCAGGTGGTGGTCCTGCAGTAATTCAGGTGGGGTTCTCAGAGCCCATGAGGAAGGCCTGGAAGATTCTGCAGGCTCTCAGAGACCTTCGGGAAACGCACGGCCTGATACGGTGACACAGCGTCCCCGTGCTTCGTCATCCCGAGCCGCCCTCCATCACTGAAGGCGTGTGCATGAAAACAGGCTTTCTCCTGTCTTCAGGGCTCAGCTTCCTGCTGCCGATCCTCACCTGAAACCATACGTCTCCATTTGTGGCTCAATAACCATATCCCAGGGGGCTAATTATGGGCCACATGCTCCTGGGGCTGCTGGGCTGGGAAGGATTTGATGTCTGCTGCCGTTCCCGTTTCTCTTTTGGACTCGCTAGCTCCAAACCTTTCCTCCACGGGGTCTCCCGGGCCTTCACGAGCCTGTTTCCTTTCAGGATGCGTTCCGTTGTGCAGATGACCCCAGCGGGGCTTCACTGGGCGTTCACCAGTCTGCCTGGCAGCATCTCGGTGTTGACCAGTTGGTAAACATCAACCAAAGGGCAGATGACACCTGCTGTTTCAGTCCGTGCAGGTGGGGGGATGAAGTGGAAAGAACTTTTGGCCTCGGACGCGGGGAAGCTGCATTCCCTTAGCTCCGTTAGGTATTTACTGCTACGACTTTGGAAAAGTGTCTTTACTTCTCTGGTTCTGAGTGTTTCTTATATAAAAGGAGAGATTTGGGTTAGATCCGTGGTTTCTGACCTGATTCCTTGGTGTCTGGAAAGATAGCGATGGGTGTGTGGACAGAGGAAGGGGAAGCTTTAAAACAGCTGTGAACTTCTAACTGCAAACTGCTAGCAGTTTGAGAAGTCCTTGTTGTCTATTCATTTTTGAGTCTCTGTTGTCTAGGACAGTGTTTGGTCCAGAATGTGCAACTGTTTCTCGAAACGTGTTGGTCATTCAGAAAAGCCCGACAAAAATGTTCTTCGGCCCTATGAAGCTAGGCAGGCCACCCCCAACCTTGAATTCTTTAATGATCAGCATTAGAGTGAAGATGTGCAACTCATGTCTTTTCGTCTCTGCATAAGTGACTTAATGTAGCTTAAACAGGAAAAGGGACTTTGTCCCTCACTAAGACAATCAGATAGTTTGAAGATTTCTGCCAAACAGGAAGGAAATTTAGAGTCCGTGTCGTCAAAAAAAACGACAGCGGACCACTGCCACCGTCACTGTGGTCATGCTGTGCTTACCTGGAGCTCCGGTCAGTAGTTCTGGGTGACGCGCTGAAGGGGATGGGAAAACTAACTTACACGTGCATTTTGATGTAGAAAAGCATCCCTGTGCCTGGTGTCCTCGAGAAAGACATTAAAACAGGACACTTTTGGATGAGGATGGGCCCATTTCTAACCTATAAAGCTGAGGTTTTCTACCAAGACAGTTGGTCATGGGGACTCTCCTGTGGGTGCAGACACAGGGGCTGAGGCTGCTCGCCTTTTCTGTTGCCCTGGGTGCTTTGTGGGAGCTCCAACGATGGCCATCTTGTCTGTTGTGTCCATCTCCCTGAGCCTCAGAATCCCAAATCGCTCACTTCATTGGGATTTTGAGAGATCAAGTGAGATAATGGATTCGAGCGTTATCGACAACCCCAAGCATGTTTCTGTGTCCTGTAACCATCAATAATGCCTATGGACGGCGTGGGCGGGTGGCCATCAATGGGGAAGCACCTTCTCTTTCCCCCTCCTTCTCACTAATTTGCATTTGTGCCCGTTTTGTCTCTGCAATTGTCATATGTCCCTGGCAGCTGTCCCATATCTTTTGAATAGCCGCACTACGTCTTAATGATTTCTCGTATTTGCATCCTGAGGCTGGCTTTCGGGCAGGATGATGGCAGGGGACCGAGGTCCCTACAGTCAGTTACATGAACTTGTTTGAGACTTGGAGTCAGAGTAGGGCAGGACGAAGCTTTAGTCTGGCAGGGCGGGTCCTGGTACGTAGCAGGTGAGCTGTTTGGGTCTTGGGGACAGTGGCGGTGAGACTTCTCTCATCCAGTTCCGAATCATGGCTCCTGTGAGCGATGTTGTGATGTTTTGTTAGAGACTCTCCACAGTGTGTTTGCTCTTGGTAGGTTCACGGTCTCTTGTTCGCTCTCCTCAGAGATGTTTTGAGCTAATAGCCTTTCCTGTGTTCCTCTTACGCTTACGTGGGGCAGAATGAATTTTGTGTTTGCACCTGAGATCTCTCCCTGGTACAGGACTTGTACCTGGAGTGGCTTCTAAAAGTCACGGAACCTTATCCTGTGTGTGGTGGTGGCTTAGTACAGGTCATCAGGTATCAGGAGGCAAGAATTCACCCCTGGTCAGCTGGAAAGAGGTTGGCCTCACTTTTGTGTTGGCAAATCCATGCCGACTGTGCCCTGCTAACCAGACCTCTGCCAGCGGGGCACGCTGGGTTAACGGAAGTGGTAGGAAGAATTCTTTCCAAAAGTAAGATCGAGTTATCGTCCCTGTCTCAGGCAGTGGTTCAGGTGTCCACCTTGTCCCTTGCCTCCTACTGATACCATAGCCTCCAGATCCTTCCTTCTATCCCCAGTGACCCGTGAGAGGGTCCCCCTTCATTGTTGCTAGTTGTGAGATCAGTAAAGATTTTACCCTTTTATACTTTTCACAAGTGGACATTATGGTCCTTGAAAACATGTAGACAGATAAAAATTACTGGGCAATACAAATTATAGGGATGGGGATAAAGGGTGGGAGAGAGAGGAAGACAGACAGACAGACAGACAGACAGACAAAGAGGCAGAAAATGACAGAGACAGAAAAGGGCCTGGCCACCTCACTTCAGAAATGGTCTCTGGAGACTTAGGGTCAGTGGTAGCCAGCCCCTACGATGGTCTCATACAAATTATAGGGATGGGGATAAAGGGTGGGAGAGAGAGGAAGACAGACAGACAGACAGACAGACAGACAGACAAAGAGGCAGAAAATGACAGAGACAGAAAAGGGCCTGGCCACCTCACTTCAGAAATGGTCTCTGGTGACTTAGCGTCAGTGGTAGCCAGCCCCTACGATGGCCTCACGGTCCGTCTTCTGTCTTCATGCCCTGTGTGGTTCTTTTCCATGTTGAAGCAGGGCTGGCTTTTGTGACCGATATAATGTAGCGGAGATCACCATGTGTGATTCCCAAGATCGGGTCCTAAAATGCACTGCAGCTTCCGGCTTGACCTCTTGGGTCCTTTTCTTTGAAAGAAGCCAGCTGCCGGGTTGGGAGAACACTCAGACAGCTCTGTGGAGAACCCCCACAAAGAGAAACCAGCTTGCCAGTGTCTGCTTGCCGGCACGCGAGGGAGCCCCCTTGGGAGTGGTTTAGCCTCAGCCCATCACTTAGATGACTGGGGCTCTGGCCGATGCCTGGCGACAAGCACCTGACAGCGTGAGCCAGAACCACCTGACCAAGCCGCTCCTGCATGCTCCATGTGCACACCGGGAGGGATAACAAATGGTGGTTGTTCTAAGCCGTTAGGTGTCAGGTCGTTTGTCACACAGCACTAGGTACTTAGTACCTTTCTCCTTGCTGTCCTTGCTTTGGTGCGGACGGTCTGGTTTCTGAGGCAGGGAGTGCAGAGTTGACGTCGGGACATCTGTCCCTTTTCCGCGGGTGCCATCGCCCTGCTTCACAGCCCCCGTCGTCCTCCACGGAGTAGGAGTTCCCTTGGGCTCTGCTGGGTAACGGAACATTCTTTTTGTTTTTCAGTATTATCGCAGCTTTAATTCTCCTGAGTCTATTTTCATAAATGTTTCAATGCAAAGGTGGATGAGGATGAATCAAGTGCTGTTGTCTTGCTTTTCTCTTAACCAGGAAATCAAAAATCGATAGCTGCCTCTAGGTTTTTGATTATGCATTCCATCGGTACACATTTTTTAACACGTGTCTTCAAATATATTTTATTTGTTCATTTATTTGTTATTTACACGTGCCATTGCATTGTTTTATCATGTAAGTTATACAACACACATAAAATGTACATTTAGAAAATATGAGTAAGAATAAATAGGAATAGAAGGCCACATATTTTGCTTTTCTATCCAAATGGTTGCCTTGGGCACGGCTGGTGAATGTGTCCCGCTGGTCTCCAATATGGGTAGCTTTTTACATTGCGTCATCTGCATGTTATTTAAGGGGAGAGGTTGTGCCTTATTTGTCTCTCCCAAGATTATGGGGTTGCTGCTCCATCCACTCTTACAAAATGAAGAGTGCGTGAATGAATGTGCAGTTGAATGGAGGAGAGTCCTCCGGGTCTCAGCACGATGCCAAGTGCAAGGGAGACAGAAATTAATGCGACATGTGAAGTGGATGAAGCTTAAATCTAGTCTCTCTAGCTCCCTGAGAGAGTAGGATTTAAACCTGGGCGTGCTTGGTTCCTAAGCCATGTTTACTGTTTAGCTTCTCGCAAATTACAGAGCCCCTCTCTGCCCCACTCGCTGAGAATTGCCTCTGTGCTAGACGTGCCCTTGGAGGGAAGGCGCTGGACTTATTTCTAGGACGAACTGTGTTCTGGTTTCCCCCTGTCTCCCAGCCACACGCTGACGTATGCCGGCAGCCAAATCGCACCCCACACCACAGCTTCCTCCGTTCCCTTCAGTCTGTCTCCCAGGGTGGGCTCTCTGGCCATCACTGGTTAAGACCTCCTAATGGGTATGTGTGTGTGTGTGTGTGTGTGGGGAGGGGTGTTAACAACTCGGCTCTCCGGGGCTCAGGTTGTCTGGATTTCTGTCTTCTTCCATTTCCGGGGGCTGAGGAGTTGTGGGAGACACAGTTATGACCAGCTTGTCAAGGCTGTTTGCTCAGCCGGGCATCTCTCTTCCGTGTCAGCTGACTTAGCTCTTCATCCCCATTTAGGCTTCGATGACCTAGTGACTTGGATTCCATGTCGGCATTTCCCTCCTACAGCCCATTCTCTGAGTAATGACCACTCAGAGATGTCCATGTCCTGGTCCCCAGGACCTGCACATATGTTTTACATGGCAGAAGACACTTTGCGGATATGATTAAATGAAGGACGTTGAGATGGGAAGAGTGTCTGGGATTCTCCAGGTGGGTCTGATGGAATGACGATGGAATGACGATGGAATGACGATGGTCCTTAAAAGGAAAGAAGGGGCGGGAGAGGCAGAGTCAGAGATGTGAGGGTGGACGCGGAGGTCGGAGTGACTGAGGCAAAGAGGACGATGGCTGAGGGTTGCTGGCCGCTTTCAGAAGCTGGATAGTGGAGGGTCTGGGGAGGGTCCGGGGGGATCATTTCTCTCCACAGAGAAACAAGGTGATCAGATCTCTGTGAAATGACTGAGTTAGGGTGTGAGATAATACAACAATATCAGCGATCTACCTCGGCATATGTCATAGTGTGTGGGAGACTTTAGAGTCATGACTTCTGATTCAGAGCACGGTGCAGAGGGTTAATCAGAAATGGTTCTGCCCCCAGGTGACAAGTATTTCACTCTCTTTTGCTGTGTCGCAGGCAGCCACGGCAATCCGGTGGCATAACGCAATGGGCATTTATCTCTGTGTTCGTGAGTCTTCCCATTAACTGTGTCTACTGTATCTAAGCTGATCGGGCTGGGCTTGGCTGGTGGCTCTGGTTCAGACTGTGGGTCTGGCTGAGCCTGGATCTAGCCCACAGGTTGGGCTCAGGTCTGGGTCCTGGGCTGAAGGAACAGAAGCTCCCTGAGGGATGCTCAGGTCTTGGTAGATCCCCAGAGCACAGAAGCAAGCCCAGTGACAACCCAGTCACATTTCGAGTCTCTGCTCCTGTCATGGCAGCTTACGTCCCATTGGATAAAGTAGAGCACGTGGTTAAACCGAAGCAGGGGTGTTGCGGGGGGCGGGGGTGGGAGGTAGGGACTGTTATTGTGAAGAATTGGACGTAATTCAGTCTGCCACACCAGAGAAGGTTGCTTTCTTGGATCTCATAGGATATGTCTTTTGAGTCAAAGTTACTTCTCTATTTGTGACCTATGCTGCCACCAAGGCAGTTGTCACGAACACCTTCAGCAGGTGACCTTCCATGCACTAATGCCTCCTTTTGCTCTAGCCTTGTTTTTCTGTTTCTGGAGGTTTATCTGTTTTCAAACCACAGTGTTTGAACAGCTCAGCCGGCCATTTACCCCTCTGGGAGCGCACTCTGTAATCAATTCCATTCCCTTTTCTGCGATGACATGTCCCTCTCTGGGCCTTTCGTCTACTCATCTGTAAAGAGACCTAGTTCTCTGTCACACTTGTGGAGTGCCAGCTCCTACAGGCAGAGGAATCGCTCTGTTAGAAGTTTGCAGGCTGCCCCAGCCCCTCCTCCACGTGGGGCCCTCCTGGCCCACAGGCAGTGGGGCAACGGAGCTTCCAGGGAGGCAAGCCGTGTCTCAGGCACATTTAGAGCAGGGGACTGTCCGCCAGGGGGTGACGGTCCTCCTCTGAGGGCTCTGGGCTGCTCAGACCCTACGTGGAGTAGTGTGTTATAGGAGTGGGCCTGGAAAGTGGAGGCTTGTCCCCTATGAAGGGTCTGGAAGAATTGCGGGATCTGGAGTGGCCGAGGACTCTGATGCACATTTGGCTTGGAGAAAAAGTTTGTGGATAGTGGTGGCATGTGAGGTATCACCGTCACCAGGTTTAATTCACTTCAACAAGCGTTTCCTGATCCCAGCAATTCGCCAGGACCTCTGCTGGGAACCGAGGTATGGAAATGCACAGACAAATACAGACAAATACCCTGCTCGCGCGAGGCTAGGGCCTGGCACTTAATAAACAGGTACATTCTTCCCTTTGAGCCTGGCGAAAACCATGCAAACGAGAGCCAGGGTGTCAGAGGGCATTACGGGCTTCATCGGAAAGGATAAGCAGTTTTTTTCTCGTCTTGTTGCAAGTAATGAGTGGCTGTGCCGCATGGGAACTCTTATCCCCAACTCTTCGTGTTTTCACGGGGGAAAGGAAATCCTGCTTCCCACGGGGAAAGGTTTGGGAGGAGCACTGCTGGCATCTTTCTCCAGGCCTACAACCCACTTGTTTCTCCCCAGGGAAGGAAAGTGATTCGGATCCAATTACTGAATTTGGGGGAAGGAAGCGAGTGGGAACCAGAGCTTGTGAGTTGCAGGACCTCTGAGAACCTATTTGGGACCTGAAGGTCAAGGAAGTGAAGTGACTTGGCCTCCTTTGTGTGTGGCAGAAACAAGAGGGGCACCCACCCTTCCTGATGCCCCGAATGAACAAAGGAGGGAAAGGCTGGCGGCCGGGGACCGTGGTGACGATGGTGAGGGAGGTGGGTGCGGGCCAGGTAGTCAGGGAGACGTGGAGGGCTGAGCCGGGAGGGGCTCTGGGGGCCAGACGGGATCCAGTGGGAGCCTGGAGTTGAGGGAGTTGCTGGCAAGGGCAGGTTCCCAGCTCAGGTGACCATGTAGCGTGGAGCCACCACTGCTCAGGTTTGGAGCTGGCAGTCACGACACTGGGCTCCAGTTCTCCCTGAGCAGCGGTGCAGACATCACCCCGTGAGATCCCAGGACAGAGTTTACAATGTGGAGGATCTTCAGGCCGAATCCAGCCTGTCACTGTGTTCTGTTGAACCCAAACAAGTTTCAAAGCTGTGAATTAGCGGAAGAAAAAAAAAATTAGAGAATTATGAGTAAGAATCTGGATTTCTTTTTATTTCTTAAGGGGGAAAAAAAAAAAAGCATCCAGAGCTCATTGGACCCATACTCCTGATTGGAATAATCTCTTGGAACTGAGCAACGGTCACTCCCTTTAGCAGGATCGTCCAGTTTGCCACTGTCCCCACGGGTCCATCTGTTTTGCAGGTTCTCTTAGCTTCCCTCCCAGCTTACCTGCCTGGGTCCAGTGGCCATTTGCGTTTGCAGCCCCTGCTCCACCTGGGATGCTGGGCTTAACCTCGCCTGGCTGGCTAAGAGATGCTTTTGGGATTTTAATGTAAATTAAAGGCTTCTCCAGAGAGATGCATCTTGCACTTCAAACTTTTGCACGAAATTACAGGTGGTTCCAGACCTACTAAAGCCTTTTAAAATCTGGACATCAGGTGAAAAATTCCTGCTCTGAAAACAAAAGGATCCCTCAGTATCTTTGAAAATTCACTTTCAGGGGCACTTTACAGTTTATAAGGCACGCCCCTTTCCTTGGAAAGCATGCAGCCCCTCCTCCCAACGTGCTCCCCATTTTCCCTGTCAGCTCCTCCTCCCCAGCCTCACGTGTGCCCTCTGGAGGCACGCTGGGCAGGGGTCATCCAGCCTCCAGTGCAGGGGAAGAATGGGGCCCAAGGACCCTTGAGCGACAGGCGGAGCTGCACGGCTGAGGGGATGGGGGGCGTGGGGGGGCGGCTGGCGCTCTGCTGTGCTCCCCTGTGATTCTCCATGTTTGTCGTCTTTCCCATCCCACTCTTCCTTTTGCCAGTCAGTTATAAATAGCTCAGAGAACATTTTATTTCCAGCTTTGAGGTGACATGTGCTGTCAGCAACACCACAGCCGCTCCATTGATGTTTTTAAGGGGGCGGGAGGAGGAAATAAAATTGCTTATTGGCCCAAAGCAGTGTTCAGTGAACTGAAAGCCACTGACTCTCCGTGGGACGCTCTGCGTCTCCCGAGTGAATGGATTTTCACGCTGGGAACCCAGCCGGCCTTCGGGCTGAATGGCCGCCATCTCCCTCTCTGATTAATTCAGTCGATGCCCAGCCCAAGGAGGGCGAGGAGTCGGAGCTTCCCCTCCCTGCCCTGTCTGGGGGGAAAAGCCAGGAACAGGAGCAGGGGGCCGGCAGGGAGGAGGCCATTGCTAACAGCTCGAGGCGCCTTGTCTGCATAGGGCGAGCAGTTTTTCTGTTTCTCTGAATGTCAAGGCAGAGGCAGGAGGGCAAAGGCGTTTCTCCTCGCACTGGCCGAAGAGGAAAACGCAGCCAAACCTTTGCAGTCACAGAGGGAGGAGGTTGCGCTAGACACCGGGGTGCTTTTCAGTGATGTTGTAGCCAGGGATCCAGGAGTGACAGACGCAAGAGGGAACAGAGGGCCGCGCTGTGGAAAAGGGAAGGCAGGACGGCGGCTTGACCAAACCCCAGAGGCAAAGCCCAGGGCCCCTTGCTGGGGAAGGAAGGGTGTGAAGGAGGGGTGTCCGCCCTTTCAGAGCCCAAGGCGCTTCCACGCCCTGCAGGAGCAGCCTGCGCAATGGCCTGCTTTCTGCACGCAGCAGTCCCTGAGCTGCCTCACGCCGCCCTTGGACACGAAGGCCATTGTTATTGCGCCCATTTGGTAAATGAGAAATCGGGATGTGAGGAGCCTAAGTCACTGACCCCTTTGCCTCCTTGTCTCAGTGAGCAAAGATTCCGATTTCTAGAAAAAAGGACCCAGGGAGCAGGAGAGGGAGGGAAA
>NW_006436294.1:2934181-2946785 GCF_000325575.1 Pteropus alecto
AAAGAGAGAAGAAGAGGAAGAAGAGGCCGTCGCTTCTATCCAGCCCTGAGCAGGCCCAGGTCCCCCGTTTGAGAAGAGGAAACCACAGGGAGAGAGACTTGACAGTGAGACGGAGATGAGGGCTAACCTTGACCTTAGCCCCTAACCCTTTGGAACTCTCAGAAGGAAGAGAAACGGGAGATAATTCCTGCCTCATTTTTTAACCCTACTCTGAAATCCCATCCCTGGCAAATTTGGCCCATTGTCCTAGAATCTGCCAGCCAGGTTGGGGCTTTTTCTCCCTTGAGAGGTGGACAGGGTAGGAGCAGGGAGAGACCCAGAATGTCGTATGGAGAAGCTGTTTCCTTTTCCTGTCCCAGCCCCTGGCTTCTCCCCTTCTGCCCCGTCCCGAGAAGGCCTTAGCTGCAGAGCTGGGTGGGGGACAGGAACGGACTGTGTTCACCACGTCTCTGTTGCACGCTGGTCTCTGTGCAGGCGTCTCCCCGGGCTGCACTCAGGCACCCACCCCTCTCCTAAAGTCCGCATCCCCCTCTCGCAGAGGGGAGTCTCAGGTGGTCCTTTCTATGTACCGGTTGGTTTGCATCTTCCACGACGGAATGCAAGCTCCAAAGGAGTGGTGACTGTCCTACTCACGCTGTGTCCCCAGTGGCTACCACAGTGCCTGACACCTCACAGGCGCTCAGAAAATCCTGGTGGAATGAATGCATGAAGTAGCTTGCCCCGTGTCAGGCCCCGTGCTTTCAACTTAGGTCTGGGTGACTGCCCTGAAGGGAACGAGCTGGGCGGACTCATTTCTGTGTGCTTGAGACAGCGAGCATGGGTTGAATGAGGTCCAGGCGCCTGGCTGCATCTACCAGGCGCCCTGCTGGGAGCCAGTCCCTTTGTCCCCATTGGACTGGGAGAAGTCCATCGCATTTATTATTCAGTTCAAGTGCATCATCTACCAGGCTCTGACCACGTACGTAGCACTGTGTCCGGTGTCTGAATCATGCCAAAGAAATATAGGACACGCATCCTCTGAGCTTTCGAGAAGGTTCTGTTGTAGACAGGAAGACATCGTGAGCTTTCCGAGGAAGCACATTCTCCTCCGTGGGTCTGATTCTTCAAGTGTAAAGTGTTTGGGTTTTACTAGACGATGTCTTCTTGCGAGGCTTACCCCCATAGTAGATCTGAGACACGCGGTTGGGTGCAGCTGGTTTATTTGGACCATGACCCTAGGACGTGCTGGCGTGAGGGTGGGAGGGACACAGTGAAGGGAGGAAGGCCACAAAAAGTCGACTGATGGCGGTCACTGCTGTAGGCACCTCAGAGCTCACCTCATCTGGGACGCTGGGGCCTGTTTCACACACACCGCAGAGCTGTCCACTGCAGGCGGATGAGGCTGGGGCCATCATCCCCAGCTCCATCTCTGGCTGGTCCTTGGTCGCTACCAGAGCATTGTTTCCTGGTGTGTCCAGCCTGCCCGGCCTCTGCCTCCTGCCCCCTGGCCAGAGCGCATCCTCAGGTGGACAGCTGCAGGGACAATGGCCCATACGGGGATGGTCGGGGGGTGGCCCTCGAGTGGGCCGAGGGGGTCATGTGCAGGGGACCACAGCGCCTGCGTCTGCCCTAGGGACCTCTTCCGTTTCACCTGCCTCTGTACGCCCAGGTAGCAGGCACTTTTGCGATGAAGGAATGAAGAGTTCTCCCTCCAACTCTGACTTCCCCAGTTCCGTGGCCTCCGGAACAATGACCACTTGACAACGCAGTGTGATGAAGAGCTGCCTGGTGACGGTGCGGACCTGGGGTGACAGCGGAGTGAGCCCGTGTGGGGTCGGAACCGGCGGGGGAGGCCAGGGCTTCCTGTGGGGTGGGGCCTGTGCTGGGCTGTGAAAGGCCGTGGGGTCCAGAGGGGCGGGAAGGGGGCTGGGCAGTAAGGGGTGGTCCTGTGCACACGGGAGCGCAGGAGGGGCTTGGCATCCCCAGGGACTGCTGCAGCCGCGCTGGCCCTGCACGGGGTCTCCGACCCCACCCCACGGAAAGGGCCCTCCCCCGACACCCCACACAGAAGGCGTCCCCGACCCCACATGGAAGGAGCCTCCCACCCACCATGGAAGGGGTCCCAATCCCCCCAAGGAAGAGGCCTCCCCAATCCCCCACACAGAAGGCACCCCCAAACCCCCACGGAAGGGGCCCCCAGCCGCCTCTTGCCCCGCTGGCCCGCACTGCTCCTTGAGAGCCTTCTGCCTGCCCTGCCCTGGTGGCCCTGGCTCTGGGTCCAGGCTTCTCTGTCCTTCCCAGTCTCACCCTGCCCTTCAGACTGGGGGGAGGCTGGATGTGGGGCTGCAGTGTGTTCTCTGGAGCCTTTAGCGGTGGCCTTGTGGCCGGGAGGCCTGGCTTTCCTCTTGCTGGGTGAAAGACCTGGGGGAAGGGACTTCACACTGAGCCCCATCTGCAAAACGAAGATCACACAGCAGGCACCTCGCTGTGTCGCTGTGAGGTCTAAAGGGCCTGATGCACAGGCGGGGCTTGGAATGGGGCCGCCCTCAGCCTGTGGGGTGTAACGAGTTCTCCCTCTGGGGTCGGTGGGGAGGAGGGATCGCTTTGTGTGCTTCCCGGCACATCACAAACACTTGAGGTGGCCCTTAGTTTTATTATTACTTACTTTAATTTTACAAATCGCTTCTGAAACCTGACCTTGGTTTCCCAGCCATCACATTTCTGCCTCCGCCCCCTTCTCAGCAGCCTCTGGCCATGACCTCAGTTGACAGACGCTCCCCGCTCCCCGTCAGTTCGGCCTCAGCTTCCCTGCCCATCAGCGTGCCCCACATTCACTGTGTGCAGCTGTGACTGAGGTCTCAGGGGGTCTGGGGAAAATGGGTGGGAAAGGGAAGGACGTGTGGGTGGGAGCGTGTCCCCGATTGTGGGAGGTGGCATGGGGACAGCTCTTCACTTTCTCCCGCTGTGTGACTTGAGCAAGTTACCTCTCTGAGCCTCAAGTTTGCTTTGCATCTAAAGAGGGGACAGTTGAGCCCATTGCCTGGGGCTGTTGGGAGAAGTGACCAGGACAAAGCAAGGTGTCAAGCCCAGTTTCTCTCACTGCCGCTTCCTTTGCTCCCCGTCCCATGAGGAAGGAGAGCAGACAGTGGGCCTCGGAGGCCAGGCGGGTTTGAGAAGGCGGCATGCCGTCCCTGTTTGAAACCTGGATCTAACCATCCCGTTACGTTTTTGCAGGTTGTAGTGGAGATCAGAGGGCCTAATGAGTGACAGAATATTTTGTGAAACATAGTGCAAGACGCACACGTGAGGTTATTGTTGTTGCTGTTGATATAAATACATGTCTAGCAACCCCTTTTCTTAAGGACTTTCTCCCTATTTTATTTTTTACAGATTTTTATTAAAGTATGGCTAGCGGACAGTGTTAGTTTCAGGTGTGCACCACAGTCGTTTGACATTCGTAATCCTCAGGAAGTGATCGCCATGTGTCCAGCAGCCATGTGACACTTTGCCACGTGGTCGCAGTGTGATCGACTGTTTTCCCTGTGCTGTGCTCCACACCATGCCTTAGCCCTCTCCCCGACCCTTCAGTACTATCACATGATTTTCCTTTAGACGGCCGCCCCTCCCCCTCCTCAGTTCGTGAGATTTGGGTTCGGCCACCCCACTCGCCCGGTTTCAGGAGGGACCCAGTCTAGCCAGTTGTCAGATTCTATTTCTCCGGACTAGCTGTTGGCTTAGGGATGGGCGTGGGTCCCATGTCGGTCCGATGAAAGGTAACCCTGTGCTGGAACATTCCGGAGGAGGGCTTTTCTGCTGTGGTCACCCGCTGCAAGGGTCTCGCGGGGACGTGGTTCCTTGTGCGGGCTCTGGAATCAAACTTGGGCATTGACTGACTGTGTGACGTGGGGCAAGTTACTTAAACTCTCAGTGTCTCAGCTCTGTCATCTATGAAGCACGGTTAAAACAGCACCCAAGGTACGGCGTCACTGAGAGTTTTAAGTGACTGAGCGTTTAGGAGGTGTTCGGAATTGCTGTCAGGACCGAGTAAGCCCTTAATGAATGTTACCTGATGTCAGTCGCTAGGTCAGCCTGGGACTGCCAGCAGACACCTTGAGAGGAGGTTCTGGCTGGCATCGAAGCCAGCATGGTTCATGACATGGGGAGCACCTGGATCCATCCGTACCTGAAGCTAGCCATCCCTAGAATTTCTTAATTAAGCCAGTTAGAGTTAAGTTTCTGTTACTTGCAACCAGGAGTCTTAACTGTTGCAATTATTATTTCCACATAGAAATATTGATTCTTGCTAACACATGAGAACTTTCTGTGATTGTCCTTCTCTTCAGGCTAAGTTCAAATTCCTGAGCCAAGCCTCCGGGAGACCATGACCTGGCCCCTGTCTAACTCACTGGCCTCCTTTTCCCCTGCATCCACTTGTCTTCCGCTTTCCCGCCTTTCCAAACTTGCAGGGCCTGAGCCCGTCCTGTTCCCTCCTCCCTGTGACTTTGCAGGCCTCCTCCTGGGCGTGCCCTTCCCCACTGGGCTGCCTCTTTTTCACTGAGTCCCTGTGAGACTGGGTTAGATCCCTCTCCTCCATCCTTGTCCAGCAAAGACCCTCACCCTAAGACTGAGGTTCCTTTGGGGCCTGGGACCATTTAGACCTGAACGAACTAGTTCTGTATCCCAGGGTCTGGCACACGTGCCACATCGAAGGTGCTCATGGAAAGGACTCACAAACACGTGTGAGTGGGGAATGAGAGACGAGTGACAGATGCAAAGTGTCAGCTTTTTGATATGCTGTGTGATTTGTTAAAAATGCAAACGGTTCGGGCACCAAAGGAGGCGGCCCATC
Source organism: Pteropus alecto (assembly GCF_000325575.1). Classification (NCBI taxonomy): domain Eukaryota; kingdom Metazoa; phylum Chordata; class Mammalia; order Chiroptera; family Pteropodidae; genus Pteropus; species Pteropus alecto. The sequence goes on from NW_006436294.1 coordinate 2,939,010, forward strand.
CAGAAGCTCTGCAGCCGACGTTCCTGCTGGACACCCGCTGACGGCTGGTTCGGCCATGCCATTGACAGGGAAGCAAACTTCCACCTGGCAGGTGCTTGATTTAATAAAACCCCAAACTCATATCAGCCCCGACATGCCCAGGGAATAAGACAGCAAATTAGAGAGATGGAAACGTCACTCCAGTGCAAACCAAGATTTAAAAGGCCCTTGTAGCCCTTATTTATGGAGTTTGGGTTTCCCTTTAACCCTTGGGTGAGAGAGGATGGCTTGCTGATCCTAAATACAAATGAATTTTGTGCTGTGTTCTGCCTTCTGGCGTGAAGTGCTTAATAAATGTTCCCATCTTTCTGTGGGGAAATCTTTCTCCCCGCTAATTGCTGTCAGCATCCATCAGGATCACCCAGAGAGCAATATCCCAGCCAGAGAGCCCTTGGGGCTGAGCTCCATCACCCGGAGACAGTCTCGTGGGCGGCAGAGGGGCCCATAAGGGCTTGCACTTGCCAGGCATCTCCACCAGGAGGCGCATCACAGCAGGAGTCTGAACCAGCAACTGGCCAGTTGTTCCTTGGAGCCATAGGCGCCAGAGCCAGCAACCCAGGTACCCAGGTGTGTGTGTGTGCGTGTGTGTGTGTGTGTGTGTGGGGGTGGCTGAGCTGTGCAGTGCCAGATTCCATCAGCCTCTTAATCAGACCAGCCGCGGTTTATCCCTTTTATAGCTCAAACCAGCCCTAAAGTTTTTGTCAAAGGGGTTCTACCGATGTGAAAAGAAAGGTTTAAAACACAAACCTAGTTCAAGCCGCATCTTTAACAGGTAAATTAACACAGCCTGGGGATGCTGGGGCCGGGGCGGGGGGCGTGGTGACGAGGGAAGTACCGCGGTGTCAGCATCGCGTTCAGACCTGGTCTCCCGATAGTTGCGGCAGCCTTTCTGCCTTTTGTTTTAAAAACATTTTTCCATGTCCCACGTCCACCTGTTTTATACTTTAATGCTCAAGCACCTACCCCTGTGTAGGGACCTTGGAGATTGTGATGGAGAGTGATGTGCATCGAATCCTCCGGGGAGGGCAACTCACGAATCAGGCATCGGTGAGAAACCTCACAGCCTTCCTCTTGTGTGTGTATTTAGTGGCTGTTTACTGATTGCATATTATGCGCCGAGGATGCAGGGCAAAGCCACAGAGAGCTTATGTTCCAGTGGGAGAAGGGCGAAGAAACAGATAAACAAGGAAATCTGGAAGTAAAATAATCACGAGCTTCGTTTAACGCAGCAGAAGGAGGAACAATGTATCCTGATGGAATGAGGTAGAAGGTCAGAGTCGGGGGTGCTGTATTTTTCAGGGTGGTCACCGGTGTGCTTCCTCAGAGAAGGGGGTCTTTGCGGTGGGGCTTCAGAGCAAGGTGTCAGGCAGTCCAGCGCAGGGGGAAGCGTTCCGGGCAGAGGCCTGCAGGCCGATCCAGTGCTGTCCGGGAGGCGCACGCTGAGCCGTCTGGCCTCTCTGTTCCTCCGCCTCTTCCCGCGACGATCCCCCGCCGTCTCAGCCACGCGCCCAGGGCCGTGCGTCACACCGCACCACCTCGGAATCCACCATTTGTGCTGTCGTGCTCGCTGGCCACCACCCTTCTGGGCAGTGTGCTTGGCGTCCCAGCTGCAAAGAAGGAGCACTCAGGTTGGGCGTCCCTCCTGCGTCCGCGTCTGCTCTCTCTTCTTGTCATCCTGTTTCCATGGTGGCCCCGCTTCCGTCCGAGGGCGGCCTTCCGCCCGTGCTCTGGGTTTCAGGGCTTCCTCCTGCGTTGGGATGATTCACTGGAAATAAGTCCATGCGCTAACATCGCCCGCCCTAACCATGTCTGCCGCTGGCTCCTGCCGCTTTCCCCTGCTGTCCCTCAGAGGGCCCCTTCTTCACCGCCTCGCCTCCCATTTCTTCCTCGCCTACGCCATTTGGGCCAAACCTGACCCCCGGCTCGGTGGCAACTGCTTCCTCAGGTCACCGACAACCTCCAGGCTGGCGAGGCCAGGGTCTCTACTCCGACATCACCTGCTTACTCTCCTCCCTGGCAGCCCGCTCCCAGCCGGTCCTCTCTGCTGCGCCCGCTCCCCTGCTCTGGGTCTGATTGTTGGACCACTTTAAGGTTCAAGTCTGGGTCCCTTTTCTTCCTTTACCTACACACTCTCCTTAGGGACCTCATCCATTTCCATGGCTTTAAATATCATCTCCATAATAATGACGTCTAAATTTATGTCTCCAGCACGAGTGTCCTGAAGCTGCTGCAGACTCATATATCCTGCAGCTCTACATCCCCGCTTAGATGACTAATGGGCATCTCAACTTAATACATCAAAAAAGTCTTAATTTTCCCACTTTCCCTCCAGAGTTGTCCTTCCCTTGTTTTCCGCCGTCTTGGTAAATGTCCTGTTCTCCCCGACTGCTCAAGCCCGAGTCCCAGGAATCCTCTTTAATTCCTCTTGCACTTGGCCCCCGTGTCCTGCCCACAAGTGAGACCGTGGGCGCTGCCCTTGAGAGAGGTTCTGAATCCACCTGCCTCGCTCCCTCTCCCCTGCTGCTACAGACGCCCCAAACTCCACCGTTACTGCCTTCCGCTGTGACGACAGTTCCCCACTGGCCTCTGTGCTGCCTGTGTTGCCTTCTAGAATCCATTCTTTATGGAGCAGACTGAGTGCTCCTTAAAAAGTGGAAGTTAGATCTCATCACTCACTAACTTAAGACTTCAGTAATTTCTGGTTACGTTTAAATTAAAATGACTTGCTGTGCCTCACAAGTCTTTACTGAGCTGGGCCCTGCTTGCTTCTGACTTCATCACATGTGAACTTGCCGTTTCTCATTGTGTTTTTCACTCTGGCCTTTGCTTTTCCTTCCTTCCTTCCTTCCTTCCTTCCTCCCTCCCTCCCTCCCTTCTTCCTTCCTTCCTTCCTTCCTCCCTCCCTCCCTCCCTTCTTCCTTCCTTCCTTCCTTCCTCCCTCCCTCCCTCCCTCTCTCCCTCCTTCCTTCCCTCCTTCCTCTCTCCTTCCCTTTCTCCCTCCCTCGCTAGCCCCCTCCCTCTTTGTCTTCCTTCTTCTGAACATCAAGTCCACGTCCACCTGAGAGCCTGTATTAATTTTCTGTTGCTGTGTAACAAATTGCTAGCATGTATAGTGGCTCCATAAAGTCGGCTGCCTCTCTCCTCTTGCTCCCAATTTATCACAGGCAATCGGCCATTCGGGAGCTGCAAGGGGTGGGGGAGTAAGTGACAGCTTAACAAAAGGGCCTGAGAGGGAGCAGAATACAGCCATCCAGAATCTGTTTCCTGCCCCGCCTCTTCGCTCTGTGACTAATCGAGGCTGTGGACAAAAGGAAGCGCAAATGTTACATAAAGAGAATAGCGCTGATCTGGAAGCCCCCGGGCGAGGGGCTGCTCTCACCCTGTAATTGTCACCAGGCTGTGTTAGCGCCAGGGGCAGAGTCACTTCAGAGGGCCTGACAGGAGGAGGGATGTCACATCTGGGGATGCTCGCACATGGGTCAGTCCAGAAATGACAGGGCCAGCTTCTGCGGCGAGCACAGCTGCGTGCCAGCTGCTGGCGAGGATGGCGACAGTGTGGGGAGGAGACAGAAGGGAGACCAGCCCTCACCGGGGGCCTCGTGTGGTCAGGCAGGGTGCTGCGTGTGCCACCCAGCCCTCAGCACCAGCCGTGCCTAACAGTTCCCTCATCTGTCCAGCCCTCGCTGACTGCCTGCCTGGGACACATTTCTTCTCCTCGATACTTGGATGAGCCCCACCAAATCTGTCCACCTTGACTCAGCTCATACACGCCTCTGAAAACCGTTTGTGATTTCTCTCCTTCGCCAGACTGGGGAAGTGCCTCTCTACCCGCCCATAGTCTCTGCGGCTTCTTCCCCTCTCTCCCCAGCATAATTCGCTGCTTACGCTTTCTGAGCTCTCGGAGGCCAGGACCTGCGTCTTTCTTTCCCCCATCTCTGTTGCACCGACACCGAGCACATTGCTTGGCAGTTAGCAGGTGCTCACTTTTGCTAACATAATGAATCTCTAATGTGACTCTTATGACACTGCTGACACACAGCCTGTGAAATAAGCATTGTACCCTCACATCTCAAATAGAGAAATGACACAACGGCAGTAACATAACTTGCCCGAGGACACATGCCAATGAATATAGAGCTGGGATTTGAATCATTATTATATCGATAGTTTCAGTTTACTGAGTACCTACTATGTGTCAGGCACTGCACTTGGTTCTTCTCACGCATTATCTCTTATCCGTCCTCACATCATGTAAGGTATATATGATCCCCACAGATAATGGAAACCTCGTGGTATGGATGGCAAAGATGAGGCTCAGGGAGGCTTATTACCTTCCCAGGGTTAAGCGGATAGCGTAGTGGTAACGTGTTTGATGCCAAGACCCGTGCTCCTATTGCTTCCTCCCAAATTATTAATGGGCAGCAAGGTGGATGCAAAAAGGGAGCAGCAGCTGTGACCGATGAATCCAGAACATGATGCTTGCGTGTCTTCGAAGTTCACGTATAACATGAAGAGACAGAGCATCATATGATCTTTGCTGACAGTGACTTGACTGTGGCTTAATAATAGATCATTGAAAGAAAAGCACATGTTCCCAAAGGGGAGTGGATGGTCACCTCAAGAAAAACCGAGAGTCATAGGAAGCAGAACTGGTCAGGGAGGAGGGCCGATGGACCTGATGCTTTCGGGCACGAATGCCATCTTGTTGCGGGTTCTGCAGCTTCCTGTGCTGGAGTTCGGGCTGCTGAGGGCAAGGCCTTCGCTGCTGCATCCCCAACAGGCAGCACATGAGCAGTGCATAGCGGACCCTAAGTAAGATCTAGGAATACAAATGCACAAAGGAACACAGCTCTTTTGTCACTAAACAGGTGTCCTTTGCTCTGTCACCAAAGTATTTCATTGGGTTTTTCCGAGTGGTGGTGACTTCTGTATTTGCTGCTATTTTTCCAGGCTCCATGCTGCTCAAATAGTTTTTTTTCTTTTTTAAAAATGAGCTTTATGAAGGTGTAATTGACATACAGTAAACCACACATATTTAAAGCATACGATTGGGTAAGTTTTGACATATATACACTGTGAAACTCTCATCACAATCAAGATAGTAAACATATTAATTACCCCCAAAATTTCCTCGTGCTCCGTGGCAGTTTTTCTCTCCCGCCCCTTTCCTGCCATCCTGTCTCTTCAACCACTGGTGAGACATCTTGTGACCATGAGGGTAGCTAGTATGGCAGACATGCCACCATGTCTGTCATACTTTCCCAAGGTTATGCGGATAGTGTCGTGGTGAGCCGGGTTGGGATCCAAAGACGGCAGGCATGCTGGAAGCATGGGGAGATCTCGGGTCCTTGGTAAAGTCACTGAGCTGTGACGTGGCCGGTCGAAACTTTGGTTATGTGAATGGAAGACTCTTCTTCATTGCCAGAGTCTGTTCCTTGCAGTAGAAAGTCTTGTCGCAGGTTCTCTAAGTTGACCCAGCCTCACTCTCCCTAAGCTAGAGGTGGGTGGAGGTGACACTGGCCTTCAGCCCTAGAAAGTCTCCTCGGTGAAACAGTCATCGCGACAAGGGCCATTTCTTAAATTTTTGTAGCCCTCTAGCCCTCTCACATGTATCATGCAATTAAATGTCGTCACTCTACAGCCCAAGGTTGTGGCATTATTTTTGTTTTATAGATGAAAAAACAGAAAGCATCACTCAAATTAAAGTGTAGCAGCTTTGCGATGACAGCTTCAAGCGTGACTCCAACTGGGATGTTTGGTTGGAACAATGATCAGAACTCCCATAGAGAAATTTCAGGCGTGAGCCCACCACGGAGATGGAATTTGAGGGGAATTAGGACTATTTGTGCGTCCTTGAGGAAAATCAAGGACATTGTGTACTATGCTGTATAGGTGGGCCTGGGCCAAGAATCATGGAGATTTTCTTGGTTCCTTATGGGCCCTGTTGGAGAATGATTTTTGTAATTTTTTAAAATAGTGTGTAATTTCATAGGAAGCCCGAGGACCTGGAGCGGGAAAGAAGTTGCCTCTGATTTGGGGAGAGGCGGTCCGGTTTGCCTGTTCCTTCATCGCGAGACATTACTGGCACCCACGAAGGGGCCATGGGGTCAGGGGGTCCCCTGGGTCAGGTTCCCCAGCTGCTAACCTTGAGCGGAGGACTGGCGTGCAGGCGATTGCTGAGAAAGCGCTCGCAGCAATCGCAGCAGAAGCCCCCGGAGGGAGCAGGGAACGAGCGGGCGGGGAGGGAAGGGGCCAAGCACAGTTATGATTTCAGCGATGGCCTGAGGTCCGGGAGGGCCACCCCCGCCCACCTCAGGCATAGGCGCCTATGGGTTCCCTTTCTGTTTACATTGTTCCAGTTGAGTTTGTGCTGTTTGCAGCCGAAATCGTTCTAATCATTTAGCAGCGATGGGAGAGACCAGGGCGGGCGTGCGATGGCTCCGCGGTGCGGTGCGGGGAGCACGGCGGGCGAGGGATCGGGCCGGCCCGCCATGGGTTCCCTTTCTGTTTACATAGTTCCAGTTGAGTTTGTGCTGTTTGCAGCTGAAATCGTTCTAATCATTTAGCAGCCATGGGAGAGACCAGGGCGGGCGTGCGATGGCTCCACGGTGCGGTGCAGGGAGCACGGCGGGCGAGGGATCGGGCTGGCCCGTGCTCGCGGGAAGGGGGCGTGCAGTTCGAGGAGCGGCCAGCCGATTTCCGGCCTCCCTGGGCCCCAGCTGGACTCTCCAAGGAAGCCCTTGTGATGTTCGAGCCTCAGTCTCCTCCTCTGTAGACGGAGGAAATACTGAAATTCTGACAGTGCGGGAGGGTCAGGCGGGATAAACTGTGCGGCCAGCCGTGCTCCTGCGGCCGCGGAGCGCTGAGTGCGCATGCGCGCTCCGAGGCGGGCTTGTGGCTCTGCGGTTTGCCTGTCTGTGGTACCTGTTGTTCATTTTGTTTCCTTCAGTAGTGACAATGGCGATTACACTCTGCACACTGGCGTTTCCCTCACCTCAAAGTGCCGTCCCGTGCAGGATCTTGTTTTCTTCCAGTGCATTTTCCTCTGGGTTCACGTGGCCGCCGTGCCGAGAGGAAGTAGTCGGGGAGACGCAGAACTGACATTTAAAACCATCTGTGTTGGTCCAGACTCTGTGCACACTTGACCTTGTTTACTTGTCTCAACAGCCCTACGAGGCTGAGATGCCATTTCCACATTTAGATGGGAAACTGGGTTTCTGTGAGGTTAGTTGCGGCGGGTCACGCAGCTGGCACGTAGGGGAGCCCGGATTCAGATCCAGATGGAATGGTAGCAAAGTCCCCGCTCCCAGCCGGGGTGGGTGGTGGCGGCTCAGCCTTATGGCTGCGTCGAGGAGTCCTCCGTCCTGGGAGAGCAAGTGAGGCAGGAGTGTGACGGCCTCCACCCTCTCCCCGGCCGGGCCAGCACCCCTCGGGCCATGCCTCCGGGCTGGCCTCCAGTGGGGTGCGGGGCTGGCATGGTCCTTCCTCCGGCCTCCACCTGTGCCTCTCTGTCTTCCTAGAGGCGGTAGGAGCGGCCCAGTCTCTGGCTAAGTAAAGCTTCCTCTTCTCAGTTTTAACACCAGCAAAGCCACCTCCGCGTCCTCACACTCTCAGGAAGGCTGTTCAGAGCAGGTGAGCCGACAACTCGGAGGAGAAAGCAACTCGAGCAGCTCCCGCGGGGCCTGGAACAGGAGCACCGTCTGTACCTGTAGGGACACCAGATCCTCTGCAGCTTCT
>NW_006436294.1:2946826-2948740 GCF_000325575.1 Pteropus alecto
AAGGCCTGCCCTTAAATGGAATAAAATAATAAATGGCCGTACTTCTAGGGGGCCGTATTGCTGGGGGCCTTCCTGCGCTACTCGTGCTAGTCCGGGTTTCCTAGGCGGGCAGGCGGCCTCCGCTCTGTGTACGTACGTTGTGTTCTCCTTCCCAGGCTTAGGGACCCTGCAGGATTTTGTCCTGTATCTTCCCTTCTCATCTCCGCAAGTGGAGGAGGGGGGCGCAGGCGCCAAGACTCCAGGCGCAGGAGACCCCGTTGTGTTTGACGAGTTAGAGGAGGCGCATGTTGGGAGAGCGCGTGTATCAGCGACGCCGAAGGGGGCGGCAGCGGCCAGGTCGTGAGGGCACGAATGGCACCCCTCCTACAGGGCTGGGAGCCTTTGAACAGTGAGAAGCAGGGCAGTGACCCGATTCTCTGAGTATACTTGAAAGACTGAACTAGATCAAAGGGGAGGGAGTGGAAGCAGAGGGACCAGATGGCACAGGTAGAAATGACAGTGTTTGCTGATGGGTTTAAGTGCGGGGCCAGCCCGTGGAACGCCTCGACGGGGCCCTTCTGACGTGGCCACGAAATGCTCTTCCCTTAACAGCCCGAAACGCTTTCCCCCCTCTGCTGAGGACAAGGCCGAGGCCTAACAGGTTCGTCCAGTGAAGGTATAGCAAGCCTGGTTTAGCTGGAGACAGTTTATTACTTACATAAGTGCAAGAGGAAGAGAAGTCAAAGACCCCAGGTCCTTGTCCCACACCCCAAAAAGGAGAACACCAAAGCCACAGGGGCCAGATGACACCACAACACAAGCTGAGGGACAGCTCGTGGTGAGTGTGACTGTGTGGTTCCACGGTCTCTTGTGCCCTCAGGAGTGGGTGTGAGTGGAGAGCCTTGGACCCTAAGAAAACCTGAGAGGACGCGAGTCACTGTCCCTGAAAGCCTCTGAGGGTGTGGGGGCGGGGACGGGAGTGGGGATGAATCTGTGGTAGCTCCGCACAGGCTTCCTGCCCTCTCGGGTTCTGGCAGGGTCCTGAGTGGTCCGCCAAGACACGACCTGGCCGTGGCTCGAGGTGCGGTCTGCGGGTTTACGTGGGTATGTGTGAGGCCACTGGGGAACCAGGGAGGGGCCTGTGTCCTTAGTGTTACTCATTACAGGTGGGATCCAGAGGGTGGCACGCACACATGGTGTTCGCTGTGGTCACTCACTGTGCTTCAAGTACTTTACACGTATTAGCTCACACACAGTGAATCTTCATAACGACCCTATGAGGTAGGCACTATGCTTTAGGTTTACTTTTTAATAATTTTCATTGAGGTGAAAAACACATACTACAAAATATACCACCTTAACCATTCTTAAGCATAGGGTCAGTAGTCTTAAGCATAGTCACGTCGCTGTGTGGCAGAGCTGTAGCACCTTTTCAGCTTGTGAAACCGAAACTATGGCCGTTGAATGACAGTCTCCCCACCCACCGCCCCACCGGAAAGCACCACTTACTTTCTGTTTCCCCAAGGGCAGGCATTTTGTTCATTTCGTCCACCATGATTTTCCTGGAGGGAGAAGAATATATGGCACATAGAAGGGACTCAACAGATATCAAGGAATTAATTAGAAGACTAAGGCAAAAAACTAATGAGATTTAGGGTTGGTGGATACGGGGCACGAAGGTGTTGGAGGGGTCAAGGATAACCCTTGACCTTGCTTGGTAATAAGGGTGTTTTCAGTGCCACCAACTGAGACGAGATTAGGAGGAAGAACCACTTTCACGGAGCAGGCAAAGAGCTCATTTTTAGACATTTCGATTTAAAGATGTCTGTGGACCACCTGGGTGGAGATGTTCAGCAAATTATTGAGTAAATAAAGAAAAAGGAGGTCCATTTTCTTCCTTCAGGATGCTCACGGAAGGAGGAGAGATATAATTAC
>NW_006436294.1:2948792-2979902 GCF_000325575.1 Pteropus alecto
ATTTGGCATAATCCTGTATCTTCCTGCCTCGGAGAGTGTGGGAATGGAGTAGAATCATCGATCAGACCTAGGGGAGCCGTTCTGCTCTTGACTCTTAAGCAGTGGTGTGTCTGCGGTTGAATCTACTCTGGTTAATAGTTCTTCCCAATTGTTCTCCCAATCTGGTAATCCAGATTTCCCTATTATTATTATTTTTTAAATAGAGCCTTGCTATTATAACCTGCTCTCCTTAATGATCTTAAAATCTGTTTGCCCACCTCCTGGTTGATGGCTCTGTGATTTTGATAGTTAGGTGTCTAATTAAGGTGAACTTGAGGGAGGACCCAAGATTTTTATTGAGACACAGATTCGAATGGTCCTTTAAAGGGGCAGAGGTAAGCAGTAGTCATCACAAGAGTCTCAGTGCTCCAAAGAGAAGAAGCACCTTTGAGGCTGAATGCTTCCAAAATGAGGGTGAAGATTGCAGAGGGGGTGCTTCCTTCCATCCTTTCTGCACATATTCTCCCTCATCCTTATCAAGGGAGGTGAGTTTTTATGATGGGAGATTTTGAAATTGAGAGAAGATGGGATGGTTCAACAAAGACTGTTCCTGTGAATCAGGCTTGAAGGATCATGTTTCTGCCCCTGAGTCAGCTCCTTGCCTCTGGGAAGGTCACAGACTCTCCCACATTACCACAGGTCTGATGAGTACTTATCTTCATGTGTCACCTCTGGCAATCCTTGGGATATCAGCTAATGGGATAAGACTTCAGTAATCTACATGGCTCTGTTTTAGTCACACAGTAACCCTGTGGGGCAAACTGTTACTTATCTAATTTTATTGAAGAAGAAATTGGATGCTCAGAGTTGACGAGACTTCTCCAAGATCGTACAGTAGTGGCAGAATCAGAATTGGTTCCAGGATTTCTTGATTCGTGATCCAAAACTCATTTCCACCACACTGTAGTGCTTTGGGGTCTGCTCACTGTCAGAACACCCCACTTCAGTGTGGGGCTTAAAAAACACGGGGCTCCCTTCCCCGTGCCCACACAAAGGTCTGCCCGAAACTAAGAGAAACCTAATGTGTGGGTGGGTCACGTTAAAACTGCATGATGACAGAGAGACAAAACCCGTGCTTGCACGATGGCCAGTTAGGCCAGGCAGAAAGGTGGAAAAGAAAGAAAGGAAGGGAAATCACATGACCTTGACCCCAGGCTTGTTTCTTCCTAGTTCTAACTGTATTTGTAAGGTAATCCCCCGGGGCTCAGTGTCCTTGTCTGTCAGTCAGGAAAGCGCCCTGCCCGTGGTATAAAGCAAGTGAAAGAACTGGATAATCTGTCAGCTCCGCACCATCCTAGAACAGTGATGTAATTATCCTAGAGACATTTGAACCTGAAGCCTGATACATAATTGCTTCTCCCCACATGGGAAGTATGATGAGGCTCTTGCTCATTTTTCCCCCCCACTAGGGAATAGCAGTTATCTAGGGGGCATTTGCTTTGGTTTTTCATCATGCACAGGTGTTGTAAGATTCTGGCAGACTGGAGCCTCTTTAGTGTCCCTTCACAATCTCTGCATGTAGAAACAGAGATAAGATTATTTACACCCGTTCCATTATTCACAGCCTCTTGGAATGTAGCGTTAAATAATTCAGAGACCATACAAGCTTGGGGATTGATGGTGAAGCTGATAGTTTTTGCAAATACAGCAGGCAGCAGCTGCACAAGAGTCCAGCTTCCGGTACAAACGCATGCTACCCAAACACTTAGCAGGACCTTGGAGAGCGGCCTCCCTGCTGGTCTAAAAATGACTCTAGATCACAGGAGTGGGGAGCCTCGACTCTGGGGGTGAAACGGTTCACCCTTCAGCCACCTTCTAAGCTAAAGCTCCACTCGAGTTAGAGCTATCCCCTGTCCGCTGCACCTGGCTGTGGCTGGAAGTGGGTTCCTTTCATATTTTTTTGCCGGCTTCATTCTGCTTCCTGCACGTTACTGGGTATACTACACTTACCGAGGACTCGTTAAAGGAGGGACGAATGATACAGAGACCTGTGCGTCCCAACGCCATTCCGTGCTGTGTGTCGCCATGTCGCCCCATGCTCAGGCCTCGCGATGTGGAGCTGGTGCTGTCACATGCACTTGTGGACACAAGGCAGGAATGACCATGGATCGAATACCTACTGTGTGCAATTGTAGATTCGATGAGGCAGGGACTGGGTTCCTTTTGCTGAACATGAATTCTGTGTGTCTGGCACATTAGAGGTGCTCAATAAATATGTGTTGAAAGGATAAATCTCATTTTATAGCCGAGGGACCTCCATTCCTGAGATGTTAATAAAATGCAAATTTGGGATTCAAATTTGTTCTTCACTTCGGCGTTGACCCAATTCCCACTCTTTAAGAGATTTAGGGGTTGGGTGGTGGTGATACCTATAACGGTGAATTCAGGAATACCTAATTGGATTAAAATGTCCCTTTGTGTCAGCACCTGTCTGAGTGTCGCTCTGATAAGTTGACACAGGAGCGTTTCCGCAGGTGCTGCCAGGCGGGGTGGTAAGTGGTCCCCAGACCTGTGTGCTGGGAGGAGGGGAAGCCACTGAGGTAGAATGGCCTGGGGACCGTTGCTGTCTGCGGTCTGTCAGCCTAAACTCTCGCTCTCCGTGGGGACCTCGTGGGGCGCGCTGGATGGTGCTCCCCCACGGCCACACGGTGGGATGGGGAGAGCCGGAACGTCAGAGGTGAGGTTCCAGCCCCGACTTTTGACCTGCCTTGTATTCTCTGTGCCTTTTGTGGTTAGTTATTAGCTCTTTGAGCCTGTTTTCTCGGCCGTCGCTGGCTTCCATCTACTCTGGTCCTTCAGGTGGCACAGTGAATGCATTTACCAAGAGCGTGCTACTGGGACAGTTGGCCTCATGACTTTGGGCCTGAGGTCCCCATCGATCTCCCAGAGATCTGGTCCTGATTGTACCAAGAACTCACTAATGTGCTCTGCTGGGCACTGCCTCTCTGGGTGGCACCAGCAGGAGGAAGGGTGCGGCCTTTGGAGCCAGGTGCCCATGTATAAATGTCATCTGTGCCCCTCTCCTGCTTTGTGACCCAGGCAGGTTATTAGTGGCCTACTGACTTGGACTCCTTGTCTGCAAACTGGAGATAGGAAGCGTATCTCCTGCAAAGCCCTAATGCGAAGATTAAGTAAAAGTATAAATGCAAAGTACTTACCTGAGTGCGTGGCACATGCCAAGTGTTTGGTAAAAGTATTGGCTTCGTGGGCTTTTGGCTGTTTTAAGAATCAAATGATATAATGAGATGAACACTGAACGGAATCACAGTGCTGCACTCCACCCCGTGTGTCACAAGACTTCGTCATCAGTTACACGGGGTCCCCTGGAATCATGGTTTTCACGCCCGTGACCATGTGTTACATGTCTTCTCTGCTCATGACAATCCGCTGCTTTGTCTGTCTTGCAAACGCCTATTCCTCCTTCAGTGTCAATGTCTCCTCCTCCACGTAGCCCTCCCGACTTTCCTGGCATTGCCAGTCGCCCCGTTTCCTGCTTCCACAGCACTTGGTGTAGCCATCCAGACTCACGTGGGTTGCATCATTCTGTGATGAGGTGGTTTGGTGTTGGCTTCTCTGTACCTTGGCTCTGAGCTGAGTGCCTGGAGGTTCCACCAATCAGTCCTGCCCACCTCTGCACCCAGCACAGGGGCTGGCACTTGGATGGTCTGAATCCACGCCACCTCAAATCGAAGGTCTGGTGATTCACAGGAGACAGGAAGTCCTTGTGAAATTTAGAAAGATTAGATAATCTTTTGCAGGCCTTAATACATAAATATAACTGGGCTTTCAATAGAGATTTAAATTACTAACTTTCTCCAATTTTTTAAAAAACCTTTTAATAATAGAATGAAACCAACTGATGAGTTGTGTGAATGGTATGTAATTCTTTTCTTCCAAGAATTTGTTTTCTGCCTTATTAATGGAGACTCTCCCACACATTGCAAGAAGAATCTTTTCCTCCCCTTTGCTGGGAAGGACAGTTAAGAAATGACTTGTGCTTTATTTTTTCATGGGCTTGGAATAGATAATTGCTTAAGGCTGAATTTCGGACCACTGATAATCCAATTAGGGTCTTGGACATAATCGTTTCTGTGTAACTTGATGCCTTTTATTCTTCGTGTTTCTGACTTCTTGAGTTGGTTCTCTTAGCAACAGCGTCTCTTTCTGTGGGAGAAAGCACAGCCAATTTGGGGGGGTATTCTTTGCTTAGCAGATTAAAGAAGGGTAACACCTCAGAAAATAGACAGGAAATTGTGGGCATTGTTGTAATAATGACTGAGATTTTTATAAATATGTAGCTACATCAGTGTCTGAACAGAATGATAGCTCTTCGAACCGGTGACGTGAGCCCAGTGTGTCTTTCCTTCCACAGTCCAAAGACCAGGAAGCGAATAGTCTCTTTGGTGCCTCGTTCTCTGGCCAAGTGACTCTGCCAGGGCGGAAGAGGGGGGATCTGAGTTTAGCTGCTGGTCATGTTGAATTTATAATCTTCCTTTTCCAGTCCACTCCAGAGAATCAGAGGAGCAGAAGCCAGGTACTATGGAGGAGCCAGAACTGGGTGACAGGACACTTAGATTCTGGTTCTGGTGGTGACAGGCCACGCCATTCACCTCACAGAGCCTCCGTGACTTCATCTGGGATGGGAGGGAGATGGATTACAATCAAAGTTCGTGAACCATTGGGTGAAGGCCAAATGCAGCCATCATAAAAATCTCTTTGGCCAAAAAGTACCCAAAATAATTTGAGTTAATTGCCAGCATTTAAAACGCAGAAAAGGTTTCCTAAAAAATGAAATGTCTGCCTTCCGTTGATGATGGGAAAAATCTAGAAGTCCTGAGCCCACATTTCTGCACACAGCTGGAGCTCAGCAGTTCTTTCGGTGAGAGTCCTTCGTTCACGCTAGTCCCCACTGCTGCCTGTGGTCCCACATGGCATTCATTCGCTGGGTTATGTCATCTGCCTAACGCCTGTAGGCATTTGAGTCTATGATCTCTGGGCTAGAGGACCTTGAATTTTCCATCTGAATTTGTCAGTATCTGATGAGGACACCTGGGGGCAGTACTGTTTTGTTCTCATTTGAATATCAGTTTTAATTTTGTGGATGTAGAAATTGAAGTCCAGCAAGGCCAACGAACATGTCCATGGTCATGAGGGTTGTAAGTGGTGGAGCCGTGGAGAGGATGGTGGGGCTCTTGAAGCCTGGTCCAGCGGTCACCTTTAAGTTACAGCTTCCACTTCACACAGAAGACCAGCGAGGTGTTGGCTGCACCATGGCAGTCACATGATCCGGATGCTCAGAGCTAGAATCGAACGACCTTTAGAAACCACTTGAAATGAACCTGAGTTATCGCTTAGCAAAGAAAGCATTCTAGAGATGAAACTGCTGACTCAGATAGATTTTGAACCTGTGAAAGACCCCAATCACTTCGGATATGTAGAAGAAAATAGTAATTCTTTAAACTTGGAGCACTTGGCAGTTTTGTAGTGCTTTCACTACTGATTTTGAAAGTATAAAGGAGCAAGACTTATTGAGGTGGTCAGGGTATAAGAATATTTAACAGCTCCAGTTCTTGATTTTGTGAATTGGGTCTGAATTTTGACTCTGCCACCTCCTAGCTTTTTAAAATTAATTTATTTTATTTTATTTTAAGCGAGGCAACCCTTGCTTGACCTCACAGATTGCAACGACCTTGTCAGCTTACAATCCCATATTTAAAAAATTTTTTTTTTATGCCTACAGCACCTGGTCTTCCTAGGTGGTCTCCCATCCAAGTACTAACCAGGCCCGACCCTGCTTAGCTTCCGAGATCAGACGGGATCGGGCTTGTTCAGGGTGGCATGGCTATAAACTATTTCCTAGCTTTGTAACTTTTGCTCTCTTGGTCTGTAACAAAGGGATGATAAAAGCAACTCCAACCTCATGTTCAGCATGTAGCAATGTGTGACACGTATGAGCCACATGCTTTGTACAGTGGGTGGCTTATGTTGAGACATGACCACATGCCCAGGACTTGTTCAGTGTTTTCCAGACATTCACTCAGCGGGCAATGTTATCCCCATTCCCATGTGCCGAGTTGAGTCTCAGTGGCAATAAGACGCTCACTGAAGGTTACGTGGCTAAGAAATTAAGAAATATTGCAATTCTGCGTCATTTCAAACCGTCTAATGGTTTTCACTGCATCCCAATTGTTCCCATCATTCTGGTCTTTGTGCTCCTTCCTCTATTATGTTCTGACTCAACCCAGAACTGAGCTTTGCCCTTCTGCAGAATGCAAGGGTTGGACCCCGTGAGCCTGTGGGCCCCTCCCTGAGATTCTATGCTTCGACTAATGGATAGGAGGCAAAGGATAGTATTAACCAAATGGAAATACCAGCCTTAACTCCATCTTATCGCATTGCTTAAACAGGATCAGATAATTAAAATAATTAGCTGCAGTATAAAGAAAATAGTTTTTTCCCCTTATACTGAATTTTTATTTTCTCTCTGTCCCCACCCACCGCCTTGAAAATTCATTTGCACAAGATGGTGGGGCCTGATCAAAAATCCTGTTCCATGGCCCCAGTTTTGATTCAAAAATAGTTCTGACAAACCATTATTGATAAGGATAAGCCAGGATTACAGGAAGAAAAGCCCAGCTCCTTGCAATAGCACTCAGCCGGCAGGAGACAAAAGGGGAGTGACTAGAAAGGGAATTAGAACACATCCTGATTTTTTAAATTAGTCAGAGGATCTGTTCTTTTTTTCTCTTTCCTGGGGAGATTATTACAGGGAAGCAACAAAGAGTCCTCAGGGACTTCCTTTTTCTTTGTTTGCCTGTGACAAAATCAGGCTAGACAATCCCAGTTTTGGTGGTAACATCTCAAGCATCACAGTCTGGGGTCGATGGAACGTACTTCTCTTCACTCCATCAGAGCCAGTCAAGGCATTGACCTTGGCCAGTCAGGGGCCTGGAGCTTTGTCACGGCCTGTTTGATCTGCTGCTTACTGACCTGGACGTCCCCAGTGAGCATGAGAACGTGTATTTGTCTTTGACCTTCATGCTTGACTCCATCGGCAGTGGCGTCGGATGATGGAGTAGTGGTCGTTGAGCTTGTTTCTCCGGGTGGCGGTGCTCTCTTGGATTTGGGCCACCTTGAGAGCCACTGTGTCTCATCTGCTGGACTGTAGGTGACCGGCGGTTGTTTGGCGACGCCTTTGAGTCCCACCTTCCTGCCCTTCACAGCCTTTCCTTTGGCTTCAAGTTGGGGGTGGGGCGGGCAAGGCTGCTCTCCTCACTTTCAGCACCATCTGGGTGAAAATGTCTTTTCTTTTTGAAAATAACTTTCTCCCTGAATAAAAAGAAATAAAAATGAAAAAGTACAATAGTATTCGTGGTAGAAATTTTAGAAAATACTGAGTTACTTAAAACATTGTAAGTACGTCACCAGATATAACCACTGATGTGTATGTGTGCATTTCCTTGCAAGCTTTTTTCCTATAGTGAATATGTATATATCCTGATGGATGTACAGACTCGTATCTAGATTTTTTTGCGTAACTTTGTACGTGAGCATGTATATTTGTATATTGTAAAAATGATTTTGATGGCCGCATCTTTTATGCAGGGATCTGCTAGAGTGTGCTTAATCTTTTCTCCCGCATTTAGCTCGTTTGTGGTTTTTCACCGTCATGCTACCCTGAATGTACCTGTATGTTTATCTTCATTCACATCTCAGACTGTTTGAGCCCGCAGGCATTTCTCAAGACTTTTGAAAAGTGAGACTGAGTGTCCCATTGGCTCAAACCCAAATCCTGACAGTCTCCTTGACTGTCCTGTCCCTGACATTCCGCCCCCAGGAGAAACCCCAGGCTGTTTGGCAGGTGCTCGCAGGGGACCCTTCACCACACCTAGTTTACGGTTCTGCCAGTTGAAGTTGCCTATAGCGCGTTCGTGCCCCGGGCCGGTTCACACCTCCCTACCTTAGGTTAGTGCTTCCAAAACTCTAGACGCTCAGACATCACCTTCACGATTCCTCCATTTTCACATGCCACCTGTCCCATGATTTAGTTAATATTTGTTTTTAAGCTTAGTTAAAAAGTAGAGCCACAGTAGTTGCGAAATCATGGCTTTGATGCACTAGACGTGTGCATGTGCGTGTGTATAATTTTTTTCTAATTCACATGAAAATAAATTCATAACTCTTGAAATAAAAGATTAAGATTCTTTCTAAAATGATCTTCCGCGGTGGCACGTGGTCCCTGTTTTGGGAAACGACGTTGGCTCCGTCCCGCTGGCGTGGTATTCCCTCCTCTCTGGCGGACTAACTCCTGTTCGCCTCTTCAGTCTCAGGGGGGCTCCCTGACCCCAAGTCTGAGTTAAACCCTCCTTCCTCGGGGTCGTTCTATACCTTGTGCTTTTTTTCATCTTCGCGTTCAGCACACACAATTGTAATTGTCTTCTTTCTTATCATCTTTACCCCTAAAGAAGCATTTACTGAACTCTTCCATGTGCCAGGCTCCGTGTGGGGATATAGGGATGGGAAGAAAGTGGCTGCTCTACTTGAGCTCAAAGCCCAGTGTGAGTTCTGCTTCGGCCGTGGGAACCTAGAGAAAGGCTAACAACTTGTTCAGGGGCATGGGCCAGATTGAAGGCTGAGTTGGGGAAGGTTTCCATGTGGACTTGAACCTGAACTGAGTTAAAGAAATAGTTTAGAAAATATATATTTCTTATTAAGTTTATTAGAGTGACATTGGTTAATAAAATTCTATAGATTCAAGTGTACAATTCAATAATACGTCATGTGCATGTTATATTGTGTGTTTAACACAAAGGCATTAGAGACAAATGAACAAAAATGACATGAGACCTGTAGAAAAAAACATCCAAATGGCAAACTAAATCTAACCACATCATTATGACATCAAACACTAATGGGGTGCATGACAAGAGTCTTTATAAAATTATCTCACTAAATGTGAGAGATGATTACGATGGATTTTTTTTTTATATATGACTTTATGTGTGCATCATTGAGTGCATAAATCATATAAATGAGGAGACGTTTGACTCTGTGTATCACCAGAAGTTTACATGTCCATGTTGGCTTCACAATTCTCTGGATGTTGTCATTGGGAAATAAGTGACAACCAATTGAATAGTCTTACATTTGGGCACGTGTGGCATTTTGTCTTTCAGCCATGCAGTTGGGAAGAGGTAGAACCTGATGCCGAGGCCTGAGTTCTTGGCAGCATCCGCTCCACCTTCCAGCACCTGTTGGGATTCTGGAAGGCAGAGACCAGAGACGGGGGCTAAGTGATGCTGAGCCTGTAGGGCAAGACATAGCTGTGGGTTTGGCCTCAGAGCTGCAGCCTTTCTGACAAGTGCGATTTCAGCCAGCCAGGCGGCCTGAAGGCCCGAGGCTGAAGACCCAGGTTCTAGCTCTGGCTCTGCCAGTCAGCGGCTGTGTTTCTTGGCTGAGGTCATTTAATTTCTGGGGTCTCAATTTCCTCACATGTAATACAAAGTGGCATTTAAACCACCTAAGTCTGTTATCTATGTAAAATGGGAATTATATACCTACAGTGGTGCCCAGGCAAATGCTTAAAAACTGGCTTCCCGGAAGCAAACAAGTTTTTTTGGAAACAAAAACAAAGAGGCCTAGTGTGGGCAGTTTTTAGGCTCTGCCGGTTTCCATGGTGGAAAAACTTCCACTGTGGCCAATTTCAAGCCACCAACATGAAGTCACTGGCTCCAGGGTTGGGATGAGACATGCACAGTCAGTCTCACACGCTGGCGTGAGCCGCCTGCAGCCACCTCTGTCACCCTCTTCTTCATGTAGCTGTCGGGGACCATTGTGGCTGCCAGCGGCTCTTACTTCAACTGGGAATTTCTCTGCAGCTGACACATGGGACGAATATGAGAGTAAGCATCAGGAATAAGTTCACGAGGTCCACTGGGACCAAGGGCTGCACACGTCCACTTCAGGGTTCTTGGTGCCAGTGTGCACCAGGATCCCCTACGTGCTACCTGCAGAGGTGAGCTCCTGGGCCCCACCCGGACACCAGGAGTCACAGTCGCTGGGCTGGCACCTGTGTGTCATGATGGAGGAATTCTGCAGAGGGGATTCAAGTGCAGAGTCAGGTCTGGAAGTCTAGCCAGCAAGGTCAGTGACCTGTGCCAGGTCACATAGCAAGCGGCAGGGACAGACCGCCCACTCAGGTCCCCTGGGTGATTATTAGGAGCGCGGAGGTCCGAACCGTCAGACCCAGCTGCCCGCTGGACTCCACAGACTGTCACACATCCTGGTTTTCTCAGAAAGGCAGCAGTTTCCCTCGTCTGCCTCGAGGAAGGGGCAGCGGCCGAGTCGAGAACTGGCATCCTCCAGCCTCGTCGGCTCCCGAGGTAAAGGCAGGTCCCTTTTGCTTGCTCCCCATTATTTCACTGTAAATGAGAAAGTAATAAAGCGAGGCTGCAACTGGACTAATTAAATCAGCCATCACTAATCCCATCGATCTAGGGAGGAAGAGCCGCAGAGGGCTGTGAGGGAGAGGCTTTTGACTCAGAATCAGCCACATACACGTCTGTCACAATGTGGGGACTGAGGAACGAGACAGAAACGGCCCAGGATCTGGCATTGGAACTGTTGGGGGAGGGGACTGTGTGCTGTGATGGAGGGGAGACCCCACCCCTCCTGGGAGGCTGTGATGGATAGAGCTGGACACCAAAAGTGGCACAAATAAATACGTGCATAAAAAAATACAAATTTAAAAAGAGACCTGAAGGTGTGGTTTTCACAGGCTGACTGACTGACTCTGGTCAGTGCAAAAAGACCTTTTCCATCCTTTTTCTGTGCAAGGTCAATATTGCCAGTCACATGGAGGAGCCCTGTTCCTCCCCAGCCTCTATCTCCACCTCACCTCCCTGGCACCCCGTTCTTAACCGCATGCAACTCCTGGAAGGCACTGGAGTGACCGCCCCTGCCCCCCACCTTTATCTGCCACAGCCCCGCCCCTTCCAGCAGAGGCTCTCACAGTGCGGTCTGCGCACAACGCCTGGGGACCACTGGAGGACTTTGCTCCTACTGCAGAAACTGGAGGCCAGCGTGTTCCTGCCGAGTCACTCTCTGGGGGCTAGAGCTCAGGAACTGAGGTTTTAGCAAACACAAAGGGCAATTCTTAGCGACACCGCGGGCTAGAGCCGCTGGCCGCCTTGTCCGTCGTTCTGTGCAGAAATACCTACTCATCTCTCTCTCCGCAGCTCTAGTGTGTTGTTGAAATATGGACGGGACTCCCCATCGCTTCAGGTTGAGAGATGCCCAAAAGCATTTTTATTTGATTCCAATGTGTTGTAAACTGCAGAGAGAAGACAATGAATTGTAATGTCTACTTCAAAAGCCTCAAAAATCACAACCACTAATAGATTTTATAGTGCTTGGAGAACAGCATCTGGAGGGGAAGGAAAAAAGGGTTTATTTTAAACTAGGCGAGCTCGAGTTCAGGTATACCTAGAATGAATAACAGTAAGAAGAATTTATGAACTATCATCGCCTCTTACCTTAGCCATACTTTATGACTTTCCAAAGTAAGCTAAAGCATATTTTACAGACTTCGACAGCCGTACAAATATAAAGATTTATAAGTTAGGTGGGTAAAGACTGACTCTGTAATCGAATAATTTGACCGCAAAGGAGTCCTTGCCTTTCTCGTAGACAGCAGTCTGGCGTTTTGAGTTCCTAGCACCCTCTCTGTGTTTGGGGATTTTCTTGTCATCTGAGTGTCCCATCCCCAATGGAGAAACCGGAAATGTCAAAGTCACAGCCTCCCTTGCAGCAAGGACTTGGATCATCTGCACTTACAACCAGAAGTGAGGAACAGGAAAAACCTCACTCCGGTGCGACCTATTTTGCTGCAGGAGGCGGAGGCAGGAGCCCCCAGGTTTGGAAGGGTCCTGGTGCAGAAGTTCCTTGCCTTGGGGCCAGCGGTTCCCAGCGGTGCACACACCGCAGGAGTGGAATCCTGCCTGACCAGGGCCATTATGGACGTTGCTCCCGGAAGCCGAAGCTCTGGTCCGCTCACCAGCTCCCCCTGCGAGTCTCTGAGCTACCCGTCTCTCCCATCTGCGTTTTCCGAGATCACCCAGTACAATGATCAAAATCAGGAAATTCGCACTGATCCAGCCCTGTCACTCCAACCTACAGACCTTAATCAGATGTCACCGGTTGAACCACTAATGTGCTTTAGAGCAAAAGAGAAAAACATCGCTGTGGCCCCGTGTCCAGTCTCGGAACCCTCATCACACCTGGTCTCCCTCATCACACCTGCGGTCCCTCAGCGTTTCCTTTTCTCTCGTGACCTGGACTGTTGTTAAGGGTACTGACAGGCATTTCAGTTTTGTAGAAGGCGCCTCCGTTTGAGGGGTGTCTGATGTTTCCTCATGAGTACAGCCGTGTCGTGCATTCTCAGTGAAAATGCCACAGACGTGCCGTGCCTTCTTCAGGAGGCAGGTGACGTTGATTCGTCCCATTTCTCATGACGTTTCTTTGATGACGTGGTTAAGGTGGTGACTTCCAGGTTTCTCCACTGTGAAGTTACTGTTTTTCCCGTTGTAATTATTATTCACCCCAAACCCTTGAACAGCTTCTTCCCTGCTTTACCAGCGAGAGCCAGCTCCTGTGCCCTGCAGCTAAGACCCGCGACAGTGCTCGCTCTTTCTGAGGAAGGGAAAGCGGAAGGCGTGGAGGCCGTTTTCTCCTTTGTGTCAATAACAGAATGTGGTTAAATCCTACTTGAGACCTTCATGTTCACTCAGTTAGTAAATGTTTAGGGCAGAAGCTTGGTTATGTTTCCTTATCAGCGTATCATAAACTGTTTTACAGCACAGCATCTGAACAACAAAGCACTTTTAATGTGATTCGCTTTATAGGTTCCCTTTAATTAAAAGCTGATTCTCTTAGAGGAAGACTCACCTTGCTGATGAATCTTTTGGTTTCCCAAAAGATTATCCACAATCACAGAGCATCGCCTTAAGATGCTTCCTGTGGTGAACTGACCACCCCCTCCTTTGTGCTTCTTCTCTGTTACAGGTGTGACGCCTCAGGGCACCTCGACACACTTAGGCGACAGGGAATTTACTGTCTTCCCTTCTGCGTGCCCAGCACCTGATGCGGTACCTCCCACGGGCGGAGTGCTCAGTGGATGCTCCTGGAATCAGAATCTACGGAGGAAGGTGGGGTGGTGGCAAGGTGCAGTGGCTCATTAAGGTAAGCCCTTGGAAAGCATTCAGGAGACGAGCTCTTGATGTTCATGTCACAGGGAGTTCTTCTGAAACGATTGTGAGATTTACGCTAGGTAGTGGCACGCTTGTGTCTCGGCGACGTCTCTGGCTGCGCTGGAGGGAGGATGAGAAGGGGCAGGACTCAGGCAGGATGCCCATTGGGTGAATTCTGCAGTAATCCAGGTACAAGGTGGAGACGGGCGGAGAGAATGAAGGGATGTTTCAGAAGGTAACAAAAATGCTACAACTCATCAGTGGCCCCTCTGGACCAGGCTCTTGTATACACTGTTTCGTTTCTTCCTGACGGCCCTGAACACTGTTTAGCACCACGTTTCCTGGTGAGGAAGTGGAGGCTGCTCGATTTGTCTCAGACACAAAGCCGGTGAGGGCAGGGCCAGTGCACAGCCCGGGGGTCCTCTGGCCCTAAAGCTTATGCACAGTCCCGTGAGCCTCATGCCTGACCTGGACGCTGATCTGATGGCCTCACTTGTGCCTCTGAAAACCCTGATGTGGCCGTGACAGAACAGACACAGCCTTGCCAGGCATGCGGCTGCTGGGCCGGCTCGCGGAAGTGCATGAGGCACGAGGCACGAGGCACGAGGCACGAGGCATGATGCAGTTTAGATGAGTGGCTGCCGAGTGGGCGGAGCTCAAGGGCTGAGGTCTGCGGTGTTGTGTACACAGGATGGCAGCTGGGGTGGGGGTCTCTGCCTCTGTCTGGCCTGGTCCAGGGCAGATTTTGCAAATGCGTCTGATCTGAAGTTGAATGGTGACTGCAAATCCAGTTGTATCCTGTGAGCCGGAATGAAATCCGGGGTCCTTGCACCTTACGAGTAGTGAGGGCTTAAACGAAAGTAAGAAAGAGAGATTTGACGCGCTCCCATTTGTTCTCATCCGCACCGAGGACTCTGTGCGGGGCATGCTCGCGGTCCTCTACCCTGTCTCACCCATGATCCTTTGCCTACCGGGTCCTGAGGCCAGGGCTAGAGGCAAGCAGGGTGTCTGGGGCACACAGTTCAAGGGCATGGTCGCTCACCAGGTTGTGGGCCTGGCAGACCTCACCGAGTCCAGGCCCTGCTGGACCATCTGATGATGGGGTCAGGGATGGACATTCCGTGTGGTCCTTGCCGGTGGAAATTCTGTAATTCTACAGATCTTTGCCAAGTCTGTTTCATCATTTTCCACTGTGCTCTTTCTTTTTCCAACGTTAATTAATATTTCAGGAATCCGTGATGTTTGAAGTTTAACCTTGTGATTTTGACTATTTGACTGAGTCTCTGAAGATTCATGTTGTATAATCATTTGTAACTTTGAGGAGGCAAAGTTTGAGTTTCAAGGGCCGCGAGACCGGCTGGCCACAGCAGGCGCTTGGCTGGTGAGCGAGGCAGAGGTGGTCCCCTCGCTGCTCGCCTTGGCTGTGTGGCCTCCACACATCATCATTCAGTAATTAAGAATGGCCGCTGCCGGTTCTCAGCCGTATGTTCCGGTCCGGACACTGTGTTAAATGCTCCGCAGGCCTGATCTCCTTTATTTCTCACAAAGTACCGTGTGCAGTGGTGTCTCAGAGGCAGCCCGTGGCAGAGTCAGGATTCGAACCCAGCTCCGTTTCCCTCCGAAGCCTGTGCTTCATGTTGCTGGAGAGATCGCAGTGTTGTTTCTTTCCAGGCTCAGGAAGATTCACGGCTACGCTGACTGCCATAGGATGTCAGAATTCCTTTATTCCACAAATTTTGACTGCGCTCCTTCCATGCATCAGGCTCTGTTCCTGAACAGTGTTATTACAGCAGCGAACAGCCTCGGATACACGAGCCTGTCCTCATGGGGCCTTTGCTCAAGCGGACAGGAGAGGTAGTGAGCTACGTAGCAACAGGTACAGTCTTTGTCGCCTGGCGACAAGTGCTGTGGAGAAAGATGAAGCGAAGAAAGGGGAGGGAGTACAGGGCAGGGCTGGCTGGGGACAGTGGTTCAGTGTTAAGTAAGGGGACAGGTCCCCCCCAACCCCCCGCCCCAGAGAAGACAAAGGCTTAGAGGTGAGGGAACGTGCCATGCACGGGTAGAATGGGCCTGGGCACTGACACAGGCAGCATCTGCACTGTTCCAGGGCAGCCAGGAGGCCGGTGTGGCTGGGGTATGAGGCTGGGAGGAGGGTGTCATGGGAGGAGGCCAGACGGCCCCCAGGGACGAACCATCAGAGGCTGGCGGATTCTTCTCCTAACTGCAGCTTCCACTGCGAGGGGGCAGGAACCACAGGCAGGAGCGCAGCAGATGAATGCTCTGAGCGGGGTTCCGAATCCACGTGGAGAACGGACTCACGAGGGGCAAAGACAGGAGGAGACAAGGGGGCCAGTTGGGATGCTATTGCAGGCATCCCCTCGCGAGATGATGGTGGCCGGGCCCCGTGGTTTGGTATCGGTGATGAGAAGTGCTCAGACTGGGTGTATTCTGCAGGGAGAGCCATTAGAATTTGCTACCCAGATGGCTGCAGCGTCCAATGTTGCGTTTATTTCAGTGACAGAATTTATTTAAATAGCTTTTTAATGCCCTTCATGCTATCTTAATAGGATCACTGAAGGTCTGTCAGCGCTTTCTTAGGTATTTCGATTGTACTTTGCTGCCTTAAGAGCCAGGGACAACTTACCACCATAATCGTGGAGATTAGCCAAGATCTCGGCTTGTAACCCTCACACATGTCTAAAGCGGTGTGACTACTACCTGGTCTTGGACTCAGATCAGGGACAGGGACCAGAAAGATGCTGCTAGGATCTAAGAAACTGAAGTAGTATCTCATCTCTGAGGAGGTGAGAAGCTGGGAACCACACTGGGAACAAGCTAAGGTGGTGACAGCAGCCTTCTGTGCTGGGAAAACCAGGAACCTGTCGTTCCAAGAAGAAGGTGCCCGTGGAGGGGGCGAGGGGCCCATCTTGGCAGCACAGACCCACAGATGTCTGCAAGTTTCAAAGCAGCAGATTCAAGGGGAGCCGGACGTCTCCGTGCAGTGAGGGCAGGGCTGGAAGCTGGACTCTGCCCTGCCGACTGCGCTGGCCGGGAGCAAGTGCCTCCGAATGGGCACTGTGTGTATCTGTTTGCCGACGGCGGCCAGCCCAGAGTCCGGAGTGCACAGGAAGTGTGGGTTCCCCCTGGGCACCCACGATCTGCTATAGCTTTTCATGGCCTCGTAGACGTTTCCTCTCATCTCTAGTCATAGTGGAAAGTTCTCTAGATTTACAGTTAGAAACTCATTTCAGATCCCTGCTCTGCCACCTCCTAGCTGAGGGGCCTTGAACAAATAATCTCTTTAAAACTCTGCTTTTTCTTCTGTACAGTGGTGTCGTAAACTATGTCATTGATCACCCGTCTTTGATGTTCCTTCATGCAGGGGGATTATCCTTGTGACCACGTGATTTTCTTTGACCAGGGAAAGTGTTTCCGAAAGTGACATTTGACCCTTCTGGGTAAAATTTTTAAAGGGTCAGTTCATGGCTTGCTAGGTATTGTTTCTCTTGTCTCTGACAGTAGGAGCATGGATCCCGAGCCTCCATCAGCCTGGATTCCTGCAGAGAACCCCCCATCCACCTGTGATGAATATATGAGAATGAGTGAGAAATATACCTTTTTTTTTTTTGGCTTTAAACCTTTAAAGATTTCTGGGTTGCTTGTTACCGTGGCATATCCTAACCTATACTGACTGACACAAATGGAAACAATCTCTTTTCACGTACATAGCACAGGGTTGTCTTGGCCTATACTGACTGACACAAATGGAAACGATAATCTCTTTTCACGTACATAGCACAGGGTTGTCTTGAGGACTGGATGTGATTCTTCCTTCTCTCTGCAACTTTGCATTCCCTTCTCCATTCCAGGCTAACTCTCATTTACCCTCTAGCTGTGAGCTGAAATGCTGCTTCCTCAGTGAGGTCCTTCCTGAACCCCTCGATTGGTTAGCTCCTGTTGCTTGCTCAGTGCCAAGCACGGAGTAAATGCTCAAAGATGAATGCCTACGGCTGGCAAACAGCACCTGGCCCCGTGATGGCGGCCTTCCTGTCTCTCTTCACCACTAAGGATTCTCATGATATTTCCCTTCTTCCGTCAGGAGCTCCGTGTCTGGAAAGATTTCTGTCTACCAAACAAACTTGCATTTATTACAAAGCAATTCACTTGACCGTTTCTTATTACTCAAAGACACATGTAGCTCCTGATAAGAGCTTCTGATCAGTGTGAGATAATCACCGTGACCACAGCGATGGGTACAGTTCCAGCCCCAAGCAAAGCAAACAGATGCTGGTGTTCGTGCAGCTTCACGCAGTCATCAGCTAGCAGTTGCTTCAGCCCACGGGACAGGTCATGTTTATTTAACAAGAGGTCCTGGGGGAGGCATTTCCGGGGTTGGTCAGGCAGCTCAGCCGTGTCATCAAGGGCTCTGGCTCCTTCTTCCTTGTGCCTCTAGCATCCTTTGCCTTCTCTTCATGTGTGTTGCCTCCTGATTTTCCCAAGATGTCTGCATTTGCTCCGGGGATCAGGAGCGCACTGGAGGCAAGGTGAAGGCGCACAGCGAGCCAGCTGTCCTCAGACTTTGCTTTTTGTTCCCTTCATTAGAACCGAATTTAAAGGCCACTCCTAGCTGCAAGGGATTCTTAGAAAGTGAGTATCTGGCGAAGGATCATGGGAGTCATCTGGGTTATCACCTGGGCCTGGCATACGGGCATCCTAGCAAAATGCAGGTCCATCAGCAAGAGACAAAGTGGGGAGGGTGGTTTCTGGGTAAGCCATAAACAGTGTGACCTGTGTCTGCCGTCGCTAACAAGAGCTCATGGACAAATGACATCTTTCTCATCCATTTAGTCTAACCTACTTATTTAACAGATGAAGAACAAGAATACTCAGCCAGAGAACTGTCCAAAGTCTCATCACGATTTAGGGGCAGATAGGGGTTAAAATATAAGTCCTCAAAATCTTCTCACTCTCTTAAAGACCCTAAACCCATAACCTAGGCAAGTTGCCCCGTGCAAGCAGAGGGCTAACCCTGAGTGTCTGGGGTGGGGTGGGGGGTGGTGGGGCATGACACAGCTGGCCTGGATTTCCGACCCCAGTTCTGTTGCCGTCTAGCTCGACCTTTGGGTAAATCACGTGATTCGTTTAAAGCTTGATTTCGTTTTAGCCGTCTTGATTTAATCTGCTTTCCCCCTTGGCATTCCGTCCCAGGTTTCAGGAGTACCAGCTGAGTAAGGGGTAGGGCTGTGCCCCTCTGTCGTTTAGGACATGGCAGTTCACTGTGCTAGGGGAGATCGTTGGCTGCTTTTAGCTGTGCAGACATGGACTTATGACACTTGTTTCTCAAGTTGTGTTTATAAAGTGACCCTAGGTAAGTGAATAAATCTGGATATCCATCATGCGTTATTGCAAAAACCTGTGCATCAGTGAATTACCTCCTCCTGCAGTACAGGGCGGTCAGAACAGGACTGTTTTGATTTTTAATAAGAACAAAGGATGTGAATGCTGGCGTTTGTTCCCTCCCCGGCATAATCATCACAATCTCCAGGAGAGTTAAGGGAAAAAAAAATACAAATTCCAGGGCCTCATCCCTTGGAAAACCCAGACAGCACCTCCAAAAGTATATCTTTCCAGAGTTTTCTCAGATGATTCTGATGATCAGCCATTGAGTAGATAGGATGGGATTTCCTGAGGCTGCCCTTAGACATCTGTGAATTGTGTGGTTTATTTGCTTTGCTCGTAGACAAAATGCGTGTTAGTACCAAGTAAATGGAACTCGAGGGTGACCAGATGGTTCAAGCTGACGAACTTCTCAGAAGTACTGTTTCCCATGGGACTAGTTTGCTTTTCCTTAAAATATGTAATTTGAAAAAATATATACTGCTCCTTATTAAGGGAACTAAAAGTAAACATTTGAGTCTCGTGACTATTCTAGCAAATAGAAGATGTCATCAAAACAACATTTCAAAAATACTAAGGCTGAACCCATGAAATGTTATCCATCATCACTTTAGATCAGTGGTTTTCAACAGAGGTGGGGGTACATTTGACGGTGCCTGGAGACACTTTTGTTTGTCACAGTTGACGGGGTGGGCTGCTGACATCTAGCGGGTCGAGAGCAGGATGCTGCTATACATCCTGCAGTGCGCACAACTGGACCCCCAACAAAGACTCATCTGGTCTCCAGTGCTGTTAGTGCTGAGATCAAGAGCTCTCGCTTAGAAGCTCTGATTCAGGCTTGAATATAATTTCTGCATCGCTCATCTTTTAGCTTGTGTGTGTGTGTGTGTGTGTGTGTGTGTGTGTGTGTGTGTGTGTGTGAGATGGGAATCATAACATCCATTACTCTAGGACATCCTTGCATGAATTCATGTGTAAAAATCTTTAGGCTCTGCTGGGGGGGACTTTTTGGCACTCCATTCATAAGTGGCCATCACGGCCACCAGGCAAACAGTTGTCTCCTCTTTGGATTCTGGAGCGGCAGAGACTCTCTGGGACTGCTGTCATTCCACAGGTGTGGTTGGACTGCCCTCTCCAAGGTGAATCACTCGCCCTACCTTATTCTGCAAAGAGACCTCACTTCTGCCCCTGCTTTCTGGCTTGTGTCAGCATCCACTTGCAGTTTCTTGTCAATCAATCTTTCCTGGAAAATATTTTCTTTTGTTTTTGAAGGGCTTAGAAGAAACCGTACAAATTTGAAAAATTCAACCAAACACAGGAGACATGGGCCCTATGCAGTGCATGTTCCAGAAGTTGCACTGCAGAGTCAGCGGGTTCTGCATGCGGAGCCAGGGACCCCAGGCTAGAGCTCACCGTTCACCAGCAACTTGCTGTGTGACCTTGGGCAAGTTCCTTCCCTTCTCTGGTCCTCATTTTACCCTTTGTGCGATAGGAGGCTAGTCGAGAAGAGTTCTCAGGTTCCTCCGTGGTCTGACATTGAAGACTTTGAAGTTGGCAGGTGCTACCCCCTCCCCTCACAAGGACCCACAGACCGACCAGACAGAGCCCAGCCTGTGAGCTGCAACGGGCACTCCTGTTTCGCTCCTAAATGCTAAGAGGAGTGTTCAGGCTTATCATTCTGGCAGAATCCTACACCCACACCGACGGATGTCAATTCTGGCATTTATTAGAATGCCAGTAAATCTTAAAAACAATAAATATCTCATTACTCTCCTGATGAGGTGTCTTTAAGTGCTATTTCAAAATGCCTGTCATTGCTGTGCAGGATTTATAACAAGGCCTCGTTTTAATCTTGCGGTCTTTCATCTTTTGCAAGCACCTTGTTGGACTCTAATCAGATTCCTGTAAATCCCGAGAGAAACCGGTGAGGAGACCAAACAGGCTACCCCAGGGATGCTGTGGTCCGGTCCGTCATCCTGACGGGTTCGAAAGCCGATTTCCTGACCTATGGCTGTCAGTTGAATTGATAATGATTTTGATGTCAGACAGACCTGGACTAATCGCCCATTTCCCATTTCCCATTCTCTCACTGGCTGGCTGGGTTCCTCTTGGTCAAAGTAGCTTAACCTCTCTGAGCCTTAGTCTTCTCACCTGTAAAATGGGGATCGTGGTTTCTCTGCAGAGTTGAGGCTAAGGGGAAATGAGTTCTCAAACTTACAGTGCTTATCCTGATGACAGGAATAGACTAGATGCTCAGAAAATACTGACCTATTAAAATGATCCTCACTCTGAAGAAAGAATCGAGAGCGTCTACTCAGGAAGCCTTGGAGGCCCATGTCAGGGGCTATAAATCAAGTCCTCTTCTGTTTTAGTACTGAATTAACAACCAGGCAAGGGGAAAAATGTAGCAATTAAATATTTAAACCCAACATTTAATTTTTAAAGATGAACATTCTTTTTATAACTCGGACTGCTCTTCAAGGCCTGTGGAAAATTCCCCGAGCCTCTACTATCTGCCCGCCTTCATGGTCTGTGCTAAAGAACACCACTAACCTTGGATGCCTCTGAACTTGGCAGGGCATGATACATTTGTTTTATTCAGAAGGAGGCACATTTGTGTCCTAATAAAGATATTACTGACAAGTTTCTATAAAGAAAGAGGAGTAAATCCCTTTATAATAAAAATGAAACTAAATCTGAAAGGAAGCAAATTATTTCATGTGACTCCCCTGCTTCATGCTCTGCACCAGACACGGTCCCAGGCTTTTTATATGTTCTCTCTCTTAAACTGCATAAAAAACTCGGCAAGGTCCTTACTGTAATTATCTTTTTGTCCGTAAGGAACTGAGGTTCGGTAAGGCTCATGAAGGAACGCAAGGTCATGGGTTTGGACGAGGTCATGGGTTTGCCTCTTTTTCCTGCTTTTTGCTTGGAGATCCACTGTCTCCGCCCCTCCTAGTCGGCGCTGTTGTTTGTGGAATGAAATCACCTGTAGTGCCTGTGTGCTCTGGTCTCACGAGAGCGTCTCTTACAGTGGCCCTAGACACGTGTCAGAATAGACACGTGAACCGATAGATGCCAAACTGATGGCGATGTCGCTGGCGTCCTGGAAGGGGTGTCGGTGCTGTCACGGCCACCTTGCCAGCTGAGGAAGAAGCTGGCAGACGCTGAGAGCAGGAGATTGTAGCTGGTCTGGCTGAACCTCTGGGCTTTAGATTTCTCTGCTCTGGTCGCCATCTTATTTATTCATGTATCGCTTTCTGCGGATTCATCAATGCGACTTCTGCGGAGCGCCGGTTGTGAGCGCCGGTTGTGAGCGCCGGTTGTGAGAGCCGGTTGTGAGCGCCGGTTGTGAGTGCCGGTTGTGAGAGCCGGTTGTGAATGCCGGTTGTGAGCGCCGGTTGTGAGCGCCGGTTGTGAGTGCCTGTTGTGAGCGCCGGTTGTGTTTCGGGAGCTCTGCTGGAGCCTTGTGTGTCTGATCTGCCCAGATCTCAGCAATCCCCAACTACAAAACTCCGTGACACTCTCCATTTATAATCAAATTACTGCATGAGCTCTTCATCCTTCCTCCTGGGGCTGGATCTCAGCCGCGGATCCACAAGCCGTTGCCTGCCTTCAGGGCGCAGTGCTCCTTGAGGCTAATCAGCTCAGATCCCCATCCTGGCCCTGGTTAAGGAGGGGACGTCTCTCTTTCCTGGGTGACCCCCTCCAAGTGCTGCACAGCGTTCCCACTGCTGCTACAGGTGACTGTTCTGGGCGGCCAGAGATCTAAACCCTATTTTAGGGTCCCTTCCTGCTGCTGTTTCCCATCTGGCTCCTGGCTGGGCCCCCAAACCTCCACCCAACCTCTCCTCAGGACCTCCAGGCACCTCGAGTCTCAGAGACCAGCCCAAGTCACATCGAGAGTGCTGAGGGTTTTCCTGAGAGCAAGGGGTCGGTAACTACCTGAACTTGTACATTTGTGAAGATCCTTCCAGAACAAGGGGCATTTTGCCCCAAAGACAAACTCAATTCTCCAACCTAGAAGGCAGAAATCACTTCTAAATTCAAAATTTGGCCTTGATAGCTTCGAAACTAAATTCAAAAGAAGAAACTAAACTAAACCGAGCAGCAGCGGACAACAATAACAACGGCAACTATATACCCCACTGGTCCAGCTCCTGCCTTGGGATCGACGCGCCTTTATCTCAGAGGATGTGACTTCTGCCCCCCTCCTCCCCTGACCGTGATCTATTCGTGTGTCTGCTTTTAAGCTGCCTCTCCAACGTAGTCTCAGACACCCAAGCACAAAAGCTGCTTTCTGTGAGCGTGTGATTCTTTAAGTGGGTCGTACTCCCTTTCTTGTTATAAATCGAAGTTTATTGCAGAAAATCTTTGATGTCTGCTTCCCCAGGGAGCTTTGGCATCTCTCTCCAGGCCTTTATCACATTGGACCTTGGCTTCTGCTTGGCTTCTCGCCCCTGCTTGACCCGGAGTGCCATCATGTTAGTCTCAGGGACTCTCCAAAGGGCTCAGCAGGATGCTTAGC
Organism: Pteropus alecto; assembly: GCF_000325575.1. Taxonomy (NCBI): domain Eukaryota; kingdom Metazoa; phylum Chordata; class Mammalia; order Chiroptera; family Pteropodidae; genus Pteropus; species Pteropus alecto. Next base: position 2,972,004 of record NW_006436294.1, read on the forward strand.
GACTCTGGATTTAGAGAGAAGAGTTCCAGCCCATCCCGTCTCGTGCTGTGTGGCCTCAGGCAAATCATTCATCTCAGGGAACCCGTTTCCTGGCTGTAAAACCAGTCTAATGACATCATTATGGTAGAATGCAAAATGGTCAGTGTCGTTCATACGTCTCTATATTCATGTGCTTTGAACTGTGACTTTGGAACTTTTTCCTTCAAAGTTGGACTCTGTTTCCCCTCAGTAGGAGCTGGGCTTTTGACTCTCCCTTGCTGATAGAATGCAGCGGAAGTGACAGTGTGCCTATTGTGAGCTTATGGTTTGAGAAGCCTTGCATGCTTCTGCTGGCTCTTTTGGATGCCTGCCTCCATGATGAAAATAAGCCCCTGTGGCCCTGCTGGAGGATGAGACCCCACGTGGAGCAGAGGTGCCTTATCCCAGGGGATGCCATCCCAGGCCAGCCAGCTCCCAGCTGACTCTGCAGACCGTGCGTGAAGGAGTGAGCCCAATGAGGCCAGAAGATCTAAGCCCAGTCCAAACTGCCAGCCTGCAGAATCTTGAGCTAAGCAAATAGTTGTTGTTTTAAGGCATTAAGTTTTGAGTTGGTTTGTTACGTAGCAAAAGCTTATCCACTCACTCAATCTCAGATGGTCGTGAATATTAAATGAGATAGTGTGTATGGGGCCTCCGTAAATGGAAGCATCACCTTCACGTGTCTCCCCACTCACTCTCCAGTGTCCCTTCTTACATCAGTGGACTCACATTTCCCCTTTCCTTAGTACTGGAGAGCCTCTCTGGACAGAGGGAGACGTGGCCATAGAAGCAGGGTGACATCATCGCCTCCTCCCTCTGCCACCCGGAGCTGACTTCTCCATCTAATGGAATTTCAGACCTCCTCTCGATTCTACACCCCAGAGTGGCTCAGCCCTTAATATCTACTTTGCTGACTTAGTCTCTCCCAAAGTCTTGCCTGTTCTCAGACCCCCATAACTCACAGAACAAAAAAAATCCCAAAAGATACTCCAAAGGCTTTTATTTAAGTTTGCAAGTTAGGCTGACTCACTAGCCAGCTCTGGGACCTTTGACTAGCTTATAATCCAAAAGGGTCACCCACTTCCTACTCATCCCTCACAGGGGCGCCCTGGGAATCATGTGATGATTGTGTATGTAGAGGCACTTTTTCAACTCTAAAGCCCTGTACGAATTCATGGTATTACGTACCCGCTCCACACGTATTTATCGAATGCTGCTCTCTCCAGACACTATTCTAGAAGCTTGGGTAATTTCAGTGAATGGAACAGAACAATCTCTGCCCTCATGTGGTCACTACATTATTTGGGGTTGCCCAGCCCTACCTACTGTGATCTATGACTTGGGGTGTGTGTGTGTGTGTGTTTCCCTAGAATTTATCTTTATCTTAACGTGGGTTTCTTAGGAAATAGCCTGAGGCAAACACATGTGCTGAGGCTCTACTGGTGAGTAAGATCCCATAGAGGCAAGACTTGGGGTTACAAGAGGAGCAGGGGCAGCGAAGGGGAAGCACATATCAGGCATGGTGCTGAGCTGCCCACAGACTCACACAAACGGCCATTGCTGGGTCAGGCAGGACATCTTTGAAGAGGCCACATGGAAACACTGGAAGTCCATTCAAGAGAGAAAGGGAAAGGAGGTCAGTGGTTGTTCCTTCCTGCCTCCCATCTCTCAACAGTCAAAGGTCATCCAGTGGAGTTAATCCTCTCATACCTGGCCCTCTCGACAGCGCCCTGGAAAGCAAGGCCCATCACAGCAGTGGCAGCATTGAGTGGGCGTGAGCCTACGTCACTTCCTGCTGGCCTGTGGTCCGCGTCCTGGTGGGCTCGGCCTGGTGAGCCAGTGAGCATGGAAACCTGCTGTTGAGCGTCTTGCACCTGAGTGTTGACAGGGAAACCCTGCACAGCAGGCACAAGGCCGGTGGTGTGAGCCATGAGGTGGGTGTGCTTTGAGGTCATGCCACATGACATTGGGGACCATGGCTGCAGAGGGCTTGGCTGGTCGAGCAGGAGGAGTGTGTTGACAGTATGGTGACTGTTGTGAAGCTGGTGAGTGGCACACAACCTCTTTTGAATGAAGACGGGATCTTCTCCAAGAATATGATTGGCGCCCAGCGATCTTCCCGGAGGCCAGCCATGGCCAAGCAGCTCTGGGAAGGAGCACAAAGAGGACCCGGTATACCCTAAAGGAGCAGAAGTTCGAGCAGAAGTTTGCACAGAATTTTGCAAAGCTTGGTGTAGCAGAAGGAAGAATGGCCACAAGCTAGAGGCCCAGGTCCTCCTCTCCCGTGAACTTGCTTTGTGACCTCGAGCACATTGCTTAAGCTCTCTGTGTCCTGAATTCCCCAAGAGTAAAATGAGAGTGGTGTCTAGGCAGAGCCCTTTGCTCTGCCATTGTGGAGCCCTAGGACCATACGCAGACACAAAGTGCCTGTGTCCCCTGTTTTGTGTTTGCACCAGGAGGGAAGAGGAGAGGCAGGCTCACCAGGACAGAGTCACTGGAAGGTAATGAGTAGCCCAGGTCACGAGCAACTTCATCCTGCTAGCATTGTTACGGTCCAAATGAAATATAGCCTTTGAAGTCCTCCATCCAGTGCTGACCAAGTGCAAATATTTAACACATCCCGTGGTGGAAGAAATGGTCACCAATCACTGGAATCATCCACAGTGACTATGAAGAAAGCCGAGGGCGAAATTTCACCGGTGTCAACATTCTCAGTTGGCATCTGTAATGGCCAAGAAACGCCTGAAGCCCCTGCTGACTGCAAGTTTAAAGGTGACCCTCTATTTATTTATGAGGCAATGGAGTTCTTTACCTTTTGAACTTTTTGATGGGTTGAGCCTGCCAAAATGTGACTCCAAAAGCATTTCGAGTAAGTAATTATTTTTCCAAAAGAACTAAGATCACCGAGTAATGATTATGGTGTGCTCGCTCTGTGCCAGGCATGCATTTTTATATGTATCTCTCTCCTTCACAATGACCCTATGAGGTGGGTCCTAATTTGTCCTCACTCGATAAATGACGAACCTGAAATTCAAGGAGATTTAAGTAATTTGCCCAGGATCACCCAGTTTCTAAGTGACCGAACTACGTTAACTCCGAATCCAGGGTTTAAGCTTTTGATAATTCTGCGTCTCTTCATCAAAAGCCCGGGTGTGGGGCTACCTAGAGATAGAGTGATCACATGGCTTATCATAGAAACCAGGATGCTCTTGGAAGTGAAAGGGGGACCATAAGCGATCACTCCAATATAACAGGAGTACATCAGGACTAGTCCTGGCAAGCAGGGACATCTGGTCATCCCGGAACTAGGGAAGTAGAGGAAAAGCTGGAGATAATCTACGCTGACCCTGTCACTCCTTCTTACTCCTAGCTGGGATTGGTTTTAGGCCACCAAGGTCTGTCACTCACTGAAACCATAGTAACTGACGTGGTGTGAACACCCATTATAAACTGTAAAGCACTACGCAAATCCCATTCATCGACCCTGTTAGCATACTGGATATGGTGACGGCTCTTTACCTGGGTTATTTCTTTAATCCTCACGACAGCCCCGTCTTCCCAACAACATTTGACAGACAAGATCCGAACCCAGGACAAGGTGGAGGGGACTGGATGGGGACAGCAGCACCGTCTGAGACACACAATTTTCTGGGGAAGCCTCTAGAGCATCTTGTCCTGCGTATCTCTTGCCTCATCATTAGGACTGTTGTGCTTAAATTAAGCACAGGCCTTGGGGGAGAGGTGGCGGTTCTGCCTCCCCTCGCCACCCCAGGCCTCAGTTCCCCAGAGGCCTGCTTCTCTGACAGGCGGTGGAGTCCGCATTAAGTGATGAGCTTGGTCTAGTGGTCACTTGTTGCCTTTCCTGGGGACCTTCATGCTGTAACTGTGAAACGCTGCTGCCAGTGCCTGGAACGCCCTGATCCTGGCTGCCAGGTTTTCGGGGAAGAGTGAAGGCCTGTCGCAGTGTCTTTCAGACACTCCCCATGTGGGGGGCGGCACTGGGTTCCAGAAAGAGCGTGAAGCTCCGAGTGGAGGGGACAAGCTAGGTTCTGGTCCCATCTTTGGTCTCACAGATCACTTTTCCTCCCTGGGTCTCGGGAACACGATGGCCTGCCTTTGTCCAGCATCGGGACAAGAGCCATAAGTAACAGACTTGACTCTGTAACTCCTTCTCTGAGAATTTACCCCTAGGACATAATCTTAAATACAGAAGTGGTTTTCTGCAGAGAGAGTAGGAGGAGACAGAGTCGAGGACAGCGAAGGACCCAGCGACCCCGGTGGAAGGGTCCCAGTGTGGCGGGAAGGGGAAGGGCCCTGGGGTCAGATTGACGTAGGTCTGGATTTTATTCGGGGTCTGATAATACCGATGAGACCTTGGGCAGGTCGCCTAACCTCACTGAGAGTATTAGCTACGTGTATAAAATGAAGATGACGATGCCTTTTTTCTGGGGTTGTTGAAAGGATAAATGGGATTGCTTATTGATTAATAGCTATCTTTACTTCACAGAATATTTGAGGCAGTGTCAGAATTTATATAGTAAAAGAGAAAAGGAAAACAAAGAAAAATGAGGGAAAAGGTTGAAAGAAAGTATATAAGTATGAAAACTTAGGGGTCATCATTAAATTTGAGCCATGAATTGGGTGGGTTTTTTGCCTTCCGTTGGCCAATGCAAATGAGGAAGCACCGTCAGTGACATGATTCTTTTCATCCTTAATTCCAGAAGGGACGTAACACAGAAGAATGTGCCTGGCACAGCCCTGGTCCTCTTTACTGGTAACTTTTCTTCCCTTCTGTGTATTTGGCTTCTTCTCTACAAATGTGTCATGGCCACTGGCCTATAGACTCTGCAGCTCAAATAACCAGGGTCCTGTGGCTCAGAGCTGGTACAGACGCACAGTAGGGCGGGGAGACGTGGGAGGCTCCCACGCTCTGTTTTCTTCGATGACCTGCCCGGGAAGCCTGACAGAGAAGCCAGCTCGCCTCCCACACAAGGGAGACTGGGAGACTGTGGGTTCGTTTCTGTGTCGCGCTCCCCCCGATGGAGCCCCCGCTCAGTGTCGGGCTCTACGCTGAGCACGCTCTCCTGCTACTCACATCGATGACCCTTTGCAAGGACACTTCTATCATCTCTGTCACATAAGTGGGAAATAGAGCCTCGAAGAGAATAAGCGACACATTTAAAGTCACATGCCCATGGATGACGGAGCTGGGGTTCCAGTCCAGGACTCCCAGGTCTGAGGCCCTTGTGCTTAGCATATGAGGGGCACGACTTGTCGACGCGTTAATCTGATGAAGGTTGGAGGAGGAGCCTTGCAGCTGGCATATCTTCTGAGTCTCTGACCTACCCCCTGGAAAGAAAAGAACCACACAGGCACCGTCCATTACTCCAGTGACCTCAGAGGAATCCATCCGTTGATTACAGAAGTGGTTATGGTCCGCCGTATCCAGGCTCTGGGAATACAGCAGTGAATGAAAGAGACCAAATTGCCGCTCTCTGTGGAACTCACATTCTGTCGAAGAGGCTCATCTTCGGAACGGATTTCAGGGAAAGTCCTTCTTGTCTGTTGGTACTTAGAAAACATCCCTAGCTCCTGCTTCCCATCGCTCCCTCCGTTTCCACACAGGCTGTGGGGATATAGCATAGCCGTGTTCTTCTACGTTGAGCACCTACTATGTGCCGGGAAGTAAACTAGGTACTTTATAATTGTTATCTCATTTAAATACCACAAGGACCCTGTAGGAAAGATAAATCATGCCTTTTTTAAAAGATGAGCAAACAGGCCTAGAGAGGCTGGGTATTTGTCTGAAGTCACACAGCACAACTGAGAGAGCCATGACCGGGGTGTAAAGACCCTGCTTCCTGCGTTGCCATGGTGCCTTCATCGGGGTTCTGACCTTGGCTCTGCTGCTCGCTAGCTCTGTAGCCTTGGGTAAACAGCTTACGTCCTCAGGACTTCAGTCGTCCCTTCCATAAAATGGTAGAACTGGAGAAGACTAATGAGGTCTTTCTAAGTCACACGTTCTCTGACAGTGAGTCTCTGAGTGGGGCAAAGGTGAGAGTTTCAGGAAATGCCCAAAGCTTCTGAAGAGGTTTTTCTGCTCAGAGCAATGGAGAAACCTGCTTCTTTTAACGCCGGCCTGGGGCACCCACTCCTGGAAAGTGCAGGAAATTACAGTCCCTTCCACAAAGAGGCCTGAGGCCACTGAATGCACGGGGTTGCTCCTTTCTGCCAAGATCAGCCCATGTTTAGGATTCAAAGTCAGCTACCCGACAACCCAGGTGGAGGCAGAATAGCCATCACCCGGGTAACCACGAAGCTGGCTTTGTCGCCACTGACTCCTGGATCTTTCATAAATTACTCAACTTTGAGGTTTGCTGTGACCTTACATGAACCGTGCATCTAATTAGAACTAATTAGGGAGGTGACTCCATGTCTGAAGAACTAATCCTGAAAGTAGCAAAATAAAGTTGCTCCCAGCTTTTCAGCAGCCTTGAAGATGCCTTGATAATGAGGGGAAAAGAACAGATATTTTTTTATCCATTTGCAGACTTGAGGAACTTTGCATTAAGATAGTTTTTTTTGGTTTTATCAAAGCTGGTTTTGTTTTTCTTAAAGTAGTAATATGATATCCTAAAAATGGCTCTGATTTTGATGTTAGGAAGATCTGGAATTGAATCCTGGCTATCATCTCCATCTGTTTGTGACAGTGTTAGTTAAGGTGACAACAGCTGCTAGGCTGTAGGTTGATTAAAAAGTGGCCCCAATTCCCCACCTCTCACAGAGCGATCTTGCTGCTTCTGCCATCAAGAGCTGGACTTTATTTCCTCATCCCATGAGTATGGCTGGCCTTGTGATTCGCTTTGGTCAACAGAATGTGGCAGAAGTGATGTTGGTCGTGTCCCGCCTAGGCATTGAGAGGCCCTGCATGCTCCCACTACGTCTTTTGGACCCCTGTCACTGCCATGAGAGTCAGCCTGGCTATCCTCCAGAGGAAGGGCGACCACATGGGATAAAGTGGAAGTAACCCAGCCTGGTCCAGTCAGGACCATCCAGCCCACAGCCTACTTGACGGTTGGCCTTGGATAAATGAGTGAGCCCAGTTGAGATCAGATGAGCCTGGTCAAGATAAGCCAAATGCCCACATGACCCATTGACTTGTGAGATATAATCAATGGTTGCAGTTGTGCCCCAAGGGGTGGAGCTTGTCACTCTCAGTGGCCGCCCTGGGACTTCAGAGTCCACTTGGTTTGCTCCCTGGTCTCCTTAACACCGTGTACCTGAGCAGGGGGTGGCGTTGGGCAAGACATTTCAGAAAAGTCATTGATTTTCAGAGCGATGCTGGGAATGGTGTGTAAAACGGCCTGAGAGTTGGAGAAATCTGGGTCACCTTAGTAATAAGAGGGGCCAGGCGATTTGCTACCGGAATCTTAACTCCCAGATGTTTGATGAATTCAGGCTTCTTTCCTTCTCTCATTTCTCTTCTTTCCGAATCTTCCACTCAGAGAATAATCACTTCTACCACCGTCAGGCAGGGCCGGAGGTGAGTGTGGGAGGAAGAAACCAGAAAATTTCTCCCTACATGCTGCCTTAAATTCAGTCTCCTCCCTGGCCCTTTGGAACAGCTCTCCAACATCGTTCCTGGAGGAGGGACGTTTGCAGAAACAGCCACTAGGGAAGGGTTGCTCACAGTTAGGGCGGCTTTCTAATTCCTTCATCCAAACAGGAACTCTTGAAAATGAAAGAGGACGCTGTTACTAATTATACTTGGACACAGGTTTAACCTAGAACTGCTCTGGATAAAGCAGGACCTGCGGTCACCCTATTTGTTGTGGGCTTCCATGGGGCTGGAGCTGAGGTACCCTGTCAAGAAGCAGGAAT
>NW_006436294.1:2979919-2987773 GCF_000325575.1 Pteropus alecto
GAAATGAGCTCTGCTGGGATAGACTAGAAAAGGCACAGGGTTTGGAGTGAGTCCGAATGCCTGGTTAGGTACTTGGCAAGTCATGTGTCCCCTATGAAGCCCAGTTTGTCCATCCGTAAGCCGCGGCTCATGGCAGTCCCCACACTGAGGGCTTTTATCAAGATGAGGAGAGAAGGGCCGAGGAAAGGGTTTGTGAATATGGTTATTCTCCAGACAGTTATCCCACCCCGAAGTCCCTTTGAGGAGTTTTAGTGCTGTGTTCCTTCCCTAACCTCCTTCAGCATTCCCGTCGGGACTCCAGTTGAGAACTTGAATATATACCGGCTCATCCTTTGCCCTGCTCAGCTCTCATCCTTTCGGCTTCAGCAATAACCCTACATATGTGATCATCTCTTTTTAAAGTTTATACATCATCTTAATCCCTATTATAATACTCCTTGCTGCTTAGAGCTGATGACTTTCAAGAAGTGGGCAATAAACTAGTGGTTACCAGAGGGTAGGGGGAGGGGGAAGAGGGGAGGTAGACAGGGTAAAAGGGGTCAAATATGTGGTGATAGAAAGAAATCTAACTATGGGAGGTGAACATACAATGTAATATATATATATATATTACATTGCAATATATTACGTATATTACATATTACATATATACATGCCTTACTGTTAAAATGTACAGCTGAAACTCATCGGATTTGGGTAACCAATGTCACCATAAAAAATAAATAAATTTAAAAATATATATATAATCTAACAAAATAGAAATTGCTCACTCTCTCCATGCTTCAGTTTCTTCACAGTGGTAATAACAATAATACCTACTTCATAGGTTTTGGTGAGAATTAAACGCATTCATGCATGTAAAGCTCTTAGCACAGTGCCCGCCATGGATTCACACTCTAGACATTCCAGCTTTGGTGGTTGCTGTGAAAATGATGTTCTCATCTAGAAGACACTTACCCATGGCTTCCAGGACCCCCCAGCAAGCCACCATGTATCTCTTGGGGTTCCCAAGGTGAGAAGGATCATTCTTCACCATGTCTATGCATGATGTAATCCTCCAGTGATTTGCATCCACCCAGGGGAGGAGGTCATTTCCTACCAGCCAGTGTGCCCCTGGGACCAAGTGGCAGAGGAAAGCTCATGGAGTCTGTTGCCCGCCTCACAAGCCTGCCATCTTCGTGAGACACCAAATATTCAAATAGCAAAAGCTGAATTGATGAAGGACATGACATTGGAGGACTGGGTCAGATCTCACTGGAGTGCTTTGGTCCCCAGCGGTTGGGGTGGGGGTTGTGATTATTTGGACGCCAAGGCTGGGCAGAGGGAACCCATTTGGCTGGTTAATTACCCTTGACAGAGTAAGAAGGTCAGAGGAAGGAATGGCTGACGAAGTCCATTGAGCCTGCTGGATGGAGGCCAAATCCAATTCGCGTTGACCTCCTCTTTCTCCTCTGGAGGTGGCAGTGGCTGCTTAGGGGGCGGGCTCTAAGCAGGCATTCTGATGCTTTGGAGGAGGCTGGTGTCGCGGGGAGGGCCCTGAGTATGGAGCCTGGAGGTCCTGGTCCTAATCTTTCCTTCTCTACTACTTAGCTTGGGACTTTCAGCAAGTCCAGTCCTGTCTCCTGATCTTGGCCCCCTCCCTTAAAAATGAGGGGTTCACCTCAGATGATGCCAGAGTGCCCTTCCTGATCTAGCACTCTTTGGCTATTAATTTGGGGAGGCAGAAGTTGCTCATTATCAACCACAGGTTTGGGATTTATCTCTTGGTGATCTGGCAAGAAACAAGACTGACCATGTGTTGAAAATTGTTGAAGCTGGAAGATGGGTACATGGGGTTCATCACATCTTTTGTTTTTTTTTTTACATATGTTTTGAATTTTCTATAATAAGGAAAGTTTTAAGACTATGCTACAACCTTTTGAAGTTAATGGCAGGAAGGATCCGATATAATTTATCCATGAATGACCAGAATTTCTCACGCATCAGCTCTGGTAGGACGCAGTTCACTTTATGGAAAGCCACGTGATAAACAAACTACTACCCACTTCCACTTCCATACTGCCTGGGAGGCTCCCGGCATCTACTTATTCAAGAGCGAGTGTAGTATACTGGGAAAAGTATTGGTTTTGTTCTTTTAGACAGGCCTAGATTTGATTCTTGAGCTTCAGTTTTTTGAATCTGCAAAATGATAATAATTGTACCAACTTTCGAAGTTTGATCCTGAAGCAGCCTGAAAACAGCGTGTCATGGTGTCAAAAGAGCATTGCTTTTGGCATCAAAGAAGTTTGGGTTCAAATCCTAAATCTGAGACTTCCTTCCTCATCGCTAAAATACGGAAGGGAATGTACTTTTGGAAGATTAAATGGAAAATGTTTTCTTATCTAAGTCATAGTTGGTGCTTAGTGTTTGCCCCCTTTCTCCTTCCCTGTAATGAGAAGCTCTGATGGTTCAAATCTTCTTGTGTATCATGTGATTTGTGCCATTAATCATAATATTTCAGTCTGAACCTATTCAGAACATATGTAATTATTCTTACTCATGATACCTCTTTAAATACTTGAAAAAAGTGGTCATATTGTGTTAACCTTCTGTTTCTTCCAGCATCGACTCCCTCACCCCTAGTCTTCACTTTTTGCAGCAAAATCTCATTGAATTTAAACTAATTCCTATGAGTCTAAATATGGTAGATGGTAAAACTGGCCACAGAAACTTCCCCTCCCTGCGTCTTCATATTTACATGACTTTTTTTTAAGTACTTCCCATTAAGAAGTGGGTGCTTCTCCACCCCTTGAATCTAGAGTGGCCATGCGATTTGTTTGGCCAATGGGATAGCACCATGAGACTTGAAAAACATCTGCTCATTGGCACTTGCTCGCTTGGGATCCCTGTCACCAACATCTGAACAGTGCTGGGCTGTGGTCCATGACGGGCCCCGTGGAGCTCAGTCGAGCCACTGCAGCCAAACCCCTGCAGATTAAAGAGAGTCCAGCCAAGACCGCAAAAACCACTCGGGTACCACGACCTAAACTGCTGACCCACGGAATAGTGAGCTAAATAAATGGCTGTTGATTTAAGCCACTAAGTTTTGCATTGGTTTCTTTTGCATAAAATCTGATATGTCGGCCATTCGGAACGTTCGTTCTCCTCGGCCTCCTTGGAGATGCCCGTCTGGCACCTTGGAACCATCTACGTTCTTGGAACTTTCTAAATTACTGGGTGCTTGGCATAAGTGGCTCGTTCTGTCTGTTCTTTACTTTTTCATACTAAATTCCAACCATATGGTATACAAGTACAGATCGATGTCCAAAAAGTCTTTAGAGTCTCTTTGGAAGCTTAAAAAATCCCTCCCAAAACTTTTGCAAGGAAATCGTGCTTGGCCAAGGAGGTGGGAACTCGAACAGCTTGAGTTCTGCTCAGTTATTCCTGCAAAACAAATAATTCTATACTTAGCAGGATTTCTTCTCTAGGTTTGAATGACGAAGGTAGCCTCTGTGTGACATGCAATGGGTCCGCATAGAGTTTTAAAGCTGGAAGAAGCCTCAGATTTTCCTTGGTCCAACTTTATCTTTTTTACATATGGAGAAACTAAGATTACGGTTGTAGATTGTTGGAAGTGACAACATAGGGGGAAAACCCCAGATTCCCTGAATCAAAGAGTAGTGCTTACAGTGGTCTTTTTTTGAGTTTCTATGGACACAGCTTCCTGCTTTCTGGTGTGTGAGATGCAAGTGTCTGTAAGGTCTGGGAAGGAAGGCATGGAAGGTGGGACTGTGGAGTTGTCGGCATCCCGTTGGTCATTCAGGAAGCCAGTGGGCCCAACCATGAGCCATTTGACCATTTGAGAGAAGGGATGCAGCTTATTTTTCACTGCATCTTAAGGCGTGACATGGTGCTTGGCACAGTGTAGACACTCAGAGTGTCAAAGGAAGATGTAGGTTATGGGTCCAGTTCCAGTGGCCAGAATCTTGTACAGGTCTTGGCAATCCTTGAATCAATAGTTCTTTTCTGTTCTTTGTGCCATTGACCTTTTGTAAGTCAGACCCAAACTCATTCCAAATGCTATTATGCCATGGACGAAGAGATGCATAAGAACCAAATCCTGCCATGAGGAGCTCATGGTTTACCAGAGAAGACAGGGATCCTTGACTGAGGTGTTACACCTGAAGTCTTGAGAGTAAGAATCTTTCTCTCAATTGAACTAGCAGTCAGTGAAGAGTCGCTCAGCCGCGCTCTTACTCTACACGGTGGCTCCCATCCTGTCACTGAGGCATCAGTGAGGTCTGAGGTTTGGGACCTGCCAGAAGCCACCATAGGCTAATGAGGCATAACAAGGAGAATGGGTGAAGTCAACGGCAATTGCGATGCCCTGATTGTCCTTAAATCCCCAGTCTCATAGTGTGTTATGCTGTCCTTCCTAAATTTATTCACAGAAGCACTGGTTTTTGAGACAAAACAAGTCTGCGTTTGAGCCCAGACTTTGGTACCACTCTCCATCTGCATCTTCTGAGCCTGGATTCCTCATTATCTAAAGCGGATATTGATGGTTGGCTTCTATCAGTGCTTTAAAAACGTGATTCGTAGACCACCTCCCTATATGCTTTAAAATCCAAATTTCTGGGCAGTATCTGAGAGTTAATTTTTTTAAAAAGTTCCTCAGAACACATTAACGTTTAAAAACTTTATTTATTGTTGTGGTGATGGTTTCACTGGCTAAAGGAGAGAGGGTAAGTGTGGACGAGCGAGAAGGGAATGCAGCGGAGGGTCTGCCGATTACGTAATGATGAACGGTGACGGGAGCGGGGCTTGTGGCGAGGTTACGGACAGGACAGGGACGTGGTGATGTTTATGCTTTAGAAAGAGCACAAGGAGGGAAGGGTGTGTGGCAGAGCATGTGGGTGCCCATTAAACACGAGCTGCTCTGCATTTGCTAGCCTTCTGTGAAATTAGGTAGGGGGCATGTAATGGGGTCCTGGCCAGTCAGATGTGGGCAGAGGAGTGTAAGCCTTAGAATTAGCCATCCTGGTGCACATCGGATGGTGACATAGTGCGAATGCCCATTCACCGTGTCAAGTCTCTGACATTCCAGCGGCCGTCTGCTGTGGTGGCCCAGCCTCTCCCATCCTAACTCAGGCCCGCACCAGAGACCGAGAGGCTGGTCAGGAGCTATCGCAGTAGCAAAGGCTAGTGACGAGAAGGGCCTGAACTGTGACTGAGACAGCGTGGGGTTGAGCAAGGAACAAATTCCCCAAACACTGTGGAAATGGCACATCCGAGTTCTAAGTCTCCAGAGACTTGCCTGGACAGATTCATTGGCCCCTGGTGGGTACCCCCGCCTCCACCTGTCCGCTCTTACAGTCCATCTTGAACGCAACAATAGGAAACATCTGGTTAATGCAAACCAGATTACGCCATTCGCCTGCACAGGACTCACCAGCGGCTTCCCACGTGTGCGGAGTAAACGCTAGGAAAGGCTTCGGGCCACCGTGACCTGGCCTCTTGTTGCTTTTCTGACCCAGTCACCATTGCTGCCCCTTCTCCCGTTAGCTGCAACTTGTCCACACCGATCTGCTGTTCCCCGCACCCACAGGCACACTCGGACCCCGGGCCCTGTCCTTGAAGCCGCGGTCGTTCAGAGTTTTGCGTGACGTGCTCCTTCACTTTCATGAAGTCATCGCTCGAATGTCATATTTTCGACAGGACTCTACCGAATGTTCTATTTAAAATTACACGCCACCTCCTTCCAGCCGTCCTGACGTCCCTTTGTTACTTCATTTGCTCCTAACACCTAACACTTCCTTAAACAGCATGTGTTTTACTTATTGTTTGTTTTATATCTGTCTCTGTCCACTAGAATGCGAGCTCCAGTAGAGCAGGATTTCTCATTTTTCTTTTTGGGCGCGGCTGTATTCCTGATGTCTGCTACGTGGTGGGCGCTCAGTCAATACTTACTGAATGGATGTCGGCTACGTGAACAGACTGCACCTGAACACTGCCATGGGCATTTAAGCATGGGTGGAAGAAATAAATATGCTTTATAAACACATAAGGTTTGCCTTCACAGAGACCAAGTCTCACAGCTTGTGTCACTCCACACAACTTCTCTTGGCCATCTGGACCAAGTGGCCAAGAGATCAAATCTGTCACCCCATTGAATGTCTTTTATCTCTTCCTTATGCGAGCAGCCCCAGAACAATCATTACGGCTCGATGATGGTGCTGGGGGTGGTGTGATCTGTCGTGATTGCTCTGAGCACTGTGACAGAATGTCTGGAAGCGCATGCCTATAACGGGGCCTGACATCTACAAGGTGATCAGTTAACCCCCATGTCCTTCGTTCACATTTTTCTTCATCATTTCTTCCCCTCCCTCCACCTTTTCTTTTTTTCCCCCCTTCTGCTTATTTTAGACATTACAGTAGTAGGTGCATTAAAGACTGTACCTCTTCCCAGATTAAAGATGGAGGCTGAGAAGTGGGGGCCAAGAAGGAGGGAGGAAGGGGAGATGGAAAGTGAGGGGATTCTGGGAGCATCGCTTGCGATGAACAGTTATTTGACTGTCGTTTCTCTGGGTTTAACTGAATGTTAGGCCATTTAGTCGTGGTTAAAAAGACTTAATTCTCAGCTTTAGAAAGATGGCCGCGTTTTCTCTAACCATCGTGACACTCAGCCACGTAGACTACTGAGAACCCCACCGCCGCAGTCACTGAATTGTCTCCGTCCTGATGGACCTGCCGTCTCCGTCCCGGATTCCGTTTGTACGTTGCAGGTGTGAAGAAGATGACGAATGTGGGGACGAGTCTCATTTCATTCCCCGAAGCCTTCACGCTCCACTTTCAGTAAATATCGACGTAGGGCGTGCTGAAGATGCGTGATGCCGGTGTCGTTTAGAGAAGCCCCAAAGGAAGCAGTGCTGGGTTTAGCTCAAGAGGCTTTGGGTTCGAGTCCTGGCTCCGTCATTACCGGCTGAACGACTTTGTGTGACTGAGCCTTAAGTTTGTCATCTGTAAGATGGGCGGTAGTATCAGCTCTTCGGAAGGTCCAGTGAGAGGAAGCATCCAGACTGCCCGGCACCGTGCCTCTGCTGTACGGCACGTTCAGGGTACGTGCGTCTCCTCTTCTCTCTCACCGTGCCCCATAGACTTCAAGGCCGTCCAGTTATCGGGTACACATTACCGACAGAATTGACCCCACGTGACTCAGGCGTGAGGCCCTCTGTGGGGCTCCCACCTGCCAGCGCTGCTCCTGAGCTGGCGCTTAAATGTGGCCCCTCGGGGATACCATACACCTTGATGGGACATCCAGCTTCAGGGCTAAGATTTTGAGGGCTTTTTGTTTCTTTTTCTTTCCGGGGTGGAGGTGGACTATACTTAGCCAGTTGCCTCTCTTTGTCAGATGCTGCTGTGGCCTTGGTATCAGTCAGGGCGGGCAATGTAATGCTGCGTTAATAACCCACTCCTGAGTCTCAGTGGCCTTAGGGAACACAAGCCAATTTCTCACCCGTGCAGCATGCTCGCCATGGCTGGTTGTCACTTTACTCCATGGCGCCTTCAGTCCAGATCCGGACTGGGGCGAGGTGGGGGCGAGGGGGCTGGCTCTCTTCGTGACATTGCTTGTCCCAAGGAAGAGGGAAAGGAGACGTGGCAGACTACATAATGACTCTTAAAGTTTCTTCCTAGAAATGACACAGCTACTTCTGCCCACATTTCATTGGCCACAGAGTCACATGATGATTCCTGAGTTCATCGGGGTAGGGCTGTGTCGTCTTAACAACAAGACAGTGGTTTTGAATTCTCTCTGGATATTTCGTTTTCGAAGGCCCTGAACAGATGCAATTTCTCCCTGTGTCTGTGCGTGTG
>NW_006436294.1:2987814-2994527 GCF_000325575.1 Pteropus alecto
CCCTCTCTCTTTCTCTTAGAAAGGGAAATTGGCAAGTTTTTAGAAAATGTTAACAATATACGGCACCAAACTCAGACTTTATTTTCTAACCAGGGGGGCTGGGGATAAAGTGAAAAGGGGAATGGCTTTCATACTACGTAATTCAGTTTAGTTTCTTACCTGTGCACAAACAAAGATTCTCTCTGTAGTTAAAAAATAAATAAATTATGTATGTTCGCTAACAGTCAATCTCACACATTTAGAAACTCTGTGCCACGACAGCGGAATGGCCTAGATTCCAGACTTATTCACGTTTCTGTCTCCACACAGTACCTGGCCAATGTGTGCTCAATAAACGTTTATTGAATGCATGGACTAATTCTCGTCCCGGTATAGATGCTTATATATGAGAGATGTTTGTTAAATAAATAAAGGAAAAGGCCCAGGACGCCCTCCTTTGCCTCTGCCCGAGGCCCAGGGGCTTCCGACATCACCTTTTGGCTTCTTCCTGCCAACCGAGGCAATCGGAGCAGCTCAGCCCCCTTGGACCCGCGGGTGGGAACTGCTCCCTGCTTTTGCCGGCCCGTTTGCCCTGCGCTCTCCTTCAGTGGTTCCCTTCTTGTTCCCATGATTAGCTGCTCACGTGTCCAGCTTGCACGTGCCGTTGCTTTCCTGCCACGGCCCTGACCAATACATCGCTTCATTATTTGTGAAGGGGACATTTCAGGGCAGGCGAACCACGTGCCATCTTGCGGCCAGATTCTCCCTGTCTCAGGGTCTTGCTTTCCTGTCACTTAGTCTCCCATCTTCCCAGTGTCGTCTTAACAACGTGGTGTTTTAAATTACATTGTTACAAGGGTGCCACTTTAGAGGATATGATACTACCTTGCTGTCATTCCTGGAACCCCGGGTGGTTATTCGTGGCCAAATTTGAATGGTCAGGCAGGCTCTGTGCCGTGAGCGGGTGGACTGAGCTGAAAGGATCAGTGACCAAGTGGACAGAGGAAACGCGTTTTGATAGTTTAAGTGTTAAGACGGGGCTAAAGCTCGAGCTTAAAGGGAAACCGAGGTAGCTCAAGTCAAGGGTGAAGCCTTCAGCTTTAAGCCTCCAGGGGCCTCCTGTTTTAACTGCAAAACGCACACTTAAAAGAGCGAACTTGCAGGCGGTGGGGCTGGCGTGACGGGAGGAGGATGCCAGGGAAGCTGTCAGTCACCCTCCCCCGGCGAGCCCCGTGGGCCCTGGCCCTAGCCCTGGGAGAGGCGGCGCTTCTCCCTTTGACACTCGGTCCCTTGTCACCAGAGCTCATTATCTGCTCAGTGTGAGTCACCCGTGTCCCACTCGGCGGCCCCCACAGCCTTTAGCTGGAGGAGGCTCGGAGCCATCCTGGTGGGAGCACAGAGCACGGAGGGCCCCAGGCCTAGGCCTCCTGGGACCCAGGGGAACTCTGGCTCTCTCTTTTCTGCTCTGTGGAGAGACTGTGCAGCAAGGGAGGGCGGAGGAAGGAGCAGGAGAGTGGGAGGCAGAGAGCTTCCTTAAGGTGCCCGGGCATCCGAACGGCAACGCCCGTCAGTGAGGAAAGGGGCCTGGGACAGCACCGGACCGACCGAGACCCGAGTCATGTCTTAATTCCGGCCTCAGCCTCACCCTCAGCTCCTTGCCCCGTTCAGGTCCCGTTCGGCTCGTCTCCCATGTCCACTCCCTCCCCTCCAGCCCATCACCCCGCATTCCCGCCCATTCTGCCTCAGGCTCCTTCTCCAGCCTGACAGCTCCTGTCCCTCTGCACGGCCGTGGCCGGGCCCAGGCCCGCGTCCTCCCACATAGAGGTGGCTGCCTCCTCGCTGCGCTCCTCACCAGCTGTCCCCTCTAGTCTGGTCAGAGCCCTGTGTCTGACACGGATCATGCCAAGTGCAGCTGCTCTCCCAGCTCGCACACCTGTCTGCGCAGGTGTCCGTCCTCACGCTCTCCCAGCTTGCACACCTGTCTGCACAGGTGTCCGTCTTCACGCTCTCCCAGCTCGCACACCTGTCTGCATAGATGTCCGTCCTCACGCTCTCCCAGCTTGCACACCTGTCGACAGCTCCTGTCCATCTGCACGGCCGGCCATGGCCGGGCCCAGGCCCAGGCCCGCATCCTCCCACGTAGAGGTGGCTGCCTCCTTGCTGCGCTCCTCACCACCTGTCCTCTCTAGTCTGGTCAGAGCCCTGTGTCTGACACGGATCATGCCAGGTGCAGCTGCTCTCCCAGCTCGCACACCTGTCTGCGCAGGTGTCCGTCCTCACGCTCTCCCAGCTCGCACATCTGTCTGCATAGGTGTCCGTCCTCACGCTCTCCCAGCTTGCACACCTGTCTGCATAGGTGTCCGTCTTCACGCTCTCTCAGCTCGCACACCTGTCTGCACAGGTGTCCGTCCTCACGTCTGTGCCCAGGCTGGGAGCTCGTGGGGCGGCTTGCCTCCCTCACCCGTCGCCCCGTACGTGGTGCAGCCTCAAACCAGAGCTTCTGCATGGGGCTTCTGTGTCCCCCAGGGACACTGGGCAATGAATGTCTGGAAACATCTTTGATGTCCGAACCTGGTCCGTGGGTGGTGCTGGCATCTAGTGGGGAGAGGCCAGGGACGTGTCTAAACACTCTTCAGTGCACAGGACGGGGCCCCACCCGCTAGCTCCCAGAATCAGGAGGCCTCAGTGTCCATAGGGCCAAGGCCGCGAACCTGCCTAAACCCGCGGTTGTCTCTCAAGCCGTGTTTGCCGAACAGAGATGTCATATAAAACGCCGCGCGCTTGCCACTTGCCGCGTGTTGGACGGAGAGGGTGCCTGTGCTATGGCGGTCTCCCCTGACACCACGCGGGGTTAATCACTCCAGACCCACACTTGAAGCCTGGTGCCTGGCGCCTGGTGCCATGCCGGCGTGCACTGGGGCTTAACAGGTGTTTGCAGGGAGATGTTTGCAGCCCAGGGAGGTCATCTGACCTGGGAGCAGCCCACCTGTGACTCCGACGCTGTCCCCGTTCTTTCCATGACACTATGCCAGATGATAACCGTCTGTCATTTCCAGTGGCTTTTATGCTCACAGGCTTGCTGACCTTGGGAAATGCAAGGAAATACGTTTTATTCAGCCCCCTTCAGAGACGGGGGAGTTGAAGTATGAGGCCTCGGTGACTTGCTCAGGTGTCCCTGGAAGTCACTGCTGAGTCCAGGATGCCAGTCTCTCCAGAAGAATAATGGCTGCGTGGGTGGGGGAATGGCGGGGGCTCTATTGCTTTTGATGCTGAGATATGAATGACGTTTTTCCCCATCTGCCAGGGTCCCGTGACGTGGACCATGTCAGGGTCTGCGGTAAACGTGTGGGGCTTTATCTTGTTAATGGAGGTGTTCTCACCATTTCAAGCCTCAGATGTGAATTAGAGTCAGAAGATCTGTGCCCAGAGGATTTGGCTTCGTCACTCTTTGGGTGTTCTTGGCCAGATTCCTTAATCTCGCCTCATCTCATTTCCTCGCTGGTTGAGGGGAGAGAATGTCGTGAGGCATAAAGGCGATGAGCCTGTGACACTCTCACTGCGTCTGGACTTCCGTCCCGATATGGTCCATGGGGATAGATGGGTATCGTGGGTTGATTTGTGCACTAAAAAGTGATTCTGTTTGGCTCAGACGTGTGAGGGCTGGACAGGGAGCAGCGACCCCAGAACCGCACGTCCGTCCACTGGTGTTGGCTTGGCACCCAAATGTTCGTTGAGTGGATGCGTAGAGAAGCAGATGCATCGAATGGAAGGAACTGTAGTCACGCCCAGCATCGAGTCTCAGATCTGCTGCTTACTGCCTGAGTCCTGGGGTCAAGACACATACTTTCTAACGCTCAGTCTCTTCGTCTATAAAATGGAGATGATCATAACGTTTAACTCACAGGCTTGTTGTATGGACTTAAGTGTAGAAGGGGATAAGCTCACAGTAACTCGTTGATTAATGGATTATTACTAGGCAATAATGATGTATTAAGCATGGGCTTTATGCTCAAGAGTCTTCTCTGTTAGAGGCAGGGCAAACATCCAGGTCTTCAAGGAGCGTCTGGTGGGAAGGGGCAATGCAATGTCCAGAGACAGGACAGGGAGGGCGGGCCGAGGCCTCTTTGACTGTCGCTGACGCGGCGGGGCGGAGAGCATTCTTCAGCTCCGTGGCCTCAGGAACGCCTCCCAGCTCCGCCAGCCTCGATGTCCTCGGTGGTCAAGCAGGTGTGCCGCTCCGTGTCCTGCTCGGCCTGCCCCATAGAGCTGCGGTGCTGTCCATGGCACATAGTGTCTGTGCTGTGAGCGGCAAAGCGCCGTGTAGTGTGAGCTGAGGTTGGGGGTCAGGGCACAGATCAGCACCCCCTTTGCCATGGGCAACGGGCCCCCTCCCCCGTGGCCGGGACTCCGGGCGAGTTTAATCCCCCCAAGTCCCGGGAATAGCAATGTTTCTGAAGTTCTCAGGAGAAAAGTTTTCCAGGCGAGTCTGTAGTTATAACTTTTGATTTAAAAAATAGCCTGACTCAGATGTGAAGCGGTGGCAGTGTGGGTGGTCACAGCTTGGTTTCTTTCCCAGAAAGTCCCAGCTACATACAACACACCTTGGGTGACTGCACAGTAGAATTTTTTCTGTATTTGATTTCAGAGACCTCATTAATGCGTTCGGAATATTAATTAGTTCTATTTTCAGCCATGGAGCATGAACTCAAAGCTGAAACTTTTCTGGATTCTTTTCATGCCAAGTGACTTTTTTTTTTACCAGTCATCCTCAGCTTTGGTCACATTAACACAGGCAAGGTGATAACAGCCGGGAGGAGAGAGGACTAACTCTGCAAACACCCTGGACGGCTGTCGGCATCACCCGTTAAAGCCAGGCAGCCAGAACTCAGGGAAGTCAAGTCACTTGACAAGGTCATGTGGCTGGTGACAGACTAGCCTGAGAGGCGGGGCGTGTTGGACACAGGCCTGCCCCTTCCTCCCAGGCCTCTGTCACTGGGATGGGTGGGGGGCGGCTGTGGAGAGGAGGCATAAATGCATGGCTGGCCACAGAGACGAAGTAGGAAAGCACCCCAGACAGTCTGGGTTCAGCCGCTTAAAATAGGCAGAGAAATTCTTTGGCTGATGCATAATCACCGCGGGGATGAATGCAGCTCTGCTCCTTGGGGTTAATTTATACTCCACGAGCCCTTATTAGATGAGATTTCTGAAATGCTTAAGAGCACAGGGCTCGTTAGGGACTTTCATAAAAGCCTGGTGCGGGGACAAGAAAGGGAGCCTGGTGCACGACGCCGGCCCAGAATAACCCGGCAAGGCTGCCGCCGGGGACGGGCAGAGCCGGCTGCTGCCCTGCGGGCCGCGCCTGCCAGCACAGACCCCACCCCTCCTGGCCCCGCTTATCGCGATACGGGGGGAGCCAAGGCCTGGGTTCCCCTCACATCCGAGTCGTGGAGCCAGAAGGGGCTTTGGAGATCATCTTGTGTGGTCCCCCTCTGCCACCCGCTGCTGGGTAGCTGGGGAGACTGAGGCCTGGAGAGGCAGTGGCTCATTGGTGAGCACGTGTCTTCTTCTTGACTTCTGGATCCAGTGCAGTGCCCTCCAGTTCTGCCCGGTCTCCCCTGTCACCGGCTCTTACCCCCACCTCCTTCCCTCAGCCAGCGCCGATCCTAAGTTCTCACTCTGGAAGGGAAGATGTCGCCCATTCATTTGCTCATTCTCCTCTTCATTCACTCATTCAGCATGAGTGGCAGACCGCCTCTGACCAGGTGCCGCGCTCAGCTCCGGACAGGGCAGTGGAGTATCACGCGGCCCGTTCCCGCGGCGAACTCGGCCTGGCGTGCAAGGCAGAGCCGTGAACCGTGCTTTCCGGCGCGTGCTCTGCGGTGCATCTCTGCCGAGTAACGCGGGTCTCCTGATGAGTTCGCCCTCGCCAGCCTCGGTCGGTTCAGGAAACTTGTGCTGTCCGACTGATCTTGCAGAGAACGGTTCTCATCACTCAGAACCCTCGGCGGTTCCCCGTTGGCTCCATGAACCCCAACTCCGGACCCCCGTCGACCGCAGCTCCCGTCACGCTGCAGCGGTGCGGAGCCCTGGGTCGGTTACGGTGGCGGGGTCCACTGCCTGGCTGCCTTCCTTCCCCGCCTGCTCCTGGGAGTCACTCACTCTTTAAGCCTCACCTGTCACATCAGCTCCTCCGTGAAGACTTTTCTGAACGTTTTCATGAGAGGCGATTCCTCGCATCTCTGAACTCTGCTTGGAGCTGTGTTCGGCTCCTGGTTTGAGGCTCCCTAGAATTCTCAGTTCTGCGTACTTCAATGTGCTCATGTCAGATGGGAAAATAACTTCCATCTCACTTGCTGTGAAGACTGACTAGTTAGGAATGCAAACTGTAGCAGATCAGCTAGGTCCATGACTGTTCGTCTTGTTACGGGACAAAGCCCACAGGCCAAGGTGCACAGAAGCCAATACTATTGGCTTCTGAGGAAAGAAAGAAGCTTTATTTGCTAGTCGACAGGCAAGGGGCCAGGGGGCCAGGCTCAGATCTGCCTCCCCATCCGGGATCCTGGGCGGGGTTTTAAGGGGTAGTAAGTCCTGCTCCTATGTAAGTGGTGTGTCTGAGTTGAGATTTGGGTTCTGGGTCTTGTCAGACACAAGATGGGATGAGGTTCTGTGGTTACAAATCCCCCGTTTTTGTTGTTCATTCCTCAGTCTTGGGGAGTCTGGGGTGAAGACGGTTC
>NW_006436294.1:2994604-3009570 GCF_000325575.1 Pteropus alecto
ACCTCAGGCTCCCACCTGGGAGTCCTGTGCGTCACACTCTCGGGCCTGCTTTGCTGTCCCTTTGCTGCTCCTGCCCCTTTGCTGCTCCTGCCCCTTGCTCGTTGGCCTCCACCCGGACCACAGACTCCAGAACTGCCCTGCATGGCTCCAGTCGGTCACTGCGTCGCCCCCACTCTGCACCTGCTTGTAGTGCCTGGTAGCAATGACGGAAACCCCTTGTCTGTGCTCAGACCTGGGAGGTGACTTAACCAAAGGCCACATAACTCAAAAGAGGCCAAGCTGAAATGCGAGGGCCTCCGATGGCCCCGAATTTATCTGCAAAGTGAGGCTGACAGTCCCTGCCCCGAAGGTTAAATCAAGAATGGAGATGGAAGTGAGCTAAGACTCGAAATGGCAGAGCGTGATGGCTGCAAAGCGTCGAACGTGCTTTGGAGGGAGGGTCTTGGAGCTCTTGGCTGGAGCCTGTGGGGTCCCTGCTCCCAGGAGGGACGGAGGAGGGACAGTGGCTCCTCCCCCAGGGCCTTTGCTCTCATAGCGGAGGGCTGGGGAGGACGGGCTTCAGGGGAGTGATTTCCAGGAATTTCGCAGCACTTCACTGAAGTGCTTTTAGGCAAAGCGACAGCTGTTGACACCGTCCCGTAGACTCTGGGGAGTGCGCGTGTCAGAGCCTGTGAGCAGCGATCATGTTGTCTTGGCAGCACCAGGTCGAGGGGGTACATTTGGAGGCGGCTGGAAAACGAGGCTCAGAGAGCCCAGGCGGCAGTCGGGGGCACCCACACGTGTTGTGAGCCACACACGTGGGCCGTAAGGGGGGAGGACATGCGTGGAGCGCCTGAAAGGCCCTCGGGTGAGGAGGGGAGACAGAGCAATGAGCAGAACATTTCGGTGCAGAGTGATGAGGAGCACAGGGCGCAGGAAGCCCAGAGGGGGTGCAGTTACAGCCGCGGGCCGCAGATGGCCCTCAACCCGGGCTGCCTATTCAGACCGCCTGGGAGCACTTAAAAAATACAGTTGTCCAGGTTCTATCCCAGATCAATCAACTCACTGCCTCTGGGGTGGGACCGGGGCGTCAGCAAATTTTTTTTCCAAAGCTCCCCAGGAAATTTTGTTTTGCAGCCAAGATTGAGAGCGGTTTTGGGCCGGGGGCTGTAGGGGCGCCTCCCAGAGAAGGCAGAGCTCGGCTGGTTTGGGGCGGGATGGGACTCGGATGGAGAAGGCTGGGCGAGGGAGGGCTCTTCTGGAAGAAGGCTAAGGCAGAGTCCAGAGCCTGCGTGGCAGGACCCACAGGAGGAAGGACAGGCTGTGCTGTGTGATCGAGAGATCTGTGGCGTGGTCCCCCGTCTCTCAGCACCCAGAGCTGGCCTCTGGTCACTTACCGTCAGTGTGAGCTTGGGTAGATGTCCCGGCCCTCTGGGCTTCTGACCCGTGTGAGTACACATGGGAGTAGCTGCGTGACCAACGCCATGAGGTGATTTTGCTGGGTGAAATGCACAAAACCTATGGAAACATCCTGAAAAGCATAAAGCTCTTAGGAAATACCAATAAAATAGTAGCAGGTGGCATTAAATTAAGGATCTCAAGATGCGGCGATTCCTCTGGATTAGTGGAGTAAACGCCATGTTCTCACAAGGGACCTCGTCAGAAGGAGGCAGGGATGAGAGTGAGTGGGAGGAGGAGATGGGGTGACGAGAGCTGAGGTGAGGGCGAGGGAGAGGGAGAGACATACGTCTACAGGTGCCGCGCTGCTGGGTCTGAAGGTGGAGGAAGGGGCCACATGCCAAGGGTTGAAGACAGTGCCTAGAAGCTGAAAAGGACAGTGAGTAGATTCTCCCTGGAAGCCTCTAGAAGGAAAGCAGCCCCACCCACACTTTGACTTGAGTCCAGTGTGACGCATCCTGGAATTCCGACGTCCAGAGCTGGAAGACAGTAATTCTGCATCGTTTAAGCCACCGAGTTGGTGGTCACTGTGTATAGGACGTGTGTACAGCAGGTGTCGTGAAGGCTCCAGGAGTTCGCTCGTCATTATGGGCACCACAGGAGGCGAGGCCTGTGGGAGAGCTTTAGGGACAGTGAGCCCAGGCTATGCTGGCACCAGCTACCACTGTTACTGACGACATAGGGTTTGAGTTCTCATGGTGCATCAGTAAACAGGTGGTGTGGATTTTAAGGGGCAGCACCTTAAATTTTGAGGTGACCAGTGTAGATGCTGCTCTAAGCGACTCACCCGTATCCCTTAGGCCTTTCCGTGGACTCCTGCCAGCGCCCACTCCTAGGACCTCGTCTCCAAGGCAGAGGGACATTCACTAGGGGACCTTGAAAGCCTGCACTCTTCACAAGGGCAAGGTGGGGTGTTCCCGATTTCCCAGAGTTCCCTAGAGGCCTCAAGTCACCATCCCATGCCCACCCCAAGGGCTACAGGCGTCGCCCACCGTGGCAGCTGTTTAATAACGCCCCGTGTATTGGCCACATTCCCTCCCCCAAATCACTCCCTCGCTCCTATACCTGTGCTCGCTGCAGTCCCCCCAAAACCAGTTGCCCTCAAGTCCTTGCTTCTGGGCCTGCCTCTTGGAGAATCCAAATGGAGACCCTGTAAAACCTACCCCCTGGGTGTCATACTGCGGCCCCCGCGCCTCTGCACCGCTGTGTCTCGGGTTGCTGTCAGGGCCTGTTCTGGGGGAGGGGTAACGTGGCGCAGGAGAAACACCCCATGCGGCATGGTTCTGCCTCTCTGCTCCGTCCCCACATCACTGCGACAACCTGGACTTCCGGCTTAGCTTCCTTAGGCCATGTTCTTCACACTGAGACACCTCCTCCAGGGGGCCCACCGGTTTCAGTGAGTTCTGAGCAGCAGACAGGAGTGCCCAGTGAGCCTGTGGTGGGGCGCGACAAACCCTTCTGGTCTTAGGTGGTGGCTCTGGGAAAACCCACCACAGGGGACTGGACTCTGGCAGGGATACAGGACAACAAGCGTTGAGAAGAGACTGCAGAGGGCGAGCCAGAGTGGTGGTGGTAAGGGTCTGGGAAGAAATCTAGCTGTTTGCTCTGCGCCCTTCCTACCTCTGTCCTGACTGGGGCAGGTGCGGTAGCAAGGCATGCTGGGATCTCGGCCCAGCCAGCCATCGGGGAGAGAGAAGCAAGCCAGATAGCATGGCCACTGGGCAGATGGGGAAACGGGGCAGAACATTCCCCAGGGGATGGGAGAGGAGCACAATTGGAGTAGTGTCCAAACAGATGTGCAGGACAATAACCAAAAGAGCAAACAAGTCAATCTGTAATTATAAATCACGATACAGCCTATGAACGAGAATGCGGAGCTGCACAGGGGAAGTTGAGTTCGAGCTACAGCAGAGAGGGTGAGAAGGATCTGACCACACAGACTAGGAAGAGTGTGGGAGCAGAAGGGACAAGTGGATGGCCCCGCGGAGGAGAGGCCATGGCCATCTTTCTCACCCTGTTGAGAAAGCTGCTCACTGAGAAAGAGGAAGTCGTGAGTGCCTCCCAGACCCCTCTGTCTCCTCTAAATGACCACCCCAAGCCCACAACAGGAGGGAAGAAGGGAGGGAAGAAGGGAGGAAAGAGAGAAAGAGGGAGAGAGGCAGGGAGAGAGGGAAGGAGGAAGGAAGGAGGGAAGGAAACAAACTAACCTTTTCTGGGCACTTATTTTTTGTATCTGTTGCTTGGAGATACGTCGTTTCTTTCGCAGACATGTGCCATGATCCTAGACCTGGGTGGGAATTTGTCCCCCGTTTCAGTAAGCAAAGGGAGCCTGGGTGCTGGGGTGGCAGAGCCGATGGGCCTTGGAGCCAAGATTCAGCTTCTTCTCACCTTCCTCGGCACTTCCTCTGGGAAGTGTAATGAGGGCGCACGGCAGACACAAGGGCCTGGCACCTTCTGTGAAACAATACCTTGTGGCTCATTAGCAGCTTGTCATCATGGGCTTTGTCACACATCCTACCCGTCTCTTCACAAGGGTCCCAGGGTTCTTACCCACAGCCTGCTCTGTCCTGTTATTATCTTCTCTCACCTCGAGAGCCATTTCCTCTTTGGTCCTCAAGGGCTGGAGAGGGTGGAAGGGGACAAAGGTGTGTGGAACATCACCGAGGTACTAATAATTGTCCCTTCCTGAGAGCCTACTGTGAGCCCCTTTTACGTCTTCCCACTGACTCCTCACAGAGTCTGGATGGAAGTTATCGAACCCCGTGTGTTATCTTTAGTTCCCCGACATGCAGGTAGCAGAAGTTAAGACTCCAGCACATGTGGGGGGTTTATTAGTGAGATGAAAGCGTGTCTCATGCAGGTTCTTAAACCAGCACACGGGACAGACGGCCTCGCTGTCGCCCATCTCTGTTCCTCTCTGAGCGTCTCACGTGTGCCTTTCCCTCCCTCACAGCTGCTCTGGACCCCGCTAAAAAAAAAACCACAGTAGCAACACGGTTTACATGTCATGGATTCAGTCACTCAACAGACTTTTTCTCTCGGTTTCAATTCAAAATCAGTCCCAGGAAAAGGGACTGATCAGCTGCAGCTGGAAGGAAAAGATGTAACAAAAACTGTGACTGCCTTCAACCCCTTGTGGGGCGGGGGCAGCAGAAAGGGAGGGGCGCACAGCGATTCCTGGAGAGTGGGCCAGGCAGAAGTGGCAGTGTGTTTCTTCCAAGGACACTTCGGGCTCCTGCCAGGTGGCCACACCCACCCAGGAGCGCCACAAATGCCAGATGTTCAGCTCACTGAAAATTCATTCACTGAAGCCCAACTCCACGGTCGTTCAATTTGCTGAAAGACCATTTTAGTAAATTATCAAATCTGCTTAACCGAACAACAGTTTTAACGAACTGTCGTCTGTAGCAGTTCGTGGTGGCGATGGTGGTGGTGGTAGTTGAGGGAGTTTGGGAAGCATGGGGTTCAGAAGCTTGTTTTTTGGGGACTTTGGTTGATCGGTCCTCATTTCCTCTCAGGGCATCGTTTCAGGAAATGTTTCATCAGTCCGGAGCGCAGAGTTGGAGGCCAGCGCAGTCTTCCCGCGGGCGCATTCAACACGCTGGCTCTTTCAGGATTCAGCTTTAGTTTCTAATAGATCTTTACCTATTTCATAGGTTACAAATAAGATAAAATCGTCACTAAACCCAAACTATGGAATGAAAACTAGGTACTCCAGAGATTCACACAGGGGCACCGGTCCCTGGCGCCAGAATGTTGGGGACCGCTGCTTTAGAATGCTGATCCCTGGCGAGGGGTGGGTCCCTCTGCGGAGAATGTCTGAAGGCAGGATGAGCCACGTGAGGCGGCTGGCAGCCCGTTTCGCTCATCAGCCTCAGAGTCTTTCCTACAAGCCCAGAGCACCTTTAAAATCTTTCTTAAGCCTTTGTTCCAGGCAGTGCGGACCACTGAGTTTTGGGGATGAGATAAATTCCATTTGGCATCTCAGCTCTGGTTCTGCTGGACGGTATTTTCATCATCCTGGTTTTATTTGCTGATATTCTTTTCTTCCCCACTGGTCCATAGTCCATTTTTTACTCTGCGGTGCTAGTGGCTTTCTGGCTCCAGAATAGGTACACCTATCGCAGAGAATTCTCCATCGTTCTGCCAGCCTTTGCTCATCCTTCAGGGAGTTTACAGCTCTATCCTCCTCTCTCCCCACTTGCTCCTGACAAAGCACGCCCGTCCTCCTCCCCAGCCCAGTGTGGGTGCAGCCCGGCTCAGAAATGTCCATTACCAGTGTGTCCATCCAACACCGAAGTCTCGCGACACTGAACTTCCAGGCTCTGGACCGTTGCTCTATCCATTTACCACGAAGCCAAGCCACCATTACCCAGCTCTTTGTCCAAAGAGCTCCCTTAGGAGTAAACAGTCTTAGGAGACAGGAATTTATTTCTGGTCCTGCACAGCTGCCCACGAGCTCTAGGCAATCTGTCTTTCTGGAAAGATCGTGAAAGTCTTCAAAGCTATACTCAAGGTTATTTCTTTATAAAATCCTAACACTTTATGCATATCTCTGGCTTGGCTTCTCTTGCGTCGTATTTTAGTTATATGTTGTCTTACATCCCTCCTTCCGCACAGACTGGAACGTCCTTTAGCTCAGGGACCGTTTGGCTCACCTCTGTGCTCTGAGGGTAAGCTACAGTGTCTAACGATTAATCGGCAGCAAAGTGTGCAGGAAAGAGTTAGGCTTGAGCACAGACTAGTTCCAGGGTCAAATCGCAGTGCTGACACTTGCTGATGGTGTCGTTGTGTGTGAAATTATCTAAGCCTTTTCTGATAGCTTAAATAGATCACATGACTTAAAAAGTTGAATAGAATAAAACATTTTCTTAATGTAAAGAGCACCTGTCTCTCTGCCTCTGTTCTACTTAAGGACAGCTACTCTAATTTCTGGAAATGTTTCTTTAGCGGCTGTTTCCGTATTTCTAAATAATAAATGTTTCTAAATACGGCTATTTCCGTATTTCTAAATAACGTGCTTATGTTGTCCTTTCGACTTCATGCATTTAGATAGTATCTACTGATGTCTTGCTGTGATTTAATTCTCTTACATATTTGTACATCCTCAACATATTTATATGACAATGTTTAACTTTTTAAAAATTTATTTTTAATTGTAGTTTACACGCAATATTGTATTAGTTTCAGGTGTACAACGCAGTGGTCTGACATTTATGTACTTTACGAAGTGGTCACCACGGTAAGTCTAGCAACCATCTGTCGCCACACGTACTTATTTACCTTTCAAACAGTGTCTCCAGCATTATGACGATTTAAAGTTTGCTCTAGAGCCACGTGGTACTCTATGACTTTATTTCCTTTCTCGTATAGTTTTTGCATCTTGTTTCTTTTTCCCTAAAATTTCTCATCATCATTCTTTTTCTTTTTTTCTTATTGTCGTATCTTCCTTATAATTTTCCTCCATATATTTTTTCTTCTAAGAGCGCCAGCCAATCAGGTATCCTCCTGAGCCTTTTTGTTAAGCATGCCATCCTCCTTTCCAGGCTGAACCGGTTCCCCTTCTGGGTGGCTTGGCCACCATCCTGGATGACCCTGTGCCCCCACCTGGATGGGAGCCTCTGCTTCCTGCATTCCACGTCTTCCTCTTTCTTAGGTCACGCCCTCATTTTGCTAGAACACATCCTTCTTTGCTTCCTGAAAAATAGGTAACTTTTCAGAGCCCTTGCACGTGTGAGTATGCACCTGTTTCCTATGTGGGTTACGTAAAGGCTGGAAGTGGCTTGACGTCGGTATTTAGAATCTGCTCCCTGGTCTTCTGGCATGCACTGTTGCTGGCCAGACATCCAGCACCATGCTGATTATCCTTCCTTTATAGGGGACTCTTATGGCTTGAATCGTGTCCCCCGCCCGCCGAAAGAGAGACGTAGAGGTCCCAGCCCCACCCCCATACCTCAGAATGTGACCTGATTTGGTAATGGAGTCGCTGCAAATGTACTTAGTTACCTTGAGATGAGGTGGTACTGGAGTGGAGGGGCCTTTCACGCAGAATGACTGGCGTTCTGATGGGAGGGAGGAAATCTGGACGCAGACACAGAAACACAGAGTGAGCACGGCCGGGGGAGGAGCGGGGCAGAGATTGGAGTCACACTGTCGCAAGCCACGAATTCCCAGAGCCACGCAGCCTGGGAGAATTTTATCCTGATGGCTCTGCAGTGAGCCTGCCCTACCAGCACCTTGATTTGAGACTTCTAGCTGCCTGAATTGTGGGACAATAGATGCCTACTGTTTTCAGCCCCCCATTTGCGATATTTTGTTAGCCCGAGGACACTAATATGAAGCCTTTTTTTTTTCAACAAAGCTCTTAGAAGCTTTTATTTAAAAAATGTATTATTGTTATCAAGGTATTACACATAGACAGTTTTCAAAGTAAAACAGTCCTTGATTTAGAATTCTCTAGAAGCAGAGCCAGTGAAAAGGATTCTTACGCCAGAGGTTTGCTGAAAAAGTGGTCTCCGGAAGAAAACTCTGGGAAATGAGGAGAGCAGGACGGGGCGGGGGACAGAGCTGGGCGGGAGGTTTCAGCTGGTGTCCAGCCTTAGCCTTGTCCCACGGAGGGGGCGGCAGAGCCCCGGGGCTGCCCCTCCTGGGGGCCAGCGTCTCTGCGTCCTCAGTCTCTGGCCGGGACCTGCCCTTTGGGGCTGCGGTGGGGACACGGCATCATCGCCCAGGTGTTTCCAGCTGCAGCAGGTCTCTCTAGAAGGATGCAGCTGCGAGCCGATAACTGCTGGAGGTGGGCGCACCCTCCCAGGGCTGGGCAGGGCGCTGCCAGCGCCTGTCGCCGTGCCCTCTTCCTCTGCCCAGCTGTGGTGGCTTTTCACCACGCACTCCCTTCAACCAGACATAGTTTTTCTAGCATCCTGATTGGTCACGGTTTCTGGGGAAACTTCAACGAGGAGGGTCAGTGGGCCACACAGCAGCCCCCTCTGTGGCATTGGATCCAGGCCAGACCTATGACTCATCGCCTCCCTCTTGTACCCTCTAGACCCCCCTGTCACTTAGGTAGTACCTCTGCGGGGCTCAGGCGTAAATGATTTCTCTTAGCATTCTGGAGTGACTGCTCCATTTTCATGTTCCTATGGAGATGTCCAGTGCCATTCATGTTCCTCTTCCTTTTAATGTAATTTCTCCCCCTGTAGGAGCAGTTAGGATCATTTATTTTTGTTGTTCTGAAATTTCACAGTGATGTATTGTAGTTTGAGTCTTTGGACTTTTCAAATTCCTTTTTCACTTATTACTTAGAGAGAACTTACGTGCCTCCATTCTAGGAAAGTTCTTGCATTTTTTTTTTCCTGTGATAATTTCCTCCCTTCTGTTTTCTCTGATCCCTGTGATGTTCAACCTTCTCGATTAATCTTCTGTTTTTCTTGTCTTTCCTTTTCTATTGTCCATTGCTTATCTTTTTATTCTACATTCTGGGAAATTTTCTTGACTTTATTGTCAAGTATTTATTTTGAATTAAAAAAAATTTTTTTTGCGATATATCATATTTTTAATTTCTAAGAAATCTCACTTATTCTCAGAATGTACTTTTTATGATTGTATTTTTTCTTGTTTTATGGATTATAATATCCCTTGTTATTTCTGAGGATATTAATTATATGTTTTTGAAGTTTTCTGCTTTCTGCCTTAATTCCATGGCTTCTGTACCCTTTATTCTTTGTTCAGATCTCTTTTCTCACGCAGGTGATGTCCCCAATTTTAGAAAGTCTCAGTTGTCTGCTCATATTAATGAGTAAGATGCTTACAACCAGATGCAAGCCCTCAGTGCACTGGTGGACTTCGCTCTAGGGCAGTAAAAGGCCAAATGACATTTTCACTAGAGATTTGCAGGTCTTTGTTGAGTGAATTGAAGGCAGACTGTTCTTCACGGCAGTGATCCTGAGCCTGGATGGTAGATGACCTGCATTCATTCCCGATTAAGTCAATAAACCTTACCGAGCCCCAGTTTCTTCAGCCGAAGATAGAAATAATAATGGCAGATTCTTAACGATGTTATGATGATGATTTCTATGATAAGTATCACACAAACTGTAAAGCGCTTTATAAATAATAAGGTATAAGTGGGTGCGCATGCCCACACGTGAGCCGGGGAGTTAGGCAGTCTGAAAGATGAAATGGGGAGGGGGACAGTCACGTGATGTCGTCTTAGAGATGCCAGGAAATTCCACCAGGTCTCAAAAACGTTGCGTTTCCAGATGCGGTAACGCAGACCTCTATGCCCAGCAACGGCTAATCAGTGCCACGGTCTCTGGACCTAGAGTCCGATGCGGTCCTGTTGGCTCTCCCACTGGTCAGGGGAGGGCTGCCATCGCTGGTCCGAGTGTGGGACGGGGCACTTCCTGCCACGCGGTTTCTTTCACAGACAGGTACTGGACACAATTCTTAGGAAAAGAAGGAGACAAGAGACTACCTGTCGTTAGTCTTTCCATGGAAACCCAAGGTTTCAAATCAGTGCCTCTGAACCCAGAAAATTGAGGATTCGAGGGTACTTTCAAAATTGGGTTTTATTTGGTAATTTTTCTCAGTCGGCACTAAGCAAAGTTCAGAAATGACCAGCAAGGGAATAAGAGAATGAGCTGGAAATCTGCTCTCTAAGCAGCTCCCGCTGAAATCCCTTGAAATGGCTGCTTAACTTAACTTCTGAGAGAGCCCGCCTTGGCGTCTGCCTCCACCGTTTCTCCCGCAGATGGCCTGTGCACTGCTTTCTCCATGGAGACTGTTTACAGGGAAGCTCATTATTTTTCCTCGTGCAAAAGCCCACTTTTGACTTTGCAGCTGTGCTCAGCCTCCTGGAGGGAGAATGGATAGGAATTTCAGCGCTCCCGACTGCACCTCGGATGGCCTAAAAATACTCATAAATTGGTCTCTGCTTCTCTGACCAGGCTGGGCTCTAATCGAAAGGCAAACTCTTCTGAGAATTCGGAGGGACTATTACTTCCCACGGATGGCATCACCTATAAATAGCAGTGCCTTCCAGGTAGTGCGCTGCTGGCTGGCAAAGCCCTGTGCTTGCATTATTCCAGGGAAAATGAATGCTGCTGGAGGATGCTGGGAGTGGGAAGGCTGGTCTGGGCCTCGGGCCTCGGAGAAAGTCACAGGGAGCCTTCCTGGAGCCCGATCTCAGTACCAGCCCCTCCCTCACCCAGCTGGGCCCTGGGGAGGCAACACGCATAAGACAAACCAGAGCTTTTCAGGACGTAATAGGAGAGAACAGCAGTGCCCATCCAAAGGGCAATGCAAGCCACGTACGTAATTTCAAATATTTTAGCAGCCATAGTAAAAAAAGAAAAGAGAAACAGGCAAAATTCATTTTACTAATGCATGGTATTTAACTCACTATATCCAAAATATTATCATTTCAACACGTAATCAATATAAAAAGATGAGGTACTTTACATTCCTGTGTTTCACTCAGTCTTTGAAAGGTGTGTAATTTATGTATTTAGCACATCTCCACCGGGACTCTTAACTTTTCATTGGAATGATTCGATTTGTACTTAAATTTCATAAAATCACAGTAGAAAAAGTGGTTCACAATAACCCAGGTTGTTTCATGTGTACTTAGGTCCCTCCCCCCCCGCCTCCCCTCCCCCCAACTGCCAAATTAAATGCATGTAAGCCTTTGTCTCAGGATCTGTCTAGGGGGAAGCCAGGCCCTGAGATTTAGGCTGAGGAGATTCCAGAATGTTCTCAAATGGGCCATGGAAGACAGATTGTACTTAATTTGGTGTGGTCTTAAGGAAAAATGGATGGGAAGTGACCAGAATACAGTTTTTTTCATTCATTCATTCATTCATTCATTCAGCAAGTATTGAGCAGTTAGATGTAACACTTGCCATTCTAAATTCTGGGAATATAATGGTGACTGAAGAAGGACCCCTTTCTCACAGAAATCACAGCTCAGCGTTTTGAAGGATACGTTCTCAGCCTAAGAGCTGTGCATGAATGGCATGGACTGCCTCGGAAGGAGGGTCTCCCGGCCGGGCCTCATCCAGGTAATTCACGGAAGCAGGCCTTTGATGATGTGTGCTCCTCATGCCTGTTTTTGTGCCGTTTTCAATCACTCTAGGAGCTGGTTAAGTGGGAGTGTAGGAGACAATCCCCAGTAAGAGCCCTTTACTTAAAAATATCCCCATTCCTTTGCCAAGCGCCCAGAAACATTGCCGTTATTATACTCTTCTTTGAGGTCTGCAAGGGTTTGGGGCTATCAGGAGGTGTTGTTATTGGTGGACGTAGGCGGAACCTTTTCTCCTTGTTTCGATCTCCAGCATGCAAGCCAGGCAGTGCCCCCGGCGGATGCTTTCTGAGCTTCCCGGGGGCCGAGGCGGGAAAGACTCGAGGAGCACGATCGGTTCCTCCCGCCTCCTTCCTTTCAGGGCAGTGTCGGGAGAGGTGGTGTCATGGCCGGAGTTGGCTCCTCTGACACTTCCAGCGATTCTCCGAGCACGATCCACTTAATGTTCAGAATGCCTAGACGGGGTCTGTTTGTTACACTACCGACTGATGGAGAGAGGCATGCAGTCCATCCTGAATTAAGGGATGGGGGAAGGCAAAGCTTCATGGGAGAGGGGACATGTGAGGAGATCTTTGATGGTTGAATAAGCACTGGTCAAGGAAAGAAGGTTGGAAAGGTGTTTTGGCAGAGAAGTATGAATGAGCCAATACTGACAGCTGGCAGAGGGCATGGAGTGCGGGTGTCACCTGTGAGTTCAGTAGTGTTAGAATGTAAAGGGTGAGACAGACACAGTGGGAGATGAGCCTAGCAGAGCAGGAAGGGGAAGGATCATGAGGGTCCAGTGTGTCGAGTTTTGGGTGTAGGACTTCCATCTACTGGGTGATCTCTCTGGAGGCCAAGCGAGCTGGCAGCTCTCATGTCTGGATGAAAGTCTGTTGGCCTCCACCTGATATAGAACCATGCCCGCAGGGGCACAGGGACCTCAGTGGAGTTAGATGCAATGTGTTCCCTGCCACTCTTCCCATCCGAGGATTGATAATAGTCCCAGGAAATTTCACAGACCAACCAGTTTATAACAGGATTCGAGAGCAGGAAGCAATCGTATAAGGCTGTTCACTTTTCATAATGGAAAGTGAGTCTCATGTAAAAGCAGTGACTTACCCAAGGCCACGTGGCACTGGGGCCCCAGGTCCCAGAGTTCTAAGGTAGAGGTCTTTCTGCTTCACTCTTTGTATCTCTGAATTTACTGAGCTTCTCTTTGAACCCTCGTGGCCTTTGGTTAATTCTGAAGATAAAAGATAGGTACATCTGTTATTTACAGATCCGGAGGGAAGGATGTGCTTACTCCTTTGTACCGTTTGTCTCCCTCCACCCGCCATCGCTGCTTGATCAAGGGACTGTACGGCCTCTCCTTATTTCCTGTCAACCTCCCAAAAAAGGGCAGCATAGGGCACGGTGTGACTCAGCTTTTCTCTCTGTGTTATTGTCAACCAGTCAACAAGAGCCAGTCCAATGACAAGCTGCTCTACTGAATTCTTCTTCGAGTTAAAAAAAAAAACCAAGAAGAAAGGAAGTTCTTTAAGGGACAGACACATCCAGGACCTCTGGGAAAGTATCCCCCTGTGCCTTACTTTGAACTTTGGTCATTTATAAGGACCCCTGGAGGCCCCTGACAAGAGAAAAATGCCTCTGAGATGAACCGCACATTTCATGAGAACCTGCTGTATAGGTGAGGGCTTCTGGCACTCTTGGGAATGAAGAGCACAGAAAGAGTAAGGTGAAGACGTGCTCACTGCGGATCATCAGAGTGACCTTGCTCAGTGTAAGAGGGAGGACTGATGAGGGAGACGGCTGGCTACGGATCATGAAGAACTCACCCCGCCTCTCTATTGATATCATTGTGATATAGCCATCTTGGACCCGTCAGTCACATCTCAGTCCTGAGGGAGCATCTTGATTCTGTGATAAAGATTCAATATCCTTTTCAGGTCTTAGGCTCAGATGTCTCTAATCTTTTCCATTCTTTCTTCCTTCCTCTCCTCTCCCTTCCTTATTTCCTTCCTTCCTTCCTTCCTTCCATCCGTCCATCCATCCATCCATTCATCATTTCCTGCTATTAAACATTCACTGTGCCTGCTCTTCATGCCAAGAATTTATGTGTTTATCCATTAAGAGAGGCAGCGTGGTATGGGCAAGGACTAGAAGTCTGGGAGCCAGTTGCCCCTGAGTTAGAATTCTGGCTATGGAACACTGGGCAAGTTATTTTAGCAATGAACAAGACACTGAGCAAGACCATCAGACTCTGTATCCTTCCCTCTTTACCTTCGTCTCAGACTTTGGAAAAATTCAGAACTTTAGGCGGCATCATCTTCTTTCCTGGCTTGAGATGCCAGCTGGTCGGGGGTAGGAAATCCAGCTGGGGGAAGCAGAGGGAAAGGAAAGGAAGGAGGATGGTCAGAGAAGTCTGGGTGTGCTGATTCTTAGAGGTGGGTGAGGTTTGGCCAAGAAGCTCACTGCGATGTCCTAAAATGGCAAGTCCTTCTTCTACCGCCCCCGAACATGGCACAGCTCAGGAAGGCCCACAGATGGAGTCCCACTCATCCAAAGAAGGGAAAGGGCGAGGAACTGGTAAGACAGCTGGGCTGCATCAGAGCTGCCGTATCAAACCTCGCGCTCACACGTGCTCTTCAGGGGCCACTACAGAGCCTGCCTTCAGCTGGGAGGATACGACCGGGCCCGTTTCGATTCCCTGTCCTTTGGCCGACGTCGTGCACCCTCAGATTGAATCAGAGCTTTTGTTTATTAAGAGTTTCAGGCGCTTCGCATAGGCTGGTTGCATCTGTTTTCATCTCTGCAATAACCCCGAGGCCAGAATTAGTATTTGCATTTTACCAATAAGCAAATCGAGGCTAGTAGAAATTCAGTAACTCTCCAAAGGTCACCCAGTTAGCTGGGTTCGAATCCAGGTCTGTCATACTCCAAGGTCTGTGTGCTGTCTTTTAATTCATTTGTTCATTCATTTGTTCACTCACAGAGTGAGGAAAACAAAGACCCTGCTCACAAGAAGAAGCTTTCTTTATAATAGGGTGGGTACCTAGACATCAAACAAGAAGCAGGTACCAACATATTGTTTTATATAGTGAGACATTTTATGAAGATAAAAAGGGGGTGGGGTGAGGTTGAGGGGTTATTTTAGACTGGATAATTCAGGAAAGCCTCTTGAAGGAGTTGGTATTTGAGTTGATGTATAATTGAGAAATAGTAGTTAGCCCCAGGAGAGATCTGCGGGCAAAGATCTTCCATCCCATCCAGATGCCCCGAAAGCCATGCTCGTGTTAGAGACACACAGGCTTTCTTCAGTCTGATCACCTAGCTCTCATATCGTCATAGAAACTTACCAGTCAGGGCTGGGGGGCGCCTCAGCTGTCATTTCTTCCCATGAAACAACAAATTGCTGTGCGAGGTTTTGCAATGAACAATTGCCAGATAATATTCAGAAAGGCCTTGTGAG
>NW_006436294.1:3009610-3018203 GCF_000325575.1 Pteropus alecto
TAGCTAATGACACAGGAACAGAGGTTCTCTGCTAATTATCGTGCCTTTTAGGGCCGTTCTTTGCTGTTATAATTTTTTACCCACTGGGCAGAGTCTACGCTTATTTATTGTGCTAGGAACATAGTGGGAACTCAATGGCTGTGTGCCACATAGGAGCCCAAGGTTGTTAAACTGTTTCTTGGTTGCCCAGGCCCCTGTAATGCATCTCTCCTCTCAACCTAGAGAATGACTCTACCTTCTGAGTGGCGTGCTGTGCTTTAGATCTATGCTTCTCCGCGTTCCTTTACCAAAACTACCTAATCCATGCTCGGTTCCTCCAGAATTCGAAGTGAGAGTTGTGAAACTGAAAAATTCATACATTTATACATTCCAAGTTTTTTTCCCCAAACAACATTCGAAGTGGTTTAAAAATAAAGTTTCTTATGCAATAATGATGTTAAAAGACATAAATATAAAGTAAGGACTCGGGCAAAATAGGAGAGAAAGACGACGTGCTAACCTTAAAGGAATTACGCTCTGCCCTTCTCCTCTACTGCGCATGAACTGTTTACGAACACTGTGGTTCACGAGATGCCAAACCCTTTCACGCATTCGAGGATGCCGTTTCGCAGTTTCTTCCTCTTATTTCCCAGGTTCATCAATTTTCCCTTTTCTTAGGTCACTCCTGTTGACTTGAAACTATACTATAATTTTGCCACATCAAATCTATATTCTCTTCCAGCTCCTGACCCTTCTTCCTGTTAAAAACAAACAAAAACCCTTAAAACTCTTGCTAAGTGTGTACACATTTAAGATTCACCTTTTAGCGTGATATGACGACCCTTTTTATGCCTGATATTTTTTCTTGTTTTGAAATTATCTGATATTTGTCACATATTTATCTGATATTTGTCTAGTATTAATATGGCAACTCTAGCTTTCTTTTGTATTTGTATGGTATATATTTTTTCATCCTTTTACTTTTAACATCTTCATTTTTAAAAAAAGAGTTTCTCGTAGATAGCATATAGTTGGGTTTTGCTTTTAGAATCATTCTGATGATATATTTCTTTCAATCTGTATGTTTAGTCATTTATGTTTAATGCAATTATTGCTTCGGTA
This sequence comes from Pteropus alecto, assembly GCF_000325575.1. Taxonomy (NCBI): domain Eukaryota; kingdom Metazoa; phylum Chordata; class Mammalia; order Chiroptera; family Pteropodidae; genus Pteropus; species Pteropus alecto. The sequence continues at coordinate 3,010,712 of NW_006436294.1, forward strand.
GCATTTATATCTAATAATTGTTTTCTATTAGTTCAGTTTAGTCTTTTTTCTCTTTTTCTGCCTTCTTTTGATGAATTGAGTTTTTTGTGTTTCCATTTTATCTCTGCAATTGGTCTATTATTCAAGCCTATTTAAAAACTTTCTAGTGATTGCCCTAAGATTTAAAATATACATGTTTAATTTATCACAATATACTTTCAAGTAATATTGTATTGCTTTGCATATAGTGTCAAAGCCTTAAAACAATATTTATAATTTCTCCGTCTTCTATATTGTGCTGCTTTTATCATATAGTTTCTTTTTCATGTGCTATAAACACACAGTGCATTGCTACTAATTTTGCTTTGGGGAGTCATCTTTTAGAGTTATTAAAGTCGGGAAAATATTTTTATTCGGCTTCATTTCTTTGTATATACTCAAATTTATGTGTGGTGCCACATCCCTTCTGTATGATGAATTTCCTTTATCATTTCTTATAGCACAAATCTCTCAGTAATGAAATTTTTTAGCTTTTATTTTTATGAAAAAGTCTTTATTTCACTTTTACTTTTGGAAATATTTTTGCTAGGTATAGAATTCTAGGTTAATAGTGTGTTTTTTCATTCAGTATTTTAAAGGCGTTACTCCATTTTCTTTTGGCTTTCATAGTTTCTGGTGAGAAGTCTGCTACGATTCAGATTTGTCATCTATGTAATTTCTCTTTTTCTTTGGTTTTCATCAGTTTGAATATAGTAAGTGTGGTTTAAAAAAGTTATCTTTTGGGACTTTGTTCGTGTTAGATATGCAGTTTGATGTTTTTCACTATCTTTGGGAAATTCTTGATGATTACTTCTTCAAATATTCTAAATATTCTGTTTTGTCACTGTTCCACTTTAATTCGGGTCAGTGTAGCCAGGATTTGTTGCTATGGTTACTATGATGGCACTAGTGGTTTCAGATTCCTCTGGTGCTACTTCATGCTCAGGACGGCAGCTGAGACGCCCGCGGGTTTTTCTCAGTGCTCCCACTGTGCCCTCAGACGCTGGACTTCTCTGCGTGTCTAAGTGGGAAATGCCTTTCTGTGCTCTTGCCTTTTCCCCAGAGCCGTTGTGTGCCCGTCACTGTCTGTCAGGCTGGTGGGGGGATTCCCTTCTGTCCAGGTCCACTTTCAGCCTCGGCCTGGCCCTGTGCGCCTGGCTTCTCACGGAAATTGCCCTTTTTTCCACGGCAGCCAAACTCTACTTTGTGTCTTTGGCAATTCTCTGTGCGAGAGAGTCTCGTCTTCTTCCTCAGTTGACCTCAATATAGGATCCTGGGCTCAGGACTGTTTTCTGCTCCTCTCCCAGGTAGAAGGTTCTTGTCTTCTTCCTCAGTGCTCAGTGCCCTCAGTTGACCTCGATATAGGATCCTGGGCCCAGGACTGTTTTCTGCTCCTCTCCCAGGTAGAAGGTTAATTCTTTCACCTTCCCCAAGCAGCACAGGGTCTTCACTTGTGCCCTGGGGCCACAGGTTTGCTGTCTTTCCCCTCAGCCTCTTAAGGCTTTTGTGCATAGAGGATCAGATCCTGGGTGGAGTTTCGTGTCTTCCCCACGGGCGGCCACCCCCTTCCCGCATGCCACCATCGAGGGAGGCTTTCCCTGCATCCTGCCCTTTCTCCAGTTTGTCTTGTGAACGCCCGGTGGAGGTCTGCAGAGAAGACCCGATGGTGGGTACAAGTTCCTCTTTTATTGTGGATTCCAGTGTTTTATCCTCTTCTACTGGGCCGAATTCAGCCTTTAGCCATTCGTTAGGTCTTTTATCTGCTTGTTTGGTGCCCGGATCTCTCTCCTCTGAAGTCTGCCACAGGCGACCCAGGTTCCACAGTCTGCTGTGTTGGCCCTGTGCCCTCGACTGTCTGATGGGTTCAAGGACAGTAATGATTTTGCAGTTCGTTTCGCTTTTTCTTGTTGTTAGGACTTAAGTGGTGCCCTTCCTGTCTTTTTACGACCCAGGCCCGCATTTCCTGATTGTCCGTATGGGAAAGCACTTACGAAGAGATGTCTACATTCACACTCTCAAGTATTTCTCTCCAGTCCCTTGAATCTACTCCAAGAAGGCTCATCCCTCCACCACAGGCCCGCCTTTTTCAAGGTTACCGATGAGCTCTGCGGTGTTAAATATAACAGTCATTTCCAAGTTCTCGTCTTCCTGACCTGTCAACGGCACGTCACACGATGGTTTCTCACTCCCTCCTCATTACAGTACCTTAACGTGGCCCCTGGGACACCACACTCTCTTGGGTTTTCTCCTTCTATGTCAATGGCTGCTCCTTCCCGATCACCATTTTGGGTCCCTTCTCTTTTCCTGACCTTTAAAACCTTGAGTGTCCAGGGCTCAGTTTCTGGACTGCTTTTCTTCTCCAACTGTGCTTATATTCGCCTTGTGATCTCAGAGTTTTAAATATCATCTATCCACTGACAATTTCCCCTGAACTCCAGATTTATAAACTACTAGACATCTCATTTGAATGCCTAAGAGACATCTTAATTTAACATGTCTAAAACCAGATCTTCCCCCAAGAAACCTGTTCATCCTTCAGATTTCCCAAACTTAGTGAATGTATTCTTAGCAAAGTCCTTCTATTTGCTTGGACCGAAAACCTTGGCGTCATCTTGGCACCGACTTTCAGATCCCACATCCATCCATCGGCAAATCTTGTTGACTATACTTTCGAAATGTATCCAGAACTAGTTGCTTCTTACAATTTCTGCTATTACCACATTAATCAAAGCCACAGTCATCTTTGGCCTGGATTATTATAAGAGAACTCTAATTGGCTTCTCTTTTTCTGCTTTTTTTCCCCCCCTCTAACCAGCCCATTCTCAATACTTTGGTCAGTAACAAAAAAGCAATAGCAACCCTAATTAGTAATGTGATATTGAGGACGTCACAACCCCCAAGTCTCAATTTTTTCTTTTGCAAAATAAGAATGTGGGCAGAATTCTAAAGATGTCCCCTCAGACTTTCTGTTCCCTTGTTATCCAATTAAACATCAATCTAGGTACTTTTGTGAAAGAATTTTGCAGATGTGATTAATGTCGCAAATCAGTTGACTTACTAAATGAACTTAGAAGCAAATGCTTTGCTGGAGACTCCTGATAAGATCTCAGTCTGGTCCATGCCATGATTTCATACCTTAAGCAGAGAGCCCACATGAACCTGCCTACAGTTTAATGCTGACCTACAAAACTTTGAGATCGTAAAGTCGTGTTGGTTTAAGCCACTAAGTTTGTGGTAATTTTTATGCAACAATAGAAAACTAATGCAAGCGGCATTAAGAAACTTTTTCTTTTTATGATAATTGCTCATATTGAAAGGTAAGTCAGATTATGTCTGTCTTCTTCTTTTGAGAAAATGGTCAGCTATATCCAATTGAATAAAAGCCAAAGATTTTAAAGGGTTCTACAGTACTTGGTCTTACCCTTTGACCGAATTTGCTGTTTCCCTCTTGTTCACTCATCCTCACTCAAATTGGAATCCTTGCCTTGGGACATTTGCACTTGCTGTGTCCTTTGCCTGGGGTATTCTTTCCTTAGATATCTCCCTGGCTCCTTTCTCCGTTACATCGGTTCTTCGCTTAAGAATCGGTGGCTCAAACACACATGAATCTGTGTGTTTCATTAGCTCATTAGCTGTGGAAAATCTTCCGTCACAATCTCTTCAAATCCTGCCTTTAATTGATTTTCTCTTTTCTCTCTTTCTGGGACTTATTTAATTACTGCTAAATCTTTTGGTCATGTGTCCAATGTATGCTATTCTTTTTTTTTTTTTCTTCTGTGCTTTGTACCCTTTGTCTCACCACGATTTAGTCTGAATACCTTCTACTGACCTATATTCCAGTTCATAATCCTTTATCTCGTGCCGAGTCTGCGAGTAAACCAATCTTTATTCAGATATTATATTTTTGGTATTAAAAGTTTCCACTTCGTTGTTTGGTTTTATTTTTTATTTTTATATTTTTATTTTGTAGATTCTAGTTTTCTGGTGAAATAACCTGGCTGATCTTTTATTTTCGTGCACGTATTAATCACAGTTATTTAAAAACTCACTTCTGGATCTCCTTTGGGTTTATTTCTATTGCTTGTTTTTTCCCTCTTGGTTTTGCTCATTTGATTCTGTCTCTGGTATGTCTAATAAATTTCACTGACAAAATCTAGAACCAACCTGAGACTCTGGGATGAAGTTATCTTCTGGCAGGAATTTAGGAGAATGATGATAAACCAGCCTGGGACTGAGCTGAGTTGAAACTGTCTTCAGTCTAATTTGCCCTCATTCCTGGGGTATAGAACTTCAGTGGTCCCGACTGAAAGCCTGTGGTATTTACACGTCCCCTTCTCCTTGACGTGCCGTGAATTGCAGTTTTTGTCCCCTCGTCCCTTCGAGATGGCTGAAATTTTAGCCTCTTAGCTGTCTCTTCTTGGCTCCTTAGCCTCGTGGTCATCATTTACCAACCATCAGGCGCCTCAAGTGGAGTCAGAATGCAGAGCCCACGCCTCTGTGTTCCTCTTCTCTCTGGGATCTTGGCCCTTCAAGTTGATAGCTCTATAATTCCTTCAGACAGAGTACTTAAAACAATACTTATCCAACTTTTCTAGTTGTTCTCAGGGAGAAGGTTGGCTTGATACACGCTAGCTGGACTACAGCTGGAGATGGAAGAAACGTCACCTCCTTTATGGCACCCTTCCTGATACCCTGTAGACATGGCGGCCTAGCTCCGCCCCTTCTCCATTCTGATACTTTCTGTTTCTCTTCTCTGCGTTTTCCTGTGTAACACTTATCAGTGTTTGACATACTGTACACGATTTATTATTGATGCGTATTCTCCACAAAACATAAGATCTAAGAGAACAGGAATTTGTATATTTTTTTCTTCTATTGCAGTGTCCCTAGCCTCTTGAATAGTGCTTGACACAGAGGACAATTAATGAATGAAATTAGAAATTTGATTATTGAGTGAAAAAATGAATGGATAGCATTTTGAGTCACTTAAGAGTAAATTTGGTTTAGACACTTTTGGTAGCAGAGAAAAAAGAGAAAATGTGATGGATTGAAATGCATATTACGGTTAGAAGTAAGGATCCCAGTTATGTGAGAAGTGCAGACTCATTTCCTGCCATGACATTCTTAAAGGAATTTACTACCTGATGCTGTATATAAAAGCCTTTTAATGACATAATAAACAATACATTAAATAGTACTTTCATGGTAGATACAGAAGGATTTTATCATTCTTTTGGCTTAATTATTAATAAAAATTGAGAAACACTAATTTAAACCAGATAGGTAAGGACTGAAGAAAAACCAAGAAAAACCGAGGTAGCTAGAATGGTGACATTTGTAGCTTATAGGTAATTCTCAGAAATGTAGTGATCAAATCTAGTAACATCAACAATAGGAACAACCACAGAATTCAGCAGGGTGACAAAGGGCAGGCTGATTACCTCTCTGAGCCTCAGTTTTCTCTTTTGTGAAAGGGGAATGTGGAGCCCTTACTCTTTCCAGAGAATTCGTGATGAAAGAATTCAAAATGCTAGCTAACGGACAGCTGGATCGATTTGTCACCGTCGACAAAATGCTCTCATGTGCTTTCTCACATTCACATAATCAGGTTCTGTGACGAAAGTATTATCATCACTCACTGTTTTCCAGGCAAGGAGACCAAATCTAGGAGCCCCAGCTGGCACAGCCAGCAAGCAGCAGAGATGGAATTCATCCCTCTGCCTTCTGATTCATGTGCTCTCTTTCTAGAACCATGCTGTCCCTCCAAGGGAAGGATTCTCAAGTGGTGGAAACTCAGACCTCAGGGCAGACACTTCAGTGGCCTTTCTGATGCTCCTGTGGTCACCCCACAGCGACCCAGATCATCTACTGCTGTAGATGTGGAAGCAGATAAAACCCCCAGACCTTATTCCACTTCAGCACCAAACCCCAAGGTCTCAGGGCGAGATGAATTCCCCCCATGTATGAGAAATCTACACAACTGCTGTTTTTCTTTAGGTAAACAGCAAAACATTTCATTTTTTTTTCCTCTTAAAAATTCACATTTGGTCTTCATCTGGAGCTGAATGGAAAGCCCCTTCAAATGTCTGATTTAATAAATTGACTCTGCCCTTCAGACGTTGCCACGGCCTCAGGCCACCAGAATATGAGAAATGCTTTCGGAAATATCAAAGGCACAAGTGTATCTCTCTAAATGTTAAGCCGAAAATAGCCAGGACAGCGGGGACCAGCCCTCCTTGCTCTCCTGGCCTCCTGCTGGAGGCCGTGGTGCTACCTTGGGCTCACGGAGCCCTCCTGCGACCTAAGACACCACGGGAGAATCATTTAGAAGAAAGGTGATCTTGTGGAGTGTGATGGTCGTGCTTGCTGAATTCCCCGATTCTTGCATTCATTTATTCTCTCAACACACAGTTTTGAATCTCTGTCATATAGAAGGTGTTTGGCTAGCATGCTGGGAGGATATGAAACCAATGAACAGGATACAGGTCTTTTCCCCAGTGACTAAAGTCACGTTGGGGAAACACGTGTAAACAAGCAATAAAACGTGCTGTAGTGAGTTCTATAATAGAAGTGGCACAGAGTGCTATGGGAGAAGCTACGGACCTGGGAGGTTGTTAGATAAATCCCAGAGGAGGTGCCAGACCCAGAGCACTTGCAAGATGAGAAAGGATGTGCCAGGAGGGGTCAGGGTAAAGGGAAGGGCACTGCAGGCGGAGAACACTGTGGGCAAAGGCACGAGGCATGAAAGATTGCGGCGTGTTCTGAGAATAATAAGCCCGGTGATCCCGGCGGTGTGGGGGGATGGCAGTGGTAGGAATTAATGAGGAGCAGGCAGAGAGGACGGCCTGGCCTGCGTTTGCTCTGGCTTCCCGCCGCACCCCCTCACAGCTCTCGCCGTCAGCGTTCCTTTCTGCCCCTTTTGTCTGTGTGACTTTTCTGGCTGTAATTGAGCCCGTGGATTCTTGATGCACATTACTGCTGATGATTGGCTTCGATCTGATGTTTCTTCCTACACTTTAAGGCAGTTATGAAACCCACTGAAGACTTCTCTCTATTGGGTTATGTAAAGCCAATTGCTTCCACTTTTCCTTGGGGCTCTTGTTTTATTAGAAAAATTAATGAAAAAATATTGTTTTTCTAAAAAAATGCAGATGTCCTGTCCCTTGGGCCTTATGACTCTTTTGTCCGTGAGGTTTTAGTCTCATCTCCAACAGGCAAGGTCGGCCTGAGGGAAGGATAGACTTGAGGAAGGGGAGAGAGAAGGGGAGAGAGAGAGGGGAAGAGAAAGAGGGAGAGAGACGAGGCACAAGCGAGCATTTCCTGTGGCCGGGCTCAGTACCAGATGCCCTGCCGTCTAACCTCCTGGTGACTATGAGAGGGACCATCACCATCTTCATTTTACAATAAAACTGTGGCTTAGCCACTAAGTAGGAGAGGCTGAATTTGGACTCAGAACTCTTGACACGAAAGCCTG